>NW_022589723.1:5918972-6223709 GCF_004348235.1 Phoca vitulina | reverse complement strand
GAATCATGGAACACTACATCAAAAACTAATGATGTAATGTATGGTGATTAACATAACAATAAAAAATAAAAATAAAATAAAGAGTTTTCTTTGTGAGGTTTAGAATAAAACTTATTATTTTAAATGATATACTGATCTCCAATTTTTGTTAGGAATAGGAAGTTGCAATAGACCACTGTAGCAGACTGAATAATGGTCCCCCAAAGATGTCCGTGTCCTAATCTCTGACATCCGTGAACATGTTACCATACAGTTAGCAGAGAGAAATTGCATACGTGATCAAATTAAGGATGTTGAAATGTGGAAATTAGCCCATATTATCCAGGTGGGTCCAGTGTAATCACAAGGGCCCTTGTAATTGAAGGGAAAAGAATCAGTGAGAAAGTAGGAGATATGATGAAAGAAGCAGAAGGGGAAGGGATGCTCTTTAAAGATAGAAGAAGGAGACAAGAGCCAAGGAAGGCAGAAGCTGGAAAAAGCTAGGAAATGAATTATCCCCTAGAGCCTCTAGAAGGAATACAGCTCTGCTGACATCTTGTTTTGAGCCCTGTAAAACTCATTTAACATTTCTGACCTCCAGAAGTGTAAAATACTACTGTGCTTCGCTTTATTTTTTGCAAATTGAAGGTTTGTGACAACACTGAATGAATCTATTGGCACCATTTTTCCAACAGCATTGGCTTACTTCCTGTCTCTGAGTCACATTTTGGTAATTGTTGCAATATTTCAAACTTTTTCATTATTATTATATTTGTTATGGTAATCTGTGATCAGTAATCTTTGATGTTACTATTGTAATGGGGGGGTGTGCACTGCAAACCACACCCATATAAAATGGCAAACTTAATGCATAAATGTTGAATGTGTTCTGAATGCTCTACCACCAACCAGCCATTCCCTCAATTCTCTCCCTCTCCTTGGGCCTTTCTATTCCCTGAGATACAACAATTTTCAAATTAGGCCAATTAATAACCCTACAATGGACTCTAAGTCTTCAAGTGACAGGAAGAGTCTCATGTCTGTCATTTTAAATCAAAACCTAGAAATGATTAAGCTTAGTGAGGAAGGCATGTTGAAAGCTGAGGTAGGCTGAAAGCTAGGCCTCTTGCAGCAAATGGTTTTCCAAGTTGTGAATGTCAAGTTAAAGGAAATTAAAAGTGCTACTCGAGTGAACACATGAATGATAAGAAAGTGAAACAGCCTTATTGCTGATATGGAGAAGATTCTAGTGGTCTGGATAAGAGGTCAAACCAGCCACTATATTCCTTTAGCCCAAAGGCTAATCCAGGGCAAAACCTCTCTTCAATTCTATGAAGACTGAAAGAGGTAAGGAAGCTGCAGAAGAAAAGTTGGAAGGTTGGTTAGCAAGGTTGGTTCACAAGGTTAAGGAAAGTTAGCCATCTCTGTAATATAAAGCACAAGGTGAAGCAGCAAGTTCTGATGTAGAGGCTGCAGTGAGTTATCTAGAAGAGCTCGCTAAGACCATTAATGAAGGTGGCTACACTGAACATCAGATTTTCAATGTAGGTAAAACAGCCTTATGTTGGCTTCAAAGCTTCAAAGGACAGATTGACTCTCTTTAGGGGCTAATGCAGCGGGTGACTTGAAGTTGAAGCCAGTGCTCATTTACCATTCCAAAACTCCTAAGGTCTTTGAGGATTATGTTAAATCTATTCTGCCTATACTCTAGAAATGCAACAGCTAAGTCTGGATGACAACACATCTGTTTACAACATGGTTTACTGAATTTTTTTTTTAAAGATTTTATTTATTTGACAGAGAGAGACACAGCGAGAGAGGGAACACAAGCAGGGGGAGTGGGAGAGGGAGAAGCAGGCTTCCCGCCAAGCAGGGAGCCCGATGCGGGGCTCGATCCCAGGACCCTGAGACCATGACCTGAGCCGAAGGCAGATGCTTAACTGACTGAGCCACCCAGGCGCCCCGGTTTACTGAATATTTTAAGCCCACAGTTGAGAACAGTTGCTCAGGAAAAAAAAAAAAAGGTTTTCTTTCAAAATATGACTGATCATTGACAATGCATCTAGTCACTCAAGACCTTTGGTGGATATGTACAATGAGATTAATGTTGTTTTCATGCCTGCTAACACAATATCCATTCTGTAGCCCATGGATCAAGGAGTAACTTTGATTTTCAAGTCTTTTTATTGAAGAAATACATTTCCTAAGACTATAGCTGCCATAGATAGTGATTCCTCTGATGGATCTGAGCAAAGTGAGTTAAAAACCTTCTGGAAACGATTTACCATTCTAGATGCCATTAAGAACATTTATGATTCATGAGGAGAGGCCAAAATATCAACCTGAATAAGAGTTTAGAAGTTGATTTCAACCCTCATGGATGGCTTTGAGGGTTCAAGACTTCAGTGGAGGAAATAAGTGCAGATGTGGGAGAAAGAGCAAAAGAACAAGAAATGGAAGTGGAGCGTGAAGATGTCACTGAATTGCTGCAATCTCATGATCAAACTGTAATGGAAGAGGAGTTGCTTCTTATAGATGACCAATGACAGTGGTTTCTTGAGATAGAATCTACTGCTGGTGGAGATGCTGTGGAGATTGTTGAAATGATAACAAAAGATTTAAAATATTGTATAAACTTAGTTGATAAAGTAGTGGCAAGCTTTGAAAGGATTAACTTCAATTTTGAAAGTAGTTCTACTGAGGGTAAAGTGCTATCAAATAGCATCACAGAGAAATCATTTACGAGAGGGAGAGTCAATTGATGCAGCAAAATTCATTATTGTCTTGTTTTAAGAAATTACCACAGCTGCCCCAACCCTTAACAACCACTACCCTGATCAGTCAGCAGCCATCAACATCAAAGCAAGATGCTCTACTAGTAAAATGATTACAAGTCCCTGAAAGTTCAGATGATGGTTAGCATGTTTTATCAATAAAGCATTTTTTAAATTAAGGTATACACATTATTGTAGACATAATGCTATTGCATACTGAATAGACTACAGTATAGCATAAACATAACTTTTATATGTGCTAGACAACCAAAAAATTCATTTGACTCGTTTTATTGTGATATTCACTTTGTTGCAGTGGTCTAGGACCAAACCTGCAATATCTCTGAAGTATGCCTATAATAAATTTACATTGTATAAGACACTAAATTTGTGGTAATTGTTTACAGCAATAATAGGAAACTAATACAACCATCATCCCTACCCTAAAAATCAAAACAGAACAGGTAAAAGTACAAAATTAGAGTTTTTAAACATATTAGAGAGTTAATGATAAAAAAAAAAGAAACAAGGGAATTAAATTTTAAAATGGACAAGTTTTTCTTAAGAGAGAGTCCTATAGCTGTTTTTAATGCTAAGAGAACAGTAGTAGAAATGGAGAAACAATTCTTCCATAGATGGAAGTAAGGAGAAACCAGCTCAACCTTTAACAAACTATGGATAGCTACATGTGGTTAGTATGACAGATTACAGTCCCGAAGAGCCCTAGTCACGGAATGAATCTGTACCCACTCACCAACTCTCTTCCAAAAGGCCATCAGTAAGTGTATAGGGACAATGCTAAAGACTGGGAGCAAGAAAAGAGAATTGAGAGCCATCTCCCCCAGGCACACAAAGCCTTCATCAAAGCACAGGGCAGAAGGCACTAAACGCTGCAGGCTGCAAGGAGGGAAAGAGTAGAACAGTGATTCTTTCGAGTTACATAGGATATTCACTGGGTCTTTCACTGATTTGGGGGCAGTAGCCCACTGAAGGCTGGGTGGGGGGGTAGGAAAACTGAGCAATCCCCGAAGGTGCATCAATGGGTTAAAGAATCTGCATAGACAGAGATGTCCTCAGATAGAGAAAGTCAGGACAAGTCTGGAGAAAGAAAGAACTTCTGATAACTCAAAAAGTTAGGAATTGAGTTCTTAAACACGGAAGTATCTCTAGAAAATTACTGGTGCTCGTATCTCAAGCTCTCCTGAAAATAAAGTGCTGATCCTGACTTCAAAGTATTTGAAGCCAGTGGCAAATTGGATCTAACTAAATCTATCACAAAGCCTAGGTTCAGCTCAACTACAGATTGGACTAACTCAGCACCCATCCTAGCAACCGGACAGAGGAAGGGGAAAGCCCTTTGTTGGTAGTTTCTAATGTTATTGACACAAAAGACTGCCATAGAATAAAAATTATAACACATATGAAGAAGTAGTAAAATGTGACCAATAAGGAAGAGACAGAAACAACCTGAGAGATAACCCAGATATTGAATTTAGCTAACCTGAACTTTAAGATAATTCTGGTAAATGTGTTACAGAATCTAGTGAAAGCTGCTAAAGGAAGAGATTGAAAATTTCAGAAGGTATACAAAATTATTTTTAAAAGCTAAGTAGAAATTCTAGAACAATATAAGAAGTATAAAATTCATTCATTGGACACAAGAGCATACTGGACACAACAGAAGAAAAGATCACTGAACTGGAAAACAACAATAGAAATAAAACAGAAATACAAAGAGAAAAAAATCTAAACTGAACAGGGAATCCAAGACTCACTGAATGATTTCAAATCATCTAGCATATGTATAATTTGAGTTCGAGAGAGAGAGAGAGAGACAACGGGGCAGACAATTATTTTGAAAAGATAATGGCTGCTAATTTTTCAAAACTAATGAAATATATCAACCCATACATTGTCAGCATAACATAGTCAAACTATTAGACGTACACACAGAAAATAAATAAATAAGAGAAAATCTTAAGGACAGCTAGATAAAAAGACAACTTACATGCAAGAGAACAGAATAATAACAATAATGGTTTAATACTCATCAGGAAAAAAAAGAAAAGACAGAAAACAATGGAATAACATTTTTAAAGTACTGAAAGCAGAAACAGAATGCTGTATGTAGCAAATTTATCCCTCAGAAATAAAAGCAAAGTAGACATTTCAAGTAGACAAAAGAGGTTTTAAATCAATAAATGCAATCTATGCAAAATGCCAATGGAAAATTTTGGGTATTAAAAAAATACAAGCTAGATGCCTGTATTTACAAGGAAAAAATAAAAATCACCAGAAAGAGTGACTATGTGGATAAATATAAGAGATTTTTACATATATATATAAATATATATTCTATATTATATTAGTTATTATATATAAATATTATATATAAGTAGAAGGAGAGAGTAATATATTATTATATCTATTCTTAACTATTATTACTCTACTGATCTATTACCTATAATTAATTATATCCATTATTAGATATTATATAAATATGCATTATATTACATAGTACATTTTGTACTTTTATACATTATATATTTAAATATATTTTATATATGAAATTCTCTTGTATTTATAATAGTATACTTAAATATAATATGTGCATTTGCATATATATTTATATTTAATTTAGGACAATTGACAATGTAAAGCAAAAATAATAACAATGTATTTAAAATAATAAGATATAAGAAAGTAAAATATATATAAAATCACAAAGAATAGGAGGGAGATTAAATAGAATTAGCTGTTGCAAGTTTTCTACATTGTTTGCACAATAATATTTGAAGGTGGACAGTGATAAGTTAAAGATGAATATTATACTCTCTAGAACATACACTAAAAAGTAACAAAAATAGCCCATTAAGGAAATAAAGTATAATTCTTAAAAATATTTGATTAACTGAAAAGAAGACAAAAAAAGAGAAACAGAAGATCAGATGGTACAAAGAGAAAACAAATGCCACAATGATGTAATTAAACCCAATAATTTAAATAATTACATTAGATATAAATGTACTCCATGAAAAGGCAGAGATTTTCAGACTGGATTTAAAAAGTTAGACCCAACTATATGTTGTCTTTAAGGTACACACTTTATGTACAATGAGGATATAAATAAAGACACAGATATACACTGAAATAAGAGTGGAAAAAGCTGTTGTAGCTTTCAGAAAAAATAGACATTGAAAAGAAAGATAGAGATATTTTCCAATGATAAAAAGGCCAATTCATTAAAAAGCTATAAGAATTTTAAACATAAGCACTTAATGACAGAGCTTCAAAATACATCAACCAAACATTCAACACAACCAAAATGATAAATAGACAAATTCATAATGATAGAGATTTTAACACTCCTCTGGATAAGTAAACAAATTCACAATGATAGAGATTTTAATTGCTAGACCAAAGAACTAACTACGGTAAAAGTTAAGTAAAGATATAGAAACTGAACAGTACTACCAACCAAATTGAACAAATTAATATTTATAGAACCTTCCATCCAACAACCCTGAGATAGAAATTCTTTTGAAATGCACATGAGATAACCAAAACAAATCATGTGCTGGGTCATAAAAAAAAAGTCTAAAAACTGTCAAGAAAATGAAATCACACAGAATATTTCTCTGACTACAACAGTATTAAATTAGAAATCATATGTAGAAAACCTCAAATTATTTAGGAAATAACCTACACACATCTAAATAACCCATGAGACAAAGAATAAACCACTATGGAAATTTTTAAAATACTTCAAACTGAGTAATGATAAAGATACAATAGATCCGAATTTGTAAGATGTAGCTAAGGCAGTGCTTGAGAGAAATTTACTGATTTGAAGTCCTGATTAGAGAAGAAATGTTTAAGATAAATGATCTCAGCTTTTATTTCAGAAAATTAGGCAAAATAGAGGAAATTAATTTGAACTAAAATTTAAGTTGTTTAGTAGCTATGTTGTTTTTTGTTTTCTATTTCATCAATTTCTGCTTTTAACTTTATTTTCTTACCTCTATTTAAAAAAATAGAAAGCAGAAATTGATGAAATAGAAAACATAAAACAGCACACCAACTAAACAACTTAAATGTTAGTTCTTTGAAAAGATTAATACATTCTATAAAATCCTAGCAAAATTAGCCAAGAAAAATGAGAGAAAACACAAATTGCTAGCATCCAGAATGAAAGAGGCAGTAGTGCTACAAGGCCTATAGTTATTAAAAGAAAAATAAGAGGATACTTAAACAATGATATGCCAATAAATTGACTATAGATGAAATGGAAATTCCTTGAGAAATACAACTTACCAAAACTGAAACACAAAAAAATAGAAAATCTAAAAGCCCTATATATAACAGAAGTAATTTGAATTAAAATTTTACAGACATACACACAGATACACAAATTTGAGATCCATATGGCTTAACTGGTGAATTCTACTAAACATTTCAGAAGAAATAATACCAGGCTTACACAAAACTTCTTACAAAATAGAGGAGAAGAAAAGAAACATTTTCCAACTCACTTATGAGGCCATGATAGCTCAAATTACAAACGTGACAAGGATATTACCAAAAAAATGTTTAAAGGAAGTAAAATTATAGGTAAAAATCACGTATGAATATACATAAAAATCCTCAACAAAACTTTAATAAATCAAACCCAGTGATTTTTATAATGGATGATATATTCCATAATTAATGGCATATATACAAGGAATGCAAAGGGACTTAATAATCAAAAATCATTATAGTTCATCACATTAACATAATAAAAGGGGAAATCATATGACAATAAATGCATAAAAAGCATTTAACAAAATTTAATGCTTATTTATGATAAAATTCTCAGCAAAATAAAAATAAGAGTATTTTCTCAATCTAATAAAGGGCATCTATTAAAAACATACAGTTATCAACAAATTTAATGGCAAAATATTGACCACTTTCTCCCCAAGAGGTATAAGAATGTCTATTCTCACTATTTTAACGTTGTACTTAGTGGAAGTTATAGTCATTGCAATAAGGCAAGAATAACAAAAGTCATAGATATTAGAAAGATAACAAGAAGAAACCAGGTTTTTTTTTCCCCAAGATGATATGATTAAATACATAGAAAACTAAGAAATTCATAGGGGGGGACAGCTATTACAACTAATGAGTAAATTTAATGCATTGCAAGATATAAGATTGAAATACAAAAATTAGTTTTATTTCTCTATACTAACCAAAAAAATGAAAAGTGATATTTTAAAAAAAAAAGATTTATAAAAGCATTAAAAAATCAAATACCTAGGAATAAATTTATCAAAAGATGTGTATTATATCTGTGTTGAAAACTATAGAACATTGCTAAGAAATTTAAAGATCTTAATAAACAGAAAGAGATACCATGTTCTTGATTGGAAGACTTCAGACTATTAAGTATTCATTAGCCCCAAATTGATCTATAGATCCCATAAAAGTAAAATACCAGCAACGTATTTTGAAGGAATTGACACAGTGATTCTAAAATTTATTTGGAAATACAAACTATAGTGAAAACAACCTTGAAAAGACAAAATTGAAGAATTTCCACCTTCTGAATTCAAGACTTGCTCTAAAGCTGAACTAATCAGACAGTTTATTACTGGAATAAGGAGATGTAAGTAGATCTACATGTAAACAAGCAATTGATTTTCAACAAAGACACAAGATTCTTTGGGGAAAGCAGTGTCTTTTTAACAAATGGTGCTGGAAAGACTGTTCAAATGTCTAGATAAAAAAAGACCCTGGGCCCCTACTTCACACCATACCCAAAAATTAATTCAAAGTGGATTATAAACCTAAACATAAAAGCTAGAACTTTAAACCTTCCAGAAGGTCTTTGCAACCTTAGAGTAAGCAAATTTTCTTAAGTTCCAGAAGGGTATCTTAGAGATCATACCTTGGTTTTTACCCAAGAGGGATGAAAGTGTATTCCCACAAAAAGAATGTGTACTATATTGTATAATTTAAAAAAAATTAAAGACTTTATTTGAGAGAGAGAGAGCATGTGCGAGCGGGGGGCGGGGGTGGAGTGAGGGGCAGAGAGGGAGGGAGAAAGAATCTCAAGCAGATTCTGAACTGAGCGCCGAGCCCATTGGGGTGGGGTGGGGGGACTGGATCTCATGACCCTGAGCTCATGAGATCATGACCTGAGCTGAAACCAAGAGTCTGATACCCAACCAACTGAACACCCAGGTGCCCCTGTATAATTCAAAGTTGCTAAAAGAGGGGCACCTAGGTGGCTCAGTCTGTTGAGTGTCTGCCTTTGGCTCCGGTCCTGGTCTCGGGGTCCTAGGATCGAGGCCTGCATTGGGCACCCTGCTCAGCGGGGTGGGGGGCTGCTTCTCCCTCTCCCTCTGCCGCTCCCCTGCTTATGCTCTCTCTGTCAAATAAATAAATAAAATCTTAAAAAAAAAAAAGAGTAGAACTTAACTGTTCTCACCAGATGAATGAATGAATGAATGAATGAATGAATGAATAAGGTAAGGCATGTGTTGATGAACTGGATAGTGGGAAATCTTTCACAATGTATATCAAATACCATATTCGTATACTTTGAATATATTGCAATTTCATTTGTTAATTATATTTCCATAAAGCTGAAAGAAAAGAATGTTTAGAAACAAACTGAGGGGGGCGCCTGGGTGGCTCGGATGGTTGGGCGTCTGCCTTCGGCTCGGGTCATGATTCCAGGGTCCTGGGATCGAGCCCCGCATCCGGCTTTCTGCTCAGCGGGGAGCCTGCTTCTCCCTCACCCTCTGTCTCTCCCCTGCTCATGCTCTCTCTCTCTCCGTATCTCTGTGTCTCAAATGAATAAATAAAATCTTAAAAAAAAAAAAAAGAAAAGAAAAAGAAACAAACTGAGGGTTCTACAGGGGAGGGGGGTGGGGGGATGGGTTAGCCCGGTGATGGGTATTAAAGAGGGCACATACTGAATGGAGCACTGGGTGTTATATGCAAACAATGAATCATGGAACACTACATCAAAAACTAATGATGTAACGTATGGTGATTAACATAACATAATAAAAAAAAAAAAGAAAAGCTGTATTGATAGCAGCCGAAAACTGGACACAATCCAGATGTTCCTCTGCAGAACTGATAAACAAATTGAGGCATAGCTGTACAACAGAATGCTACTCAGCAATAAAAAGGTAAAAACTACTGAGTCATGCAACAATAAGGATGATTCCTAAAAATATTTTCTTGAGAAAAGGAAGCCATTTATATAAAATCCAAGAACTGGTAAAACTAGGGTGTGCTGAGTGGAATCAGAGAATGGTTGCCTCTGGAAGGGAAGACTGACTGGATAGAAGCATAAAGAACTTTCTCAGGTGGTGAAAATGTGCCATATCTTGTTTTTGAGAGTGGGTAAATGGGAGTATAGAATTGTTAAAGCTCGGGGCGCCTGGGTGGCTCAGTTGGTTAAGCGACTGCCTTCGGCTCAGGTCATGATCCTGGAGTCCCGGGATCGAGTCCCGCATCGGGCTCCCTGCTCGGCAGGGAGTCTGCTTCTCCCTCTGACCCTCCTCCCTCTCATGCTCTCTGTCTCTCATTCTCTCTCTCTCAAATAAATAAATAAAATCTTTAAAAAAAAAAAAAAAAAAAAAAAAAAAGAATTGTTAAAGCTCATCAAATTGAATACTTGAGAACTGTCCATTTTATTATATGTAAAACATACCTCATTTTTACTATATGTAAAATTATAGACTCACCTGAGACACTAAATAATTCTATAACATACTGACAATTGTCTTTTGCAAGCATTCCTAAGAAATTTTAAAATGAGTCATTATCTGCTGAATATAACCAAACTTCTACATATTACTACCATTTATGGAAAGTAGAGAGCAAAGAAACAAGTTATTTGATATGACAAGGAAATAAACAGCCAAACGCAAAATATGGAATATTCCAAAGGACAAATGATCATACTTCTCCTAAAGAAATGAGGAGGACCTGTTACAGACTTAGACAACAAAATAAAGTGTACTGCTTGGGCCTTGTTTGGATCTCTTACTGAATAAACCAACTCTAAAAAAGATACTTTTTAGAACAGTTGAAGAAATTTGACTATGGACTAGGTACTGGATGATAAAATATTACTGACTTTGTTAAATGTGGTAATGGTATTATGACTACATTTTTTAAAAATCTCTCAGTTGTTAGCAACATATAGTGAAGTATTTAGAGTTAAATAGCATGATGTCTGAAATTTCTTTTAAAAGATTCTAGCAGGGCACCTGGGGTGGCTCAGTTGTTAAGTGTCTGCCTTCGGCTCAGGTCATGGTCCCAGGGTCCTGCGATGGAGCCCTGAATCAGGCTCCCTGCTCAGCGGGAAACCTGTTCTCCCTCTCCCACTCCCCCTGCTTGTGTCCCCTCTCTCGCTGTCTCTGTCTGTCAAATAAATAAATAAAATCTGAAAAAAAAAGAGATTCTAGCATAAATAAAAATGTAAGGGATGGAGATAAATGGAACAAGTTTGGCAACAAGTTTGAGAATTACTGACTCTGGGTAATGGGAACATAACGATTCATTATACTATTTTATTTTGTGTATGCTGGTAATATACAACACTAAAAATTTTAACAAATTATTTTATGTGAACCACAGGTTGCTCTTCCAGTAAAAGAGATAGCTGGCTATCACTCAAGTTCTTATTCATTTGCTCCCAAATTACCTATAAATCGGGGCGCCTGGGTGGCTCAGTCGTTAAGCGTCTGCCTTCAGCTCAGGTCATGATCCCAGGGTCCTGGGATCGAGCCCCGCATTGGGCTCCCTGCTCGGCAGGAAGCCTGCTTCTCCCTCTCCTGCTCCCCCTGCTTGTGTTCCCTCTCTCGCTGTGTCTCTCTCTGTCAAATAAATAAATAAAATCTTTAAAAAAAAAAAAACAAATTACCTATAAATCATTCACTGTTTTTCAACTATTATGTTGTACCGATCTTTTTAAGTCATTAAACAATTAACACTAATGAGTTAATTAAAGCAAATATCATAGTTAATAAAATTAATCTCTTTTTATTATTTTCTATAGTATATCATAAAATGAGTTTCATATATATTTTATATTATATTACTATAATCAATACTATATATTTATATTTTTATATATTTTATATATGTATCTTATAACAGATACTATCCCTTTTCTTCTCCCAAAACCAAAACAATAAACCCAATCTCTGTGAAGCCTTATGGACTTAATAACCTGGATCTTTTTTCCAAAGTTTGATTTTTCAAATGTATAAAGTGAATGAAATTGATTTTTGCTAACATCAACTTCTGAACTCCAGTATGCATTTTTAAAGTTATTACTGAACATGTACAGAGCTAAAAGTAGAGGTAGACTGTCTTTTGCCATTACAATGACGATCTAAACTTGACACATTAACAAATCTCAACCTTTTATTCACCAAGTTAAAGACTCCCACTCTCTTCTTTCATTATTACCTCAAAGGACCTCTTTGCCAAGTCTTTTTTTTTTTTTTTTTTTTGGTAAAATATACTGAATTGTTTTTCATACTGAAATATTTGGTGGTTAATACTTTCTTTGGCAATGTTAGGCACACATTGATTATGTGCTTCCATTTTTAAGGAAGGTTAATTATAGATCAAGACATACACACACATTATCTTAACACCCTGATGTCATGCAAGACTCCATTTAATTACCAACTACTCCACAAATGAATTCCTGATCCCACCTTCCCCACCCACCCATATCCCTTCTCTGCATTCCCAGTGGATTTGATCTGCATCACTTTTAGGATATGTATTATCTTCAGTCCACATTTCTGACTTTGGAGAGATTGTGAGTCATCGTGTAAAAATCCCTCTGCTTTGAAGTCAGAAAATTTAGTTTCTTCAACCTAGTCCAAAAATCCAAAGTCCCTGGACCTATTTCCTCAACTGTTATAGTGAAAGCAACATTAACCTACCCTGCAGTGTTATTCTGAGGATTAAATGAGATTCCCTGTGATCGTCATACAATGTCCAGGACATAGTAAGATCTCTATAAATGTTAGCAGTTTGTATTGTCATATAGTTATTTCCACTCATCTGTTTCCCACAGTCCCCTGTAACTTCCTCAAGGATAAAATTTGTGCCAGTTAGTTCTTTGCATATCGTAAGGTCTTAAAAATAGCTCAGGAGGTGAAATAAAGGAAAAATGGCATTTTAAGTGGATAAGAAACATTAGGTAGCATTTTAAATAAAATGTTTTTACTTACAGAAATCAGGGAAATATATCATATTGGATGATTAGATTCTCTTCAGAGAATGCCAGCCAGTTTAAGATTGCAGAAGAAGGACGTGTTTTAGAAGTAATTTTAAATATGAGTTGTGTTTATTAGCAAAGATAGGAGTAGTTTCTCCTAGATTTACTACATTTCGTTTATCACACCATATTGAATAAGTAATTTGGCATTAAACAAAATAAAATCCCAGTGGTTAGATCAAAAGTTTCACTCTTCAGCAGTTGGTGCTGCCATTGTTGGAGGACTCCCTCCAACAATTTCCTTGGTGGCAGCACCAAGGAAATACAGAATGAATCTAAAATGAAAGGGCAAAGCAGGAAGCACAAGTAAAGAGATTTGAAAGAGATGACAGGCCAGAAGTCTGGGTGACTTTAAAGGATAAGAAGCTTCAATCTACCTGGATGGCAATAAAATACTCCTTGTTTCAATTGTGCCGAAAAAACATGTACCTAATTCTGCATTCACAACAGCATTGGCATGGCTGACCAACTATAGTTATACCTACAAGTAGAACAGGAAGAACAGAGTAAATCCTATTTCATTGGGAAAATACTAACAGTTGATTCCTTTCCAAAGCTCCAAGATGCCATATGGATGGAAAATATCCAAGTGCTCTGAGCTATAGAATTATCTGAAATGGTAAAATCTACAATCTCAAAAATGTAAAGGTAGATACAGTCTGCTTGGCTCCATGGCCCAAACTGGATTCAATTTTCCAAGTCTAGCTCATATCCAAGAACACAAATAATCATTGCCACACAAAATAAATGTGGGGAAAGAGCCACACTGATAAATAGTGATTCATATATTCAAATAGAAAAAGGGAAGACAGAAAACAAGTTAGGACATAGTCCTGGCAGAGGGGTCTAAATTGACATATTGTGGCCTTGTAGTTATCTGATTTATTCACATTTTTATAATTTGATTACAAAATAAAACCTTTTATTCTGAGCAGTAGTTTTACAAGTACTTAATTTTCAGATTTCCCCCAAAAGGAATAATTTTCCCTATTATAAACTATTATAGGTGGTCCTTTCTCAGTGTGTCTGAAAGAGACTTTGTAGCCTGTTCTTATCCAGTGTTATGGGAGTTTATACTTATGACCTAAATCTTCACAGGTAGATGCCAAATAATGAAGCCATCTCTAAAAAGTTCAATCATCTAAAAGATTCCAATAGGATACAGGACCTCAGGTGCCATTGATTGAAAGTGATGTTTGTCACACAATCTAGCTTTATTCAGTTTATTTATGTATGCTGCACTGATTGTAGAACAAAATTGTAATGAAATATATTTGCATTTATAACCTAAGTCTACTGCAGGTACCCTAGAATTTCTGGAGCATATCCAATTCCATATAATCTTATTCTTTTTAACAAATTAAATGTTACTTAATTTGTATGCCTTTGTAAAACTTTTCATAAAATAAATTTACAATTCAGAAAAAAATTATCTGCAAGTAGAATTCCTTTTTTCTTTTATTTAGAAAAATGCTATTATCACGCCTAAAATGTATTTTAAATCTAAATCTCTTTCTGTTTAAGATATAGTCCCAGAAAGGAATATCCAGAGACAACAGCCCCTTGAGACCCACTCCCGATCAGGCACAGTGTAGGATTAGCATGGAATAGCTCAAGTCAGTGACCATTTACCAACATCCCACTGTACCTTGTTATACACCGTGCTTCATTCTGAGCACATTAGAATGACTTAAAGCCTTCTAGGTTAGTCCTTCAGGCTTCAAAAGGACAATCCTTTTTGTTTCAGACTCTCCAGGAAATGGGGACTAAGAGCTGCACTGACTTCCCCTAACTTGTCCTTGGCAGTATCACTGGAATAAAGGTGCCCTGAGGGACCTGTGTAGACCCAACTATCCCCTGGAATAGCACCAGCTGTAACCCGGGAAAGACTTTTCAGTCTAGTCTTCTTGAATGGCTTACTGAATTGTTTTCCCCTCTCCATTTCGTTCTCACTTCCTGGAACTGCTGAGAAGGTCAAAGTTTCTCATCTTTTCAGGTAGATTGTTTTTCTCTTTGCATTTTAGGTCTACTTTCTTGGCAATTTCCTCACTTTATCTTCTAATTTTTTTTAACTTCTTACTTTATTACTTTTCATTAACTCTTTTTGTCTCTGGTCTTCCTTTTTGTAGCAACCTGTTATATACTTGAGGGATGTAGTATTTTTCTTTGATAGGGATACAAGTGCTCATTTTTTGGAGTCTTCTTAGCCCAGTCTAGAGCCTTTCCCCCAGGTTGCATTTCTTTGTTTATTTGAGTCTCCAGCGTTGGCACAAAGCGATGCTTGATTTTCCACTCATCTATAAGCATGGGGCTGTATAAATTGACTCGAAGATCTGAGCTCCAGGACAGGCTTGCTTGTAAAAGTGAAGCAGGGGTTTCACTGTATGGTTATCTGACTGACTTGTTTTACCAGGTAACCCTGAGATCATTATCTCTAGCTCTTCTTAGGCTATTGAGAGTCCCCAAGAAGAATCCTACAAGCCACTGACTAGAGGGTCCAATACTGGCTGCTAAGATTCTGGAAACCAAATGGAATCAAGGGTTAGAAATGGAAATGTCTCATTCAGGTGGAAATATTCGCTTAATGGTTTTTCAATCAGCGCCTCCAGACTTAACTTAAAACAGATTTCCATACCGGGGCGCCTGGGTGGATTAGTCGGTTAAGTGTCCAACTCCTGATTTTAGCTCAGGTCGTGATCTCCGGGTTCTGAGATCGAGCCCCACATCAGGTTCTGCCAAAACAGATTTCCATACAATTTTGCTTTTAGCCCTCCATTTACTGCCACTTTTGGAGATACATATGGTCACAAATTCTTGAGTCTTTTTATTCATTGTTTATTTAATTATTTATCAGTTTTCCTGACTGCTGGCTTCAAATCAGCTTTCCAAGTTCTGCTAAGTCAGTCAGTCAAGACTAGTATATCTTCTTTTCAAGTTCAAAATTGTGAGGTTGTTGGCCCTCACCAGTTCTTTGGCCTTATGATGGTAAGCTTGTGGATCTCAATGGAGTAGTGTTGCTCCCAAGGGGTACACTGGAAGTTTGTAGAATGGTTTTTTGTTTGTTGGCTTTTTTTTGGTTATCACAATGATTCAGGGATACTGCTGGCATTTGATACACAGGAGATAACCTCATTTTTGTCATTCTGTAAGTATTTTGCCTGTTGGATCATATCACAGTCCAGTCCTAGAAAAGAATTCTGGCTCTAGACACAGTTCTGAAATATAGACTCTGAGTTCAGCAGAAATGCCCTAAGTGAAAATTATTTTTTTACATTTGTAAAGGTAATTTTGCTTTTTTATTTCACTTTGATCTGATCACAAAGAAAATTTTTCCTTTTCTAATATCTATTTATCCACTCAGAAATGCAAATTAGTTATATTGATTTTATTAACAGTACTTAGAAAAATTAAGCAAGCTGAGTTTGCAGAAGTGCTAGCTGTTGTTTTTGTTTCTTTTCACATTTTTAATTGCATCCTCCATGAGAACGCATAAGTAAGCCTTGAGTCAAATTTATGATAAATGCAATTAATTCAAATATTTAAAAATAATTAATGGCAGCCTCAAAAAGAGCAAAATTAATAAAATCTACAAACCAATTTTAAAAACTTCAATTATTGTCTTATTTGGCTTGAACAACTCTAAAACATGAGTCCCCACTAGCATACTTAGGAACTGAGAAAAGGAAGGAAAAGGGGAATAGTTCATTTTTTTTTCTCAAAAAAATAAAAATATAACACTATGAGAGTGCATTGATTATTCCTCGAAGGGACTCAGTGTACCGTCAAAAGAGTAATTCCCTTACTATCACTTCCTCGCAGTTTAAAAGCCACAAAATGGAGAAATGAGGAGTTCTCATGCCAATAAGGATTCTCTTTCAATACCCGGAAGTTAATATTTTCATCACACATATACTAATGTATATCTTATTTCCCCTGCAATTTGCATCATCTTGCATTATTCTACATAAACGAAGACTTCCAGAAAAGGATTAAAATGATGTTGTACTTAGTGTTTCATCTTCAAAAGTTCACATGAGGGTGCCTGGGCGGCTCAGTTGGTTAAGTGACTGCCTTTGGCTCAGGTCATGATCCTGGAGTCCTGGGATCGAGCCCCACATTGAGCCCCACATTGGGCTCCCAGCTCAGCAGGGAGCCTGCTCCTCCCTCTGACCCTCTCCCCTCTCATTCTGTTTCTCACTCTCTCTCTCTCTCAAATAAATAAATAAAATCTTTAAAAAAAAAAGTTCACATGAGAAGTCAAACTGTCAAAACTAATTAACCCATTATTTTTTGCAAAGGTAAGATAAATGTACATTGGTCATATTATACTAATGATTTGCCAGGTAATCTTGTTAAGTAATTTATACAATAGCCTGTTGGGCTACTGTGGTTAAAAATAATAAAAATACTTCTTATATAACATTAACAGAAGAAATTGCTAATATTAGAGAAAATTGTTTTTCCAAGCACATCACCATCAGTGGACTGACAGATTTAAACTGTTCAGAGCAATCACTCACTAAAGGGTTAACATATGGCGTATCTACCATGGCCACTTCTTGAGAATAAATCATTTATAATAATAATTTTATTGCTTGAACTATTTGCATAGAATCTCCCTCATTCAAGTCATCAGTAAATATCTTTGTTTTCAAGGTTAGCTTAATGTATGTATAGGTAACATTGCCACCTCATTCCCAGTGACACAATTTATATTATATTTTGAAGCAGGATTTCAATGCTTAGACTTTTGTGGGCAAAAAAATACTAGTATGCCCAAAAGTCTATTGTTTCTGTGCCTATAAATTACTCTTCTGGTAATTTCCCAGATGTTTCCAGCTTGCCACAGCTAGTTGAATACAGGCTAGTAAAAATCTCATTTCCACCATCCCAAGTCATTCATTCAGTAAATATTATAGAATGTCATAGACTTCTTTTTCGAAAAGAAGCTTCAGAGCAGCTCAGGGAATAGAACGAGGGGGCTATGCATATCAAATATTTTATCTCTAAAGAAAAAGTAAAAATGTATCGAGTATATCCCAAACACAAAATATTTTATTAATCCTTTAAAGACATATATATCTATGGGAGTGTATTAAAAAGGTTTGGAAAATGTCATTCACACCCAGCAATAATAAAAAGTCATATAAACCAAAAAATAATCACTTTTCTTGTATCCAGCAGAGAACTAACATCACAAAGCAATCAAGTAACCTGAAATCTAAGAAAAGACAGCTCTTCCAAGAAAGAAAGTGAGCTCTGGCTAAATTGTAGCAGAGTATGTGGGGGAGAGATACTCAACATACATACATAAGATTTCCTTTAAAATTTTTAAGAAATTTCTAAGGGCTCATTGTGAGCTAGCAAGAGCATATAAAATCCCTGCGAACTGCTAACAAAAGGAGGGTCCACTTGCAGGTTCTTTTCTACCGACATTTACTGGGCACCAAGGAAAAAAGCTGTGGGCAGGGCAAGAGACCAGAGAAATCCTTTCTCAGTACTACAAACCTGGGAAGGAGAGCAACCACTGCTGTGGAAAAATCTCAAAGCTCCACCAGATCCTTCTCCCCTGTGGAATTAAACTCTTAGGCCAGTGGGCAAAGGGCAGAAAACCTGTTGCTTCTAGGGCACAGATGAAGCCCCTTTGAATCTGAAGAAAGGGTAAAAGAAAAAATTCCTGTATCCTTAGAGAAGGGATAGAAAACCCAGACCACGAATGGTCTCCTATTGCTGAAGAGGGGCTGAAAATTCTCACACATAAGATCCACCATGGCAAAATTTGGCTGCCACATAGAGGAGAAGCAGGATCGCTGAGAAGGCTCCCCACTGAGACCCCAAAACAGATGGCATCCCTCAAACTAAGCCTGGGCTAGGATACACAGAATAACCTTTGCTCCCACCTCTAGGCCAATAAACGCTGAGTAGCAAGCACTCACAGTTTTCCATCTTAAGAAAGTCAAGAGGATGGAGACAAAACCCCCTCTGAAGCATAAGCACAATGAAGGACAAAAGTAAAAGATGGAGAAGAAACATAACTCTGTAGCAACCCATACCATATATATAAGGTAATGCTAGAAAGATTTGCAATTGGTTTTGCACAGAAGGTAATCATAGCAACACAAAACAACTCACTCCTGAGTACTTGGATACAAACTCCAACATTAATGCCCTAGAAGAAAAGCCTTGCCCATTTCTAGACATTAATTCTGTTTACTTTGGTCTTTACTGTTCTATGTAAATATGAGCATTCAGAAGAAAAAAAAATCTCTTGTGAAGAGACTAAGGAGTAAGCATGACCAGACCCAAGATGAACCAGATATTGAAACTATCAGACAGGGAGTAAAAATAAGTGTTCTTAAGTTGTCAATGGCTCTAAGTCAGTCAGAGAAAGACAAATAGCATGTGATTTCACTCATATATGGAATTTAGTAAATAAAACAGATGAACATAGGGGGAGGGAAGGAAAAATAAAATAAGACAAAAACACAGAGGGAGAGACAAACCATAAGAGATCCTTAACTATAGGAAACAAACTGAGGGTTACTGGAAGGGAGGTGGGTTGGGGATGGGTTAACTGGATGATAGGCATTAAGGAGGGCACCTGAAATAATGAGTACTGGGTATTGTATGCAACTGATGAATCACTAAATTCTACCTCTGAAACTAATAATGCAGTAAATGTTAATAAAAATTTAAAAAAAAAATGTCAGTGGCTCTAGTTTAAAAGATGGACAGAATGTATTGAGAGGAGAATTTCAGCCAATAGATGGAAAAATCTAATGGAAATACAAGAAATACGAAGCATAGTAACAAGATGAATACTTTTGACAGGCTCATAAGTAGACTCAACACAACTAAGGAAAGAATCAGTAAACTTGAAAATAGGACAATAGAGGGGCACCTGGGTGGCTCAGTCGTTATGCATCTGCCTTCGGCTCAGGTCATGATCCCAGGGTCCTGGGATCGAGCCCCGCATCAGGCTCCCTGCTCTGCAGGAAGCTTGCTTCTCCCTCTCCCACTCCCCCTGCTTGTGTTCCCTCTTTCACTGTGTCTCTCTCTGTCAAATAAATAAATAAAATCTTTAAAAAAAAATAGGACAATAGAAATTTCATAAATCAAAGCACAAAGAAAGAGCATCCAGGATTTATCAAAGAGTCTAAAATTTGTATAATTGAATCCTAGAGGAGAAGAAAGAAAGAATTAGGTAGAAGATATGTTTGAACACACAATGGCTGAGAATTTTCCAAAAATGATAAAACACATCAAATCAAAAGAATGAGAGATAAAAAAATTAGAACAGAAGATAGGAGAGAGGAATCTGGAGTATACAGTTTTAAGTTTCTTATACTACGCAGGAAGCAATAATATTATTTAAAGGTAGACTGTTATTAAAGATGAATATTTAAAACCCACTAAAAATTCAAAGGTGTATCAATAAAATATAATTGATTTTTAAACAAAAACAATAACATTATATTGTGGAGTTTATAACCTGTCATACATGTAAAACGTGGTAATAGCATAAAGTCAAGGTAGGGAAGAAATAGAAGTACACTATTAAAAAGTCCATCTCCTCTATATAGTATAATACCGCTTGAAGGTAGACTGTGATAAGTTAAAGATACATGTTATAAACAAAAGCAACCACTAAAATAACAAAAGAAAGAGTTCTTTAGATTTAGAAAGTGTAGCAGCGGTTGCTTGGGGATGCCATTGGTTACAGGGACAAGGGTTTGCATGGAGTTCAGGCAGAAAAGCATGAAGTAATGGAGTGATACGTTCACTATACTGATTGTAGTGATAGTTTCATGTGTATACACCTTTCAAAACTTACCAGTTGTACCCTTAAATATGTGCAGTTATTTATATCAATTATACCTCAGTAAAACTGTTTTTAGGAAACTCTAGCAAGCAAACAGCCTATTTTTTAAAAATGAGCAAAATATTTGAACAGACACTTCCCCAATGAAAGTATATAAATGGTCAAACAAAAGATGTTCATGAAAAGATGCTCAGCACCATTAGTCATTAGGGAAACACAAGTTAAAACTACATCGAGATGTCACTTCACATCCTTAAGGTGTCTGACAACACTGAGTGGTGATGAAGATTCAGAACAACTGGAACTCTGATACATTGTTGCTGGAAATGAAAAATCATACAGCCACTCTGGAAAACAGGTTGGCAATTTCCTACAAAGTTAAACCTACTTATCTACCATAAAATACAGTGGTTCTGTTCCTAAGGTAAATTTATCCAAGAGAAATGCAAGTTTGTGTTCTTATAAAAAGCTATACATGAAAGTTTCTGGAAACAATCTAAATGTCCCTAAACTCATGAATGGATACACAAACTGTGAAACACCCATATATAAGGGAACACTACTTAGAAATAGAAGGGAACAAATTGACACAACAACACAAATGAATCTCAAAAATATTTTACTGAGCAAAAGAAATAAAATGCAATGGAACATTTACTATATGATCCCATTTATATAAAATCCTAGAATAGGCAAAGCTAATCTGTGGATTGGCAAATAGATTGGGGGTTGCCCAGGGCTAGGAATGGAAAGAGAATGGCTGGAAAGCAGGGCAAGAGATCTTTTTGGAGTGATAGTGTTAGTCTAAATCTTGATTGTGGTAGTGGTTACATGAGTATAGAAATTTTGTCAAAATTGATCAGGCTGTATGTATACAAATGAGTGCATTTTATTTAATGTAAAGTTCACCTTAATATCTATTTCAAACTAAAAAAGAAAATTTAAGGTCATGGTGGTAGTCAGTGAGGGGAAAGAAATCATCCCAGTTCCTTTTATCTACACCAAACCCTGGACTTAATTTTATTAATTGGAATTTTATGGATGGATTCCTACACAAATTCAGAGATTCAGCAAGAAAAAAAAAATCTTACTTCCTCACAATACAGTCTCCTTTTAAAGGTCTGATAGAAGTAGAGACTAATGCTAGTTTATAGCATTTTATAGTTTTTAAACTATATTTACAAAGTTTTAACACTAAAGAAAAGTTTGTGATTTCTGGGCTGTGCATTCTACTTAATAGAACTATCCATTCTTATTAATCCTCTTAACCTTCCAAGGATGAAATGCTTGATAATTTCAACATAAGAAACACCACCAGAAGGCTTCATCTGTTATGTTGAGAATTGGTATGTTAACTTTCAAAAGCAGGATTCAAATTAATATGGACACTGACAACTATGTCAAATAGCAAATAAAATATGCATAGAAAAGAGATTGGAAAAACACACACCAAAATGTCAACTAAGTTGTGGTACTATGGGTGATTACTTTCTCTTCTACTTACTAGTATTTTATAGTTTATATAGTGATAATTGTATTACTTTGTGATAAAAATGAGTAAAAATTATTTGTAATTGTTTAAGCACAAATAGAAAGATAAATACATTTCTCATTGTCCTGCCTACCTCTTTATCTGAAAGTTTTATGCACCTGACACTGACAGTGTTTTAAGATGAGTAGAACATGTATGCTTTAGCTAACTTCTGAATATCTTTCCTAATTTTGAAAAGGGAGTTTTCCTGCCTACAGTTTCTATTTTCTAGCACAAAGCTTGACTTGAGCAGCTGTATAAACATACATTGAAAATTCATACGTTGGCAATAGAAAGTTAAGCAGAGGCAGAGAGCATATTCTACAGGCATCTGGCCTTAGATCCTCTTCCCCAAGGACACTGACCTCTGAATAGCGTTGACAGGGCAGCTCATTCATCTATCGTAACATGGCCCTCCTACCAGCACTTCCCTTAACTTCAGAAAAGAGTAGGGTGGCCAGCTCCACCGTCTTAATCTCCGAAAGAGCTGCCAAGTTACTCTCCGCAACCAGACCTAGGAGAGGTTTTCCTTATTTTTATATTCAAATTTCTACACATTTCTTATTCTATCTACAAACCCCAAAGTATTCTGCCTTGTAAGGTGAGAGCCTGAAATTTCAGTGCTCAGTCTACAGGTAACAAACGTATATCCCATGATATTCTTTATAGTCTCTGGTCCCTAATGTGAACTCAGACTGTTACACCAGGTAATTACAAACCAGCAGCAAATGACTTACGGGGGGAGGGAGGTTAAGGCAGGCAAACAACCTAAAGGGGAGAGCATAGCCTCAGCACTTTTTCTTTATGAAGCCCACCTGTTTTTGCTCCCCCCCACTTTTTTTATGAATATAAAGAAGACATTGCGAGCTCAGATAGAGGTCTGTTTGATTGCTTCAAAGCCATTCCAGACCATCAAGGCAACCCTGTGTCATCCACACTTTAATATTGATATGGGATTCCAAAGCAAACCCCAAAGCATGCCACTGTGCATTGTGTCTTCATTACTTTCCTGGTCCTCTCTGACTTATCTTGCCTTAATAAAGTCCTTGTCTCCCTCTTCATCCCTGTTTTTTACATTGATATTCTTGGCTCCTTTGTGGTTGCTTCTGTAACTGACTAGTATAAAAATTGGAGTTAATTTATGTAAAAATTCAATAAGTGGTTATTATTGTTGTTTTTGTTAGTACCATAATCTACCTGGATTTTTCCCTCTCTAGTCTCAAAAACTTTGTTTTCCATCCTATCAAATTTGAAATCTTTTTATGCATTCTAGACCCTTGCTACTCAAAGTGCACCTGCAGACCAGCATCATTAGTGTCACCTAGGAGCTTGTTCGAAATGCAGTATCTCAGGCCCAAACCAAGCCTGCGAAATCACAATCCACCTTTCAACAAGATGGCTTGTACACACTCTGCACTAGAAAAGCACGGAGCTAGAGCACTCATAGTTGGTGCCATTTTGCTTGTTCCAGTTTTCCTCTAATCTTCACTATGCCTCCTAATATCAGCAAATGAATCTTGGTAGTCTTTCCCATTTTGTACTTTTCCCACATGCTATCTGACATTGCTGCATAAAATCAGTATCCTTGCCCCTTTTCTATGACTGTCCAGATTTTACTAGTTATTCAAGGCCCATCTCTAGGTCAACTTTTTCTTTGATGAAGAATTCAAAAACATTGTTTGACTTTGTTCTCTGGCCTGACCTCAGCACCCACTGGCTTTGCCAGACACCGGCACTTAATTTTACTCAATCTACCATATTATTACAGACTCCCTTCTTTCTGCTTCATATCTACTAGTTTCATGTATCAACTGTATTCCCACAAAAAGACTGTAGGGACCATATCATACAGCCTCTATTCAGGATTACTCTTACCTTTGGTACTTAGAAAAATACTGTTGTATTGATTTAGCTAAGTTCCTCAGACATCGAACAATAATAAAAATGTGAACTCTAGAAAAATGACAATATGTTTAGAAAAGTTATAATTTTTCAACTAGCACAAATTTTACCTTCTCAGTCATTCTTATAACTGGAAACTTAAGGAGCATGGGGATATTTTTCAGTTCAGTTACTGTATTCTTCAGTTCTGTGACTTCTCTTTGGTACTTTCTTGCATTTTCTGTCTTTTGGGTGGAGTTCTCACTCTTTACCCATTCTTCTCCCAAGTTCAGTGAACATCTTTATGACCATTACTTTGAACTCTTTATCAGGTATGTTACTTATCTGTGTTTCATTAAGGTCTTTTTCTAAGGTTTTATCTTATTCTTTTGCTTGGAACTTATTCCTATTACTTCATTTGTTTGACTCTGGGTTCCTTTCTATGTATTAGATAAAACAGCCATCTCTTCTAGTCTTGAAGGAGGGGCCTCCTGTTGGAGATGAAATTTTTCATTCAACCCTACCTTAGTTCTTTGTTACCTCTTAAAATTTTGTGATTGTCCAAGCAGCCTATTTTATTTTTAATGACTCCCAGTAGTTGAGGGTGTGCCGAGGCTGTCAGGATCTCAAAGGGGAAAAAAATCTTAGTCAACACCTAGATTTAGGCTGATGGGAAGCTAGACTCTCAGGCAGCAGCTTCTGAAGTATGTTACTATATACAGTCCTATGGGCAAGCATAAACTCCCATGGTCACCAATGCCAGGTGATCTAGAGGTATCTCTTGTCAGCAGTCACCAAATCAGGGCTCCAGATGAGTGTAAGCGCCTGTCCCTGAGATACTACTGAGCTGTAGCGAGGCAGAGTGCCAAGAAGGTGAGCACTTGCCGACTTGCCCTGAAAGCAGCGAGAGCTCCAGGGCCCGTCCATCATCAGGCCCCTACACTGGAGCCAAACCTGAAGCCTCGGGTTGGGGCTCCCGGACAAGCAAAGAGGCCTTTTTCACAGAAACGCTGGGCCGTGCCAGTCCGCGGTCGGTGCGGGCCCCGGGGCTGGCAGCCTGGCGGGAGGGAACTACAGTCCCGTGGGACCCCGGAACACAAGCGCCCCTGGCCGCCAGAGCCAGGACATCACGGGCACCCCCTGGGCCGCAGCCGCAAAGCCCCGGGCACCAGATGCGCGTAAAAGCTCCCCTTCGGGGCCTCCGGGCGCTCAGGAGCGCGGCGCAGGGAGAGCGCGCAGACGGATGGCGCCCGCCACTCTCCAGCCTGGAGCGGGAGCGGGAGCGAGAGCAGGCCTCCGCAGGCGTTTCACATCAGACGCCTGCCCCTCGGCCCGACGCTCCGGGACAAGCGAAAAGCAAGTGAGCCTTTCCCGCGCAAAGGCCGGCGTCCCTCCATCGGCTGCCTCCATGCTGGACCCTGAGGCGGGTAAGTCCAAGGGCGAGAGTCCTCCAAGACCTGTTTCTCAGAGCCGGTGGGCCTCATGGAAGCGAGCCCCCCCGTTGGTTTTCAAAGCTTCATGTTTTCGGGGCTTGTCTCTCAGGTGCAGGCCTTAAAAGTTGTGTTGACTGATTGGGGTTCAAACCCTTCGGTCCTCAGAGAGGAGCTCTGGGTTTTGGGTTCCCTCTAGACTCTGGGTCGCTGCGCCCAGGTTCATGGTGAAATTGTGTCCCAGCCTCTCCTAGCTGCTTCCCTGTGGGCCTTCCTTTGTTGATCCTGATGCCAGTTTTTAGGGTTTTTTCAGATGGAATTGTTCCATATGTAGCTGTAGATTCCGTGAAATTTGTGGGAGGGGGTGAGATTAGGATCCTCTTAGGTAGCCATCTTGAACCAGAGCCTTCAGTAGAGGGCTATAAAAACACAGTGAAACTACAGTATATAGGTATGTATGTATGTATTTTAACGATTTTATTTATTTCAGAAAGAGTAAGAGAGAGCAAGAGAGGGGAGTGGGTCAAAGGGAGAAGTAGAATCCCCACTAAGCGGAGGTCCCGGGACTCCAGGATCACGACCTGAGCCGAAGGCTGTCGCTTAACCAACTGAGGCACCCAGGCGCCCCAAAACTGAAGTATTTAGATTATTCATGTTGAATACAGGAATTATCTGATTTTGTGTTAATTCGATAAGTATATATTGAGTGTTACCACAAACAAGGCACATTTTCTAGGAATGTGGTGTAGATCAGTGTACAAACATGAAATACCTGCCCTGGAGAATCTTATATTCTAGCCCCCTATATTTAAGAGTGGATTTTATCTTCTAACTCTGCATTTAATAGAAATACAGTTCTGGAATAATTGTTCACATTCAATTGTTGTATCACCAGGGACCTATTACTATGGAATATTTTTCTTAGACTGTAAGATTTGAAAGTAAAATGGAAGGCATTATAAATTATTTATATATTATCTTACTTTTACGCCTAATATAATTTTTACATGAAAAAAATCATTATCCATTTTTAGCTGGTACAGAATGAAATAAAATTCCTTAAGCAGAAGACATGTAAGCTGACTTTATCACTTAAAATATGTTTGTTTTGTTTTGTTTCATTGAATTCCCTCAAGTGATATGTGTATGTATGTGTGTGTGAACATTATGTGAGCATAATGTGAGCATTAACTTTCAGTTAATAGGCCGTACTATTCCTTTGTAGTAGACATGTCATCCAAGTATAGCATAAAGTGCACAAATATTAAGTGTATAGCTCAGCGAATTTTTACAAGGTAAATACGTCCATGTAACCATCATCTAGATTAAGAGATAGAATATTACAAGCACCTAGAAAACTTTTATGTTCCCTCCCAGTGCTTACTGCCCTCAAAGGTAACTACTAATCTGACTTCTATTCCCAAAACTCAATTTGTCTGTTGTTGAAATTTATGGAATGTGAAATACAGGAAACACTTATTTGCATCTGACTTGTCTTGCTCAAAATTACACCTATGAGATCCATCTATGTTGATGTGCTTGACAGTGGTCTCTTCTTTTTTATTGCAGTGTACTATTTCCTTCAATAAACATAACAGTTTATATATCCAGTATACTGTAAATTTTTTTAAGATTTTATTTATTTATTTGACAGAGAGAGAGAGCACAAGCAAGGGGAGCAGCAGGTAGAGGGAAAGGAGAAGCAGACTCCCTGCTGAGCAGGGAGCCTGTCGTGAGGCTGGATCCAAGGCCCCTGAGATCATGAGCAAAGGCAGATGCTTAACCTACTGAGCCACCCAGGCGCCCCTATCCAGTATACTGTAGATGGGTATTTGGGTTGTTTCTGATTTGGGGTTATTATAAATAATGCTACCATTAATATTCTTATAAACATTTTTTGTCACACATCTATACTCATTTCTATTGTGTATATTCCTAGGAGTAGATTTGTTGGATTTTAGGTTATGCATATATTTGTGTAGATACTACCAAGTTATTTTTGAAAGTGATTATGCCGATTTACTCTCCAACCAGTATCATGTGAGTTGTTCCACACCATTGTCAACACCTAATATTGTGGGGTTTTTTTTTTTCTTTAATTTTAGGCATTCTGGTGGGAATGTACTGATATCTCTTCTTAGTGTTAATTTGAATTTGTTGCCTTTTGAGCAACTTGTTATATGCTTATTGGCCATCTGGGTTATCCTCCTTGCCTATTTTTACTTGGATTCTTATTTTTCTCATTGATTTGCAGGATTTTTTTTTTCTGGATATATGTCCTTTGTGTCTTAGCTTTCACGAGTTTATGACACTTAGTAAGCATTCTCAAAATCTCAGTGGCTAAGAACAACAAATACATATTTCATACTCACTTTACCTGTTGTTTGCAGATCTGTTCAGTTCTACTGGACTCTGCTAGACTAAGCTGGGCTCAGCTTGGCTTGGCTTCCTTGGCTTCATCTGTCTGGCTCACTATGAGATACCCTGTTCTCATGATTGAAGGTTAGAGCAAGAGGTGGGGCTAGCAGAAACTATTAATGCCTCTAAAAGCAACTCTTCAGGGGGCACCTGGGTGGCTCAGTAGGTTGAACACCCCATTCTTGGGTTTGGCTCAGATCATGATCTCAGGGTCATGGGATCGAACCCCACAGCAGGGCTCTGCACTCAGCACGGAGTCTGCTTGAGATTCTCTCCCTCTCCTTCTGCCCCTCCCCCCCACTAGTGAGCTCTCTCTCTTTCTCTCTCTCAAATAAATAAATAAATAAATCTTTAAAAAAAATACATATATAAAGTACCTATCAGTCATGGAAAGCATCATATCCATTTACACACCATTGACCAAAACAAGTCACAAGATCAAGCCCAAAGTCACTGGGGAAGGAAACTACCCTCTCCCTGGACGGGCGGATTAAGAGGACCAGGGAAACCTGGAATGAAAACAATGAACAAATAATACAGTTTACCACAGTTGGAGGTGTATTAGAAAGACTTTCCACTCTTCCTTAATAAATGTCTTCCAATAAACAGAAATTCTTAATAATAAGGAAGTATAATTTAACAATTTTTTATTTATGATTTGTACTTTTTGTATTTAATTTAAGAAATTTTCTCTCATAAGAACATGATGGTATTCTTCTATGTCAAGGACTGGCACTGTTTCTGTAAAGGACCAAATAGTAAATATTTCTGCTTTACAAGCATCTACTGTCTCACAACCATTCAATTCTGTCATTGTAGCACAAAAGCAGAGACAATATATAAATGAATGGGTGTGGCTATATTCCAATAAAACTTTATTTACAAAAATAGGTGGCAAGCTGGACTTGCTGACCCCTGTTCTATGTTATCCTCTAGAAGTTTTATTTTTTAACCTTGAGCAATTGGATTCATAATTAATTGGTCTGGAATTGGTTTTGTGTTTGATATGAAATAAGGGAAGAGTCATTTTTTATTTTATTTTATTTATTTTATTTATTTAAAGATTTTATTTATCTATCTGACAGAGACAGAGACAGCGAGAGCAGGAACACAAGCAGGGGGAGTGGGAGAGGGAGAAGCAGGCTTCCCGCTGAGCAGGGAGCCCGATGTTGGACTCTATCCCAGGACCCTGGGATCATGACCTGAGCCGAAGGCAGATGCTTAACTATCTGAGCCACCCAGGCGCCCGGGAAGAGTCATTTTTTAGATATGTATATCCAGTTGATCATTGCATCATTAATGGCAAAGACACTCTTTTTCTAATGTGTTACAGAAGTATCTTTATCATTAATCAAGTCATTATATGTGTAGGTAAGTTTAACAATTTTCATCTTCTTTTTCAAATATTATCTGTTCTCATTGGCCCTTTGCATTTCTATATGAATTTTAACATCAGCCGTTTTACTTGCAAACACACACACACACACACACACCTGCTAGAATTTTTATTGGGATTGCATTTAAAAAAAAATACACAAACACACAAGTACACACACACATTGGAAAGGATTGACAACTTTTCAGTAGTTTTCCAACCTATGGATATGTCTATTTAATTAGTTGTTTTAAAATTTCTCCTAGTAATAATTTATAATTTTCTCTGTGGAAGGCATGCAGATTTACCAGAAGTAAAGAACATTTTCTAATGTAAAACAGTTCAACTGGAATATATAATAGCCCTAAATGTATATGCAGCTTAGAATATAACTTCAAAATATGTAAAGCAAAATGTGATAGAACCCAAAGGAGAACCAGAAGATCCATAATTATAGCTGGAAATTTTAATAGATCTCTCTGTAAAGAAAAAAGAGTTGAATGACAAGATTATCAATATATAGTAAACATATACTGGATCATAAAACAATCCTCAAGAAATTTCAAAGGATTGAAATTACATACTGTGTGTTCTGACTGAGTGCAATAAATTGAGAAATTAATAACACAAATTTAACTATGTCTACTTTATCTGACCTTAGTAGAAGAACTATATCAACTTTGTTTTGGTTAGTACTAGTATGGTAAGTCTATTTCATCCTTCTTTTAACCTTTCTATGGTTTTATGCTTAAAATATGCCTTTTGTAGCAGGCTATAGTTGTTTTTTTGTTTGTTTAATCCAGCCTGGCAATCAGTTTTTTTTTTTTAAACTAATGTAAACTAATTAAAAGTATGTAGTCTGTTTCTTTTTAATGTGATTACTGATATTAAATTATCAACCCATTTTCTTTCTTTTTTTTTAAATTAGTTTCAAGGGTAGAATTTAGTGATTCATCAGTTACATACAACACCCAGTGCACATTACATCAAGTGCCTTCCTTAATGCCCATCACCCAATTACTGCATCCCCCCACAGTAACCCTCCCCTCCAGCAACCCTCAGTTTGTTTCCTATAGCTAAGAGTCTCTTACAGTTTGCCTCCCTCTCTGTTTTTATTTTTCCTTCCCTTCCCCTTTCTTCATCTGTTTTGTTTCTTAAATTCCACATGTGAGTGAAATCATATGGTATTTGTCTTTCTCTGACTTATTTCACTTAGCATAATACCCTCTAGTTCCATCCACGTCATTGCAAATGGCAAGATTTCATTCTTTTCGATGGCTGAGTAATATTCCATTGCATACACACACACACCCCCACCCACCCACCCACATCTTCTTTATCCATTCATCTGTCGATTACCAACCCATTTTCTACTTATCTCATCTTCTTTTTTTCTTTCATTCTTACTCTCTTTTGGATTATTCAAATGTTTTTATTATTCTAAATTAACACTGTAACTCTATTGACTCTCTGCCCTTTTTATGCTGTTGTGGTTTTTTATCATAATTCTACCTAAATTTTATTTTTTTATTATTTTATTTATTTATTTGAGAAAGAAAGAGAACAGAGGGAGAGTGAGAGGGAGAAGCAGACTTCTGCTGAGCAGGGAGCCTGACGTGGGGCTCGATCCCAGGACCTTGGGATCATGACCTGAGCTGAAGGCAGAAGCTTAACTGACTGAACCACCCAGGCACCCCTATAATTCTACCTAAATTTTAAAGACATCATTATTATTGCTTATAAAAGTCAATATACATATAGTTAGTTGTTTATCTTTTCTGGTGCTGTTATTTCTTTTTGCATTTCTATCCATCTATCTGTTACCCTTTTCCCTCTACCTAGAAAGCTCCCGTTCGCATGTCTTTCAAGTGTGGACCTCCTGGCTTTGAATTCTTTCCATTCTTGTTTGTGTGAAAATATCTTTATTTTGCTTTATTGTTTTAAAGATTTTATTTACTTATTTGAGAGAGAGATAGAGTGAGAGTGCATGAGCGGGGAGGCAGAGGGAGAGGAAGAAATAGGCTCCCTGCTGAGCAGGGAGCCTGACGTGGGGCTCGATCCCAGGACCCTGGGATCATGACCTGAGCTGAAGGCAGACACTTAAACAATTGAGCCGCCCAGGTGCCCCTTTATTTTGCTTTAATTTTTGAAGAATATTTTCTCTGGGGGTGCCTAGGTGGCTCAGTCAGTTAAGCATCTGACTTGATTGTGGCTCAGGTCATGGTCTCAGGGTTGTGAGATCAAGACCCATGTCGGGCTCCATGCTCAGCAGAGAATCTGCTTGGGATTCTCTCTCTCCCTCTCCCTCTGCCCCTCTGCTCTCTTAAAAAAAAAAAGAATATTTTCTCTGGATATAGCATTTGAGATTGATAATTATTTTCTTTCAGCACCTTGAAGATACCATTTTTGATGGTTTTCTTGATTTCTCTTCAAAAGTCAACTGTTGCTCCTTTGAAGGTTATGAGTCTTTGTGAGGAGGGGCCTGCTTTTAAAATTATTTCTGTCTCTAGTTTTCAGCATTTTTACTATCATGTATCTAGGTATAACTTTCTTTGTATTATCCTGTTGGGGGTTTGTAGAACTTCTTAAAACTGTAGCTCAATAGATCCAGCACTTCTTCGAATATATCTTCAAATATCTTGCTCCATTTTGAGACTCCAATTACATATGCATTAGGACTTTCTTCCCTATGTCTCATATGTCTCTAATTTTGTCTGTTTTTTTTTTATTCTTGTTGCATTTCATGCTTCAATCTGGGTGTTTTCTACTTTTGAATTTTGCTCTTTCCTCCTTGTAATCTGCTGTTAAACCCAAGGATTAAATTTCTAATTTTAATTATTGTATTTTTCAATTCTAGAATTTCCTCTAGATTCTTTTTCTTTTTTTAAAATTCTAGTTCTCTGGTAAATTTTCCATCTTTCATTTATTTTCTTGAACATGTTAATCATAGTTACTTTAATGTCATAGTTACTTTACCCAATTTCTTGATATTCTATTGCTCTGGTTCTTTTGAATGTCTTTATTTTTGATTTTTGGTCATTTGGCCTTATTTCCTAGGATGCCTGATAATTTTGATTGAATGTCAAACATTGGGAAAAGACATAAAGGATCTGGATGAGATTATCTTCTACGAAAAATTTAATTTTCTTCTAGCAGATACAGTATGGGAAGATTACTCTGACCCCCTGAGGCTGTATAATTTCTGTTTGCTCTCACTCCTTGGGCATGGATCTTCAGGAGGTCTCAACTGAAGCCCTGTGGGTGTCATAGCCAGTCCTCCATAGTTGGCCTGAAACCAGATTGTGTCTCTCCAGAATCCTGAGAATGCCAAGTCTTTGCTTGGTGTTTTAGCTCTTAGCAGTGGCTTTCTACTTGCCTTTGGCTTCACTCAGTACAGTTTAGGAGTTAATACACGTCTCAAGGGGAAATTCCGTGTAGTGCATTGGGCTTACTTCTTTGCAGTTCCCATTATCCAGGATCTTGGCCCCTTGAGTCCTGGCTCTCCTGGTAACCCTAAACTCCAACTTCTGGCTGCCCAGCCTGCTGAAACTGATGTAAGCTCTAAACTAATGCTTTTGGTTAAAGCACCATACTTGGAATTCGCATTCTCTAACCCTAAACAACTTTAACACTAATCCTAACAAATACAATAAAAGCAGATAAGGTGTGGCTCGTCTAGAGGTGTTTCCCTTTCTTCTGGATGCTTTGGTTGCTCTAATGCCTTCAAATGGTTGTGTGTGTGTGTGTGTGTGTGTGTGTGTGTGTGGTGTTACGTTGTTTTTAAATTTACCCTTTATATTTGTTCTGTGGAAGGGCTAGTCTGTCATGGACACAAGCAAAAATATCTGCCATTTCCTTTCATTTTATACCTGGCCAAATGTATGCATTTATGTATTATCCCTGTACCCTGTAAGGACTGAGGTTGTTGATCCCTGGTGTTTTTGAGCCATGCAGTGAATGAGTACTGAGTTAGAATGATGTATCTCTCCATAAGAAAGTGCCAAACACTCTGCCCTTTGGACATTTCAACATTATTACTTTCACACCCACCAGAAGTTGTATCCTAAACTCTGTCGAAGTACCTTTTCTAGCAAGATTTATTTTCATTATATTTCTCTTGATTCAAATGCCCTTACTATTGTAATAAGCCTTCGAGCTCAATTAGGAGAATAAAAAAGTAATAATTATAGCCTGAAACCCAGGGCATGGGTTAGGGGGATGGTGAGAATTAAGGACATTGATTATTGCTGATACATAGAGCTAAACATGGAAATACCTCGGTTTTATGTCACTTATGTGCCTTACCCATTATTTTTCCAATCAGATTGTATCTTTCTCCCCTGACCAATCTGACCCAGTTCCTCATCTCTCTCCTCTTTTTCCTATGCTGCCATGGCAGGCTTTCTCTGTCCCTTGTCGACTTAATGTGTGTGAGGGCTGTAACAAGAAGCTAAGTAGTTCAGGCACAGTAAAGAAGTGTGGAGGCAGTGCTGAACAGCCAGAGGACACGAGAGCTCTGCCATATTATACTCTTTGTCACTCTGTTGTGAACAATGGCTATGAGGTTATTAAACAGATTGTCCTGAGTTTTTCCTCTCATTAGGATTTTAGCATTCTCTCTCCATGCCTTTGTCCCAGGTTTCTTTCCATTGTAACCTCTTAATTATAATGCAGCCTTGAGAAGAAGGATGCACCCACTGGAAACCAAGCAGTGGTTCAATTGTTCAAAGCCACTTGGGTATTCATTTGTTTATTTGTTCCTAGGTTTACAATTCAGCTCTGTTAACTCATGGAAACTGCTCTGGGACAGATTTAAATCAAAACAGACAGTTTCCATTTTTGCTCTGAAAATCAAATGCGAAGATTTGTTTTAAATGGGTGGTTAGTGGATTGCCCCAACACACTCAGAATGTGTGTTTACTCTTTAGATATAGGATAATGTATTTTTTTACAAGTCCAAATGCCTCTGACAAAATAAGCAAAAAAAAAAAAAACAAAAACCACGTAATGTGTTTTATGGGCTATAGTAAAAATCTAAAGGACAATGCCTTCCTGCTAATAAATACAAGTTTTTTAGCTGGATGAATGAAGTTTCCTTGAAAACTTATGATAAGTAAAACTTTTTATATAGGATTTTCTGTCAAAAAAAAATCCTTATTCTTTAAGCAGGTCACTCTACCTACTGTTACGAATATTTGAATATGTAAAAATAATTCCAATTTAAAATTATATTTGGGTTTTAGTTTTAAGTCTATAAACTGTGTTTCTAAGTGATGTTCAAATTCTTAGCATTCTATTGACTAAAGATTTACTTAGTAGCCATAATATGCTAGAATAATAACACATGAGGTTTATTCTCGTAAATTCCTCTTTAAAAAATACTTAACATCCCTTTAGTTTTTATTTCATTTTTGTGTTGAAAGAATACCAGAATTGAAGTTGAAATATCTCACTACTCAGAAAGATAGGAATAAGCAGTGGTAACAACCAGTGTAAAGTTTAACTTTATCCTTTAATCATTGAATTATTTCATCTTTATTGACAATATGTTTGTCAATATGTTTCTGTTAGAGACGGAATCTTACCTTAAAAGAGCATACCAGAAAGGGGGGTGTGAATAACTTGCAGGAGTATGTTTTAAAAACCTCTTTATTATTGAGATTAAAACAGTTTAAAACTGTGCAAAGTATTTTATAGAAGTTAAAATTTGTAAGCACAATTTCCAGTCTCAGCAGCTTAGAAATCTGCACAAGTTTTGTCTGCATGGGACTGCAAGGCACCTGGTCACATTCATGTATTTCTCTTCTTGCTTTTCTCTGTGCAATCCCATCTTCTCCAGGGAGCTCCTATGATCAAGTTAGAAATGAAGTAGCATAAAGGATTTGCACTAGTCAAGTCTCAAATTCAATCCACAGAAGCTTCCCTTTCTAGAATCTAGGGCTAAGCAAATATCATTCTGTCACCCCAATTTTTTTTTTGGTATCAGACTGCTCCATAAAGTGTTTGAAGTCTGCAGGCTATAGATACAGGTGGTTGGTACAACCTGATTATATATAGCAGTTTGAATATAGGTACCAAAACAATATTTGAAATATGAGTGTGAGGGGCACCAGGGTGGCTCAAGTTGGTTGAGCATTCATCTCTTGATTTTGGCTCAGGTCATGATCTTGGGGTCGTGGAATTGAACCCTACCTACCTCTACCCCTCCCCCTCCCTCGGGCTCCATGCTCAGTGGGGAGTCTGCTTGAGCTATTCTCTCTTCCTCTGCCTCTCCCCCTACTTATGTTCTCTCTCTCTCTAAAAATAAATAAAAATAATATCTTAAAAAAAAGAAAGCAATATATTTTTTAAAGTTTGCACAGTTATTTTTAGCCCTGCTCCTGAATCCCTGACTGATCTTTGATATATTCCAATGGGTTGTTTTGATCAGGTTGCTGGCCTTTACCCATGTAGCCACTCTGTAGAAAGGAGGCTCCATGGAAGTAGGACTCACACCCAACCTGTGGCATCCTGTTGATCTGCTTTGACCCTCTGAAGGAAATGCTCTCCTTTCTCTGGCCTAGCAAAGAAGGATCCGTCTTTCTGAGGACTTGTAGGATGATAACCCTCCTCTTCCCTTTCTCCAAAATCTGCCTGTAGTGGTAGAAAAGTGGTCATCCTCCTCTGATCGGGATCCTCCTTTTTCTTTCTTGCCAGGCCTTGAGGTGCTTAGCGTTATCCATACCCTCTGTCTCTGTGTCCACCCATCTGGAATTAGAGAAAGAATCAACTATAATTCTGGAACTAAAAAAATTCTATTTTAATCAGACTAGTAGAAAGGATAGACAAGACCGATATTTCCTTTCCTTGAGTTGGTTATTAATACTACAGTGCTTGCAACTCTAGAACCTGTGACTCTAAGGAAACTAGTTTTATTGCAGAATTCCAGATTTCAACTAAGAGGTGAATTAAATTTTGGATGTTGATGAGCCTATCCATTATCACAGAAATCATACTGCATGAGGGTGGTAATCTGTGTACCTCTGAATAAAGCTTCTCTTCCAGCATGTAGCACTGTAAAAAATAATCTAGTGTGAAAATCAATATCAATCTAAGAGATATGAGCCATGTTCGTTAGTGATAATGTATCAGAGATGCCATTATTCTGTTTTCCCTCAGCCATCCTCCCTAGGCTTTATGTCTGTCTGTTTTAAAGCTAGTTTATAAATACAGATTCCTTTTAAGAGGGAGGAGGAGTCACTTACTTTAGTTCAGGTGCCCCATTTGGAGCCACTCTTTGTAGGCAGGGTTTCAGCTGCTGGGGGATTCCTCCTAATTTCTGTGACCATTCTCACAAGCAGTAGTTCCTGATGATGGCCACTTGTCACTTGGCTACTTTATCAAAATTCCAGGGGTATGGCTACTTCTTGATAAATACAAGGTTTATTTCATTCCTTTAACCCTCTCCCTTTCTGTCCACATTAATTGTGATTTTCTTTGCATTTGACAGATACTCATTCAATGTTCTTTACTTTTTCCTCATTGGTATTTAAATCAGAAGTTTATGTTTCTTTCTTAAACTGACACCTTTTGCCCATGTATAGAGGATTCTCTTAAATATTTAGAATAAAAGATTACATCAATAATGTTAACACTTGATAGTTAGGCACAAAAAAAAAACCTAAAACCTCTTCAATCCCTTAAATGTAAACTTCCCAGAATTTCATTCTTCTTTAGCCCCCCACTCTTTTTTTTAATTTATTTTAAATTTATTTTTTTATTATGTTATGTTAATCACCATACATTACATCATTAGTTTTTTATGTAGCCCCCCACTCTTTAAGGTCATGTTAGAATGGGGAGCCGAAGACCACTGCATTTTACTTTATACATCATAAACTTTAAATTAGCCAAGTGATCATAGGTCCATTTAATTAAAAAAATATATAAGACAAGGGAAACAAAAGCAAAAATGAACTTTTGGGACTTCATCAAGATAAAAAGCTTCTGCACAGCAAAGGAAACAGTCAACAAAACTAAGAGGCAACCCATGGAATGTAACATCAATTTGCAAATGATGTTACAGATAAAGGGCTGATATCCAAGGTCTATAAAGAACTTCTCAAACTCAACACTCAAAACACAACCAGTCAAAAATGGGCAGAAGACATGAACAGACACTTCTCCAAAGAAGATCTATAAATGGCTAACAGACATGAAAAAATGCTCAACATCACTAGCCATCAGGGAAGTACAAATCAAAACCACAATGAGATACCACCTTACACCAGTTAGAATGGCAAAAATTAACAAAACAGGAAACAACAAATGTTGGCGAGGTTGTGGAGAAAGGGGAACCCTCTTACACTGTTGGTGGGAATGCAGGTTGGCATAGCCACTCTGGAAAACAGTATGGAAGTTCCTCAAGATGTTAAAAATAGAGCTACCCTATGACCCAGCAATTACACTACTAGGTATTTACCCCCAAAGATACAGATGTAGTGAAAAGGGGCACATGCACCTCAGTGTTCATAGCAGCAATGTCCACAATAGCCAAACTGTGGAAGGAGCCAAGATGCCCTTCAGCAGATGAATGGATAAAGATGTGGTACATATATACAATGGAATATTATTCAGCCATCATAAAGGATGAATACCCACCATTTGCATCGACATGGATGGAACTGGAGGGGATTATGCTAAGTGAAGTAAGTCAAGCAGAGAAAGACGATTATCATATGGTTTCACTCATATGTGGAACATAAGCAATAGCAGGAAGAACCATAGGGAAAGGGAGGGAAATCTGAAGGGGGATAAATCAGAGAGGGAGACGAACCATGAGAGACTATGGACCCCGGGAAACAAACTGAGGGTTTCAAAGGGGAGAGGGGCAAGGGGATGGGGCAACAGGGTGATGGGTACTAAGGAGGGCACATGTTGTGATGAGCACTGGGTGTTATATGCAACTAATGAATCACTGAACACTACATCAAAAATTAATGATGTACTATACAATGGCTAACTGAACATAATAAAAAAATAAGACAAAACTATGTATTGATATTTACTTGGTGAGGAGAGAAAAGTTCTGGAACCTAAGTATTTTAGTTCTGGTGATAATCAGAGCCAGTTTCATAGGCATATGACCTGGACAGTCACACAAGATCCCATACTCAGGCCCATGCTTGGTTTAATGCTCTGCTGTCCCCATTTGAAATTCTTCATAATTTTTGAACAAGGAATCTTGCATTTTCATTTTGCATTGGGCCCCACAAATTATAGCCAATCATGGTTATAATTCCCCTTGTGCCTCACAAATAGGGTAACAGTATGCCCCCATTTGCTCCAGGCAGTCATAGCTTATGCCTGTTTTCTATAATAGTGATTTATTGGCATCTTCCCTTCACTCCCAGAAATGTTCTCTAGGTCGGATGATATGGGCACCTACCAAAAAAAAAAAAAAAGTGAACGACTGAATAAAAACAAAATGGTTGCAGAGTATCTATGACACAATGTATGCTGCACCAGGATCATACTTGTGGAATTTGAAAGTTCTATATTCACTTCATTCCAAGATGTTATTTAAATGTTGGAATTATCAGATCAATATATAATGTGATCAAATACACATAAACACAACAACCTGCTAAAAGCACACCCGAGGTAAAGTCAAGTCCTGGGTGCTTGAGGTTTGGTAGTTCAAATGGAGTTTATAATTGAGGAAGACCTTGTAAATACCTTTCTATAGATGTAAAAATATGAGTCCTTGTTTGCAAGATTGCTTTGGTCCCTTGATATATACTCCATAAGAGAAAGACTTTTCAGATCTAGAAATTAGCAGGATATTTTGTAGAGGGAACAAAAGGAGAAAGGAATTATAGCTCTGTATGGTAAACCAAAGAGAACACAGATCTTTTTGCTCAGTACTAAAAGAACTTTATTTTTCTGTTCCTCTGACTCCTTTTGTTTTTTTCCCATCACTTGAAGAACCAACTCAAAAGCATAATTTTCTATCTTATCTTCTTTTTTCCACCCCCCCTTACATTACCTTCATTAGAAATAAAGTACATTTTGATTGATTAAAGGGAAATATGTAGAAATCATTGGGGATTTTGTAACCAAACTGGATTTTTAAGACCTTATTTTTTATTATTCATTTTATTCTTTTTAATAGATTATATTTCAAAATTTTCAATACAAAACATTGTCTTTTCAAACTGGTATGAAATATATATGGCATATGCTATAAAATTGAGACAGATTTCTGCTGATAAAAAGGAAGGTAAAAAAGAAAGGAAAATGGGACATTGAAGAGATATCTGCACTCCCATGTGTATTGCATCATTATTTACAGTAGCCAAGATATGGAAATATCTTAAATGTCCATCAACAGATGAATGGATAAAGAAATTGTAGTATATATACAATGGAATATTACTCAGCCATGAGAAAGAAGGAAATCCTGCCATTTGTGACAACATGGATAGAACTTGAGAACTTTATGCTGAGATAAGTCAGACAGGCAAAGACTAATATGTGGAATCTAAAAAGGTTAAAACAGAATAGAATGGTGATTAATGGGGGCTGGAGGGTGGGGGAGGAAATGGGGAGATGTTGTTTAAGGGTATAAACTTGCAACTAGTAGATAAATAAGTCCTGGAGATCTAATCCACAGGATAGTGATTATAGTTAATAATACTATAGTATAAACTTCAAAGTTGCTAAGATAGTAGATCTTAATTGTTCTCACCAAAAAAAAAAAAAAAAAAATAATAATAATAATAATATGACACAATAGAGGTGTTAGCTAAGACTATGGTGGTAATCATATTACAGTATATAAATCTATCAAATTAATACACTGTACATCTTAACTTAGTGCTATATGTCCATTATATATTAATTTTTTTAAAAAGATTTTATTTATTTATTTGAGAGAGAGAGAGAATGAGAGAGAGAGAGCATGAGGGGGGGAGGGTCAGAGGGAGAAGCAGACTCCCCGCCGAGCAGAGAGCCCGATGCGGGACTCGATCCCGGGACTCCAGGATCATGACCTGAGCCGAAGGCAGTTGCTTAACCAACTGAGCCACCCAGGCGCCCCATTATATATTAATTTTAAAAAAAGATTTTTTTAATAGAAGATAGTTTTGAGATGTATTCTCTTGAGTATAAGTTTTTTGATCAATAACAATAAAGCAAAATTCATATATATTTAATCCCTCAGACTCTCAGTTCCAAGCATAAAATGAAATGAATACTTTCATACACTGCTAGAAACAATACGTGAAACAACAATTATCAAATGGTAAAACACTAAAGTGCCCATATCTTTCACCTAGTTATTCACCACATCCTTCAAACATAATCCAAAATGTGGGGAAATGTCATGCACAAAAATGTTCATCACAGTAGTATTTTAATTCATGAATAATTAGCACATATATGTTGCACAGTAGGGAAATAGGTAAATCACAGTACATGCTGTATATATAATATATACATTTTTCTGTCGTTTTTTCCAGTTAATATTGTAACACAAGCATTTTCTAACATAATTCAAAGATCATAAAATGCATTTAGTGGCTGCATTGTATTTTCCTAATTATCTACACCATGAACATATATAATTTTTATAGTTGGAAATAAAACCTTTAAAAAAAAGATGAAATATCTTGCAGGTGGCATTGTATTTGAATAAAAAGCTGGCCTTGCTCTAAGATGTAAGAATGATGAACACTTAACTTTTTTGTAGTTATGCAGGAATGTTTTGGTTCTAACTATAGGAACAAAATTAAAGTATTTTTAGAAATATTAGGAGGAGTAAGTCACTTCATTTTATTCTCCACTAAGAAATCAAAATGTTACAGAACCAGTTCTCTGACTAACGTTTTTAGGTTGACTGGATCTGCGTGATCATTTATTGCATAAAGTCTGTCTATGTATCTCGCTGGAGAACCATGTCAAGAATGTGGTGATTCAACCCAATTGATTACCAGCAGAGAATGATGTCCTTGTGATGCTTTCCATCCTCTTTCATTTTCTTCCAGCCTCTGCCTACATCTGACTAAAATTTCATATGAAAATCTTATACTAGAATGTGAAGAAAGCTCGAGGAATAAAGTCTGACTTTCACATTTCAGTGGAGGAAATCCGTGAGCTCCATCCTATGGTCCTTGCTCTAGCAAAGGACATATGAACTTCAGTGGGAATTCTGCCAAGAGCAACATGGTGAAGTGGGGCTTGGTGGTGTCAAATCAGATTAGTTCTGTCTGCCTTGGCCTAGCTGAGTGTTACACAAGATGGCACTCTTTTATTGTGTTTAACCACTTGTGGTTCAATATATTTTTATCTTCACAGACAGCTAAATAGGCAAAATTCAGTGCAACTGCTTTTTATGGAGGTGGTAAATTTACAGCATATATGCAATATGCGTGTTTGTAAAAAAAAAACAAAACATATTGATCAAACCAACTTCCTTTATTATACTTAATATGCAGAGAGAATGCAACATTTCTTAGCATTAACGTATGTTGTCTCACTCAAACAAAATGAAAGAAAAACAATTAATAATACTTTGAGTTTTAGAATGGTCCTTAAAATATCTTCAGTAACTTTTGACAGTATTCTGTTTGAGGAGTGTATGCCCAAATGTCTCCTCCCAGAACATTATCCAGTCAAATCAATGAAGAGAAGTGAATGGTTGGACAGTTTTATTAAACAATCCAGTTCATTCTATCAAAACTTTTTACACTGGGAGTCCCATGATTCTGCAGGTCATGTTCCTCAAAAGCAGACCTGAAAGAGAGGCAGGTGTCTGTTAGGAATTGCTTTCCCATACCATACCTGCAAGGGAGTGAAGTAAGAAGAGGGAGATGTGAATTGTGGTTAGACTACAACAGGGGCCCTCTAGAGTGCTGAATCTGGGATAGCCCTTCAAAGATGTCCCAACTTGAGTCAAAAGGGCCAGGCCTCCCTACCCCTGCATTGACCAGTCATTGAATGGGAGCTGCCCCCAGGTAGAGAGTGGTGCCTGGGACAAGGTGGTTGCCTTCTGCAGAAAACAACCCTGGATTGAAATCAGCTGTGAGTCATCAACACACCTGGAAGCTGGGGAATGAGTGTCTTTTGTCCTAAAGGAGGAATTTGGGTGGCACATTCCAGCATCCACCATAGTCAAACTCTTTTACCACTCAGATTCACTTGCTTCAGACAATAAGTTCACCACATCTGGGAGTGGCTCCTCCAGGATCCTAGTTCATCTTTTCTCCTAAAGAAACTCTTAAGAGGAAGTTTTGTGAAATGAGCTACAGCCTACTCTACAACTAGTCTCATGGCCATGATTAATAATCACCATCTCCCTCCTCTGTAACCCACTCTAGACTTGCCTCACCCACGGTTATCATCCCTACTGGTCACTAGTTTACCAGTGGGAATGGGGGAGAGAGTGACCCAGATCAGATCCCCATTTGTCAGGGGGGCAGGGTGGAAAGCAGGAAAATTTGCAGATGGAATTTATTACAGTTCTTTCGGTAAATTAGTTCCTTCTCATGATTGTCACTTGTGAATGTATTTATTAGCATATGAATGCTTATGTAATTTTTTCAAATTTTATTGAGATATAATTGACATTCACCACTGTATGAGTTTCAGTATATATACAGCATATATAAAAGTTTGACTTATCTGTATTGTGAGATGATGACCACAATAAGTTTAGTTAATATCCATCATCTTATATAAATACAATAAAAAGAGATAGGGGAAAAAGGAAAAAAAAAATTTTCTTTGTGATGAGAAGACTTAGGATTTACTCTCTTAACACCTTTCCTCTGTATCATATAACAGATTTACCCATAGTCGTCTTGTTGTATATTATATCCCTAGTACTTATTTATCTTATAACTGAAAGTTTGTACCTTTTGGCCACCTTCCTCCAGTTCCCCTCCCTATCCCCCCACCTCTGGTAACCACAAGTCTGATCTCTTTTTCTATGAGTTTGGGGTTTTCTTTTCTTTTTTGGTTCCACATATAAATGAGTATTTGCCTTTCTCTGTCTGACTTATCCTTGTTAACATAATGCCCTCAAGGGTTACGCTCTGTATTGCTGCAAATGGCAGGATTTCCTCATATTTATGACTGAATAATATTCCATTGTGTGTATATACCACAATTTATTTAGCCATTGTCTGTTGATGGACACTTAGGTTGGCTTCCATGTCTTGGCTACTGTAAATAATGCCGCTATGAACATGGGGGTGCAGATATCTTTTTGAATTTGTGTTTTCTTTTCCTTTGGCAGATCCCCATCTTTGAGCCCCTGATCGCTATACCCTTCTCAGCTGATGATGCACTTGTCCATTTACCATCAACATTGGACAGGAGAGTACCAAAAGGAGTACTGAATGCATGTTTCCTGTAATGGAATTTCAGAAATTTCCGGTGCCAGGGTGTGTGTGTGAGGTGACCAGGTGGTAATCATAGCTTAAAGTTTAATTGGACTGTTAACCATTTACCCTGGTAGAAGGTTCCCCTTTGGTGAACCAGGACCTCAAGGCTTGCAGAGTTTTGGGGACAGGAAGCACACATTTGCAAGTGGGTCACTGTACTGATGGGAGAAAAAAAAAAAAAAGCCCACTCCTACTTCTATTCTCGGTTTCCAGGCCTGTGTATTCTACCTTTTGGGTATATAGCCTTGCATCATAAAATGGCCATTGATTAGGGCAATTGGTTTATACTGTAGCAGTCTGTTTTTAGCATGCACTCACATATTGAGCTATGAACCAAACAGGTTCTCTTTCTTCTTGATCAGCTAATCAAAACTGTCAATCACATGTAGGCTTCCATGTGAGCTAAAAAATGAGGCACTGGTATAACAGTGGTGGGTGGATTCATGGGAATACGGTCCATCTGCTCGACACTTGATCATCCTCCGGCCTTGCTGGTTCTTGGCCAAAAATGTAGTACTTTCATCTTACAATAGATTGTTTTGGGCTCAGATCATGTTGGGCAGGCATTTCTGGCCACTTGGTCATGCGGTGTCCTAGGGTCAGCATCAGGCCCAGTAGAATGCCAGAAGCAATGTTTCAAATGGTGTGAAATTTTCTGCTGCAGAGCATATAGTCCTTCAGAACTCATGAGTTTGATGTTATGGTTTCCTATTGTGATTTGCCGTAAACTCCGCACAACTTTTTTCCCACCACTGATAATTCTCATACCAGGTCCTACAGCCCAAAGAGAAGGGCTGGTTGCACTGTAGCCTAGACCTGTTGTGGAGCTCATTCCTGCTCGGGATCCTATTCATATCTGGACATCTTCACTGTAACTTGGTCAACGGATTAGAGCAATACTCACATATATGGAACATGCTGTCTCCAGAACCCAAAGGGACCTACTAGGGATTGTGAGATATGCGAGAGAAAATGTTCTGACATCTCTAGACCATTGAAATCCTAAAATCTTTTCTGATATGGTGGACCCCTTAATCTTCACAAAGTACCTATCTCCCACCCTCTGGAGCACATGTGTCTTTTCAAGTCTTCCAACATACTTGCCATTTCTTGCTTATCTGGTTTGATTAACATAATGTCATTGATATAGTGGGCCAATGTGATTCTTTGCATAATTTTCTGACAGTCCAGGTCCCTTTGGACTATCGTATGACATAGGACTGAAGAACTGACATGGCTCTTGGGAAAGATTGTAAATGTACATTGTTGTCCAGCCCACATGAATCCAACTGCTCTATTGCATCATCCAGATAGGAATTAAAACACATTCACCAAATTAATAGATACATACCCTGTACTTGAGGCCAGGTAAATCTGATCTAGCAAAGATACCACAATTGGTACAACATTACAATTGCTTCTACTTGGTTGAATTTTCAGTAGTCCAACATCATCCTCCAGGATCAGTCTGGTATTTGTAAGGGCCAGAACACTGAATTAAATAAAGGTATGATAGGGCCCACTACTCCTTGTCTCTTGGTTCTTCAATGGTGGCACTAATTTCTTCCATTCACTCTGGTATATAATTGTTTTATTTGCTTTATTGTCTAGGAGGAAAAGCAGTTTTAAAGGCTTCCACTTGACTTTCCCTGATACGATAGGTCTAATCCCACAGACCAAGGAACAGATGTGGGAATTCTACCAAATATGAAGAAGCGTCTATTCCAAGTATTTATGCTGGGACTGGGAAAATTGGACCCAGTGGACCAATTTTGAGCTTGCATCTGAGCCAAAACTTTATTTCCTAGCCTTAGTTACCCTCCTGCTAACGGGTCATAAATGATGCTTTGGGTCTGGGTCAACAACCCTCAAAATATGTGGGTAGTAGCCTTCTAGTGAGTAGCTACTCATATAAATTAGCCTGAAGTCACTTTGGGAAAGGACTAAGAATCATTACCGTATGCACTTTTTATGGTGCTGCAGGGTCCTCTGTCAAGAATTTGGGGTCTGACAACTGGCTCAGAAACTGGGCAAGAGATCATGACATACTTTTGGAGGAGTTGCTCTCATTCATTGTGGTTATCCATTCCTGTATTCCTCTGATTTTAGAGATTGAGCAGTTTCCTCATCAACTACCCAACTATCTTGCCCTTAGTGATCTGGATTCTGTTACCATCTCTGTAGCTCTCTGCCAGTGAGGACTCCCTGGCTGCTACTCCAAACTTGTCATTCATTATGACAATTGTACATACCTTGCTGCTGCTGATAAAATGTCACTCTCTGGCCTCTATTATATCTGTGTGTTATCATCCCTGTTATTATCACGGAGACAGTGTCTATAACAGAATCTCCTACGATGAGCCCTGGCTTAAAGTAGATAGCCACTGAGCATTTCATTGATACTCTTGTTCCTTTCTCCAATTCACACCTTATTTTAGTAAACAGTTTCATTTAGGCCTTCCCATGGAACACATTCAGGTGGTGGGTTTGGCCTTATATATATCTACTATAGGATTCCCGCTTCTCTGGATCTTTCGATCCCTTCTACAATCATCCATAGCACTTTCTACTTCACTTGGTGTGAGCTATCACTTTCTTTAAACTTCTAAGTGCCATTATGGTAGCATATTAGCTTCTTCTCTTGGAGTCCTTGACAGAGGTTTACATCCTTTGCACAGAATAGTGTTTTCTTATCAATAAATTCTCCTCTCCAACTTTATGTTCTGCCCCCTTAATTCAACATCTTTGGGATCCTGTTTCCAAACATACTCTCCTGGATCTCATAGCTACATATTGGCTGGATCTTGCAGCACCTCAGGTCCAACACCTCTCCAGCTGAAATGTACTGTGCCTTAATCCTCATTATTGTTTTGGTAACCAGAAGGGGAGGTGAAAATAGGTTCTGAGGGAAGGGGCACATGCTCTCTTACTGGTCAGAGGTCTCTGCATTTCTTCAAATAAGGGAGGAACATTAGCTTTTGATGGGGAAACGTTGACCACTGCTGCAGGCTTAGAGGGTCAGGGAAATTGGGGGATTCAATATTTTGAAGGGTATTGACCCAGGGGTCCCATTCCTTCCCAGTCAGGACCCAAACTTTGGTAGAGACAACTCGGAGTTAAAAATTCAAACATCTCTGGAGATAATCTACTTGTATTATTAAGCCCTGAGTCAGAACCTCAGCTTTTTCACTTTCCGGCTGCAGGAGATGGGAGTCTCTTTATATGCTGCCAAGGGGGCCCTCTGGCTTTTATACCTCACCTTAATTTGGTAATTAATCACCCTCAGCCTTTCATGTCTTCTCCAGTGCATGGATAGCTTGCAGCAAAAGCTATCCAATTCTGCAGTCCTTTAATTACTATTTACTCCAAAACTCTCAAGCACCTAAGATATTACACTTTGCAATGCCTTCTTCTCTTCCACGAATATCCCATCACAATTCAACATCAGGAAAAGTTTTAACAGTTGCACCAATGCTACATCCCAGAAGAGTTGATACCATTTCTATCACCAGTGTTGGAGTCCTAATCACCAGCCAGCCAGTAGATAATTCAACCCTAAAATCCTTTAGAGCCTACCTCCTAGGTTCATCCCCAGTATCAACTGTCATATGTTGGATTTCCTGTAAGAAGCAATTCTAAGCCTGAGATTTGCATACAGGTGGTTTATTGGGGAATCCTCTCAGATATGATATGTGTAAAGGAGAGGTAAAAAAGATTTGTTGAGAGATGTTGAACTGTGATGCAGTCACAACAGAGGCTTCCGCCTCAGCCTCAGCCACTGGGTACCCTGAAGCTGGGATGATCCATCAGAAATCTCTCCAACTGAGGCATGGTTTAGTGATTGGATTCAGGCTGGACCTGGGGTAGGTTGAAACTTTGGGGAGGATAGCCTCTTCTGGCCAAGGGAAATTTCTAGGGAAGTGCTTGACTGTAAACAATGGCAAGGAACACTCTGGCCCTTGGGGAATGAGTGCTTCCAGCTCAGTGAAAATCTGGTAGGTCCAACTGCATCTACTACACTCAGGAGGGGTAAAGGAGGCAGAGGACTATTAGGTAATCAACTCTTGGTTAGCTGTTCTAATGTACAGAATGTAAACTCAGATAAATGCAAAGAAACGAAGGATTCTAAACCCTACTCGCCTCCCAACTTAAGAAAGTGATACAAGACCCACCATCAAAGACAGGGAATACTCATCCAAATTCACTCTTGTCCATCCTTGATGCAATATCCTGGTCCTTTTAGTCATGTCCCTGCTGGGCAAAAGAGTCAGGAAGACTGAGATTCCAGACAAGTGGCCACAAAAATGGCTTTTCACTTACAAATAATCAGGTCAGCTATTTTGCAAACGTATACATATTTATTTTTTAGCACCTTTATTCATCCTATAAAACTTCATTCAGCACTGCAAGCAGAATTCTAAAAACAAAGCATTTAAAATAAACCATGAAGCTCTAAAATGTGAGAGGAAGATATGACAATACCTAGCACAACGCATGAAATTCACAGTCATATTTCCCTGTAATAAACTCTTACTAATCAGTTCAGAGCTTTATAAAACAATAGGAGTGGAATGACAATGCTGTCATTTGTATATTCTCCTTCAGTTCTCTAATGGAAAGCTTTTTTTTTCTCTGCCAAGTCATTCCTGACAATGATAATGATTCACTATAAAGCAGTTTCTGGGCTATGATTTGTGACATTCAGACTGGTTAGATGGGAGGGCTCGGCAGGTTTCTGGGGAGTGTTTTGGATGCAGAAATGCCTTGAAGATAGCACTTTATTATATTTAGGACAAGTATGACATCCCACTTCAAGGAAGAAGCCCCTATACATATTGAGAAGGGATTTCTGTGGTTTAAGTGGGGAGGAGAAGGTGGGTTTAAAAGAATGCCTCTGTGTGTTTTTTGAGGCGACATAAAGATAGGAAGCAGAGAAATGGAGGCAGGAGGCAGAAGGATTATGGATAATGGAAGAATTTTGCCTGAGGGTATATGCCTGCTTTGCCTATTCCTGTATAACTAGAATATTTATAATTCAAATACTTATCTTTAATAATTAAAAACCAAGGAATATTAAAGACAAAAGGTAGAGAATATTATGTACACATGTGTAGGCATCATGCATTAAGTCCCCACCCTTGCAAAATACAGCAAGAAGTAGCTTTAAAAGGAGGTTAAAAAGTGAATATTTTAAATTGTCTTGAAAACAGAATTTCTAATTCACTCCAATTCTGCCAGGAGTGATACCCTTACTTCTGATTTCTACACACACCATCAGTCATGGGGATAGATACTAAAAATACCCAGCGTGGTGGCTTGACATCAGCACATCAACAATTAAAAAGTGGATACAAATATTTCAGGTTTTCAAAACCATAAGGTTTTCCTCTAGATTTATGAAAACATTGGATTTGCACAGGAAAAGGAGAAGTCATTTTCAGTTGTTTTCACAGAATATTTAGTCGCACAGTCTATGTAATCTACTAGTTACAATGGAATGTAATATTCTACCACCGCCAGAAACTCTCTCTGATCTTCTGCCTCTTCTCAGACAGCAAAGAAACAAAGAAAAACAGCCCTTGCTGTGGATGGAGAAGAGTGTTTGAAAAGAGAAAGAGACCTCAACTGTGCCCCCTGGTATTATAAAGCTGTCAATTACAGCCATGATTACAATGAAAATACTGAAATAAAAAAATTATTTATTTAAGGTAGGGAAAAAAAGGCCAACTACATTTAAAAAGGAAAAAAAAAAGAAAAGAACAACCAAAAAACACATTGTTCAGTTTTAACCTAGCAATTCTAAAGTTAATGAAAAATAATACAAACTAATGGAGCTCAGTTGTTTATATTACAGTAGCAGAGAAGTGGAATGCTTAGCAGCCAAAATATGAACAAATGAAGATACTGGGTGAAATGGTCAGGTGTCACTGTTTTTGAAGAATGTGGCCTCTGTGGCAACGAGTTTATGAATAATAGTTTCAACTCCTATCTAGATCAGAGGTGTTAATATTTACACCTTTGCTAATTATGGCAAGGAAGAGATTAATGAAAAAGTAAATGCCCCTATCTTTTTACCTCCCCATCACACCGAGTAATTCCTGGTTGAACATTAACGCAAGCTGACAATAATATGCTGGGGTGAAAAAGTAAGGAGGGGGACCCACAGATCCTTATATGCGTGAAAAGAATGGTGATAATCAATGGCTAAGCATTGATTATAGTTAGCAATAAAACTAAAAATCACATTTAAGACTCATTTGGTAAAACTGCCTGTTTTTAGAACTGGGACTAGGCCTGGCTGCTGCAGTACTTGATGTACTGATGATCTTAGGTGGAGCATCTTTCATCCACCCGAGATTCTGCCGCTCCTGTGTTATGAAAAACCACCAGGTATTGTTGACCAGCAGCAGCAGCAGCTCCAGCAAACCCAGTATTCACCAAAAGACATTGTCTGTGGGGTTCCAGCTGGGATTAACAGAGCAGGAGAAAGGGATTTACGAAAGATTGAATTTGGGGAAGTGGAAAAATAAAAAATCTTCTTCAGGTGGATCATGGAAGTCGAAGATTTTTAATTTCCCAAGAATTATTGTATGTTGTTGTGCCTGAAGATGGGAAGTTTGAATGAAAACTTCTCCAGATTCAGACTACCCACGTATCTGCAAGATTTGGAAACTCGGCGGTTGTCTGTATCATCTGAGAGTTTTCTTGTGTTCAGTGTGTTTGTGGGCTCACAGAGAGGGGCCCTTATCTACTTCCACTCGTGCTGTTTGTCTTACATCCTTATTAGCTTTCCACAAAGTGCAATCATAATTAAATTCTAAAGCAAAGGATGAAGTCACCCGAATCATCATCCAACTAACTGCAAATGACGATGGTAAGAATGACAATGTTACTCTGCACTTCTTTAATTCTGGTTCGGCAGCATTTAACTCTCTGACCTCCTGCAGTTGTCCGTGCCACAGGCTGCTTAAATGCTGTGCAAAAGCATTTCTGCTTTATTTGTTCTAAATTTACTGGTTATTAATTTCACAGTGTGACTTCCTATTCGCCTATTAGTTGGCAGATTTCACCATAGCCTTCAGAAAGCTAAAGATTTCCATCAAGCTACTTTCTATTTCTTTTTTTTTTTTTTTTTCTGGCCATCTTCCATAAGATGTAAAATTTCCCGTTTCCTTAACCATCCTTCTTACCCTTTTCTGAGATTCACTCTGGGTAAGTATTCATAGTACTTAGAAATTTATCTCATTCTTTTAAGAAAGATTTGCATTTTCTCAACCCCTTTCTCACTTTCTCACAAATCTCAAGAGAAACTGCTTTTTTGTTGCAAAGGTTGTATAGTGAATTGTTTGCATGTTGTTGAGTAATTTAAAGCTTTTACTTGGTATTTTTCTCATTCACACAGAGTGGGGGATAGGGAATAACCTCTGTTACGCTAGGAATAGAAAGACAGTGGCAGGGTAAATTCACGTAGCCTGAGGGTCACTGTGATTTCCTCCATCTTCCTCTTGGAGTCGTAAACCTCCTACAGGACCAGATCTTAGAATTTAGAGGGAAAACAGTCCAGTAAGCTGATCTTTAGAACTTGGTGACATTTTTGGCTATTGTTTCAGGAAGTATATATCTCAACTCAGAGTCTTAACAGTTTTCTGTATATGAATGTATGAATTCTATAAACTGGACTTGCTCTGGGTAATTTCAGGCTCTGGAGATTTTGTGGCATCTGGTGTCTTTTCCAGCAGCTGCACCTACCTGCCTGTCTCCCAAGAAAACCAACACGCAGTACTGACAGCCCAATTCTAAAAGAGCATACCATTCCAGGTGGCTTTTCAAAAGCTCAACTCCGTCATACTTACCTCCTCACACTCCATCTACAAAGGCTATAGGGGATTTATATGAGAGCTATTTTGTAAGAATGATAAAAACTAGAAAACAGATGAAAGATTGCAGAAAAAAATGGGTAACAGTGATTCCAGATCAGATACTCAGAATCTTAAATATTGCAAATAGGAGAGTTAAGTCACCACTTTACCAAGATAGGGAAAGCCTTTATTTGTTGGCCTATCATGGGAGTTGAGATAGAGAAAAAGGGAGAATTGAACTCACTAAAGAGCCACAGGGTAAATGAAGGACTGAGTGCCTGCCGGGCCTGAGGAGGCACTGCACTCCTTTCTGGAAGAGCCTACCTTTGCTCCAGTAACTTTCTCTAAGATTTCTTGGAACTCTTCACTCTGAAGCTTAATATGTAACATTGATAATAGTGAATTTTATATTAAAATATTTATTTCAGAGATTTTATTTTACAAGTGAAACATGTATGTCATATACTCCATGCACATATGTGTCATTAACATCGCAAGAAGCAGGCAAAATAGTATAAAAGTATCTGTGCATACTCCTCGGAGTACATCAGTAAAGTCCTCTTTCTGTAAAAGAAATACATGTAAATGGTTTTGATTTTCCAAACTCATTTATATCTGTTATTTCATATTATTTTCACTATGTCTTAGAATTGGGTTACTGTTTTCCCCCAACTTCTACAAAGTTAGATAGGAGGTAAGGTGGGCTGGAGGCAACTAAGGCAAGAAAAAGTTTAAGGTAATAAAGATGGCACCGGATTCTGCAAAATACAATGCCCAATCCTTCCCTCCTCTTTGCACTAGATGATTCCTTATCTTGAAAGCTTCATTCCAAGTAGCATAATTTTACATTAAGCAAATTTAAATAGCAAAAATATGCCATCTTCTTTCCAAGACATACCATGAAGACTATTTAATAGATTGCTAGAAGCAGCTCCTTCAAGTTCCCCGGATTTCTGTTGGAAACAAATAACAATGAATAGAGACATTGGTAAGATTCTGTCATATTAGGATTATTCTCAAATTGACTGATGGGCTATAAATAATAAGCAACTATTAGTAATGCATTATTAAATTGGGGACAGTGGGGTTTTATAGGGATAGGGTTGGGACCAGTGCTAAATGACATGTCCAAATTAATGCCCTGATGGAAAAAGTAAATAGCTATGAGCATACCAAAATATAAAGAACTGCAAGCACAGTGGAAGATCTTAGGAGGAAAAATTTAAATGGAATGAGATTTAATTTAGATAAATATATAATAAGTTGCTCATGGGAAAATAATTCCTATCTGAGTAATAACAAGCAAAATTCTTCTAAAAGAACAGTAAAGTAGAAAAAGGATTGAGTGCAATGGTTAATATTTTCTGAGAATTAACAATGAACAAATCATCAAGGAAATATTTTAAGTTAAAACCATGTCTTAAGAATTTTACCAGTTTTAGATGAACTATAAATTTTAGTTCCAAACTATTGTTTTATGCTCACTGTTTTGATAAAATAAATTACTACCTTGGTGTCCACATCCATGTCTTCAAATCATCTGATCAATAGTTCTACCTTTATTTGATGTCTGGAGTTCCAAAACAAATAATCCTAAAGGTTGATAAGATCAGCTCTTTCAAAAGTCCAAACAAACCCATCACACTTAAATTCCTCCACTTCAAAACAGAAAGCAAAGGCACCTGTACTTCTGAAACAAATAATACATTATATGTGAAAAAAAAGAAAAAGAAGAAGATAGTAGGAAGAGAAAAATGAAGGGTGGGAAATTGGAGGGGGAGACGAACCATGAGAGACTATGGACTCTGAGAAACAAACTGAGGGTTCTAGAGGGGAGGGGGTTGGGGGGATGGGTTAGCCTGGTGATGGGTATTAAAGAGGGCACGTACTGAATGGAGCACTGGGTGTTATATGCAAACGATGATGTAATGATGTGATTAACATAACATAATAAAATAAAATGAAAATGAAAAAAAAGAAAGCAAAGAGCCATAAACTGGTTCGAAGAGCGGGGGAGTCTGGTTTCAGCCCTGGTAGTGTCAATCACAAGTAAATGGCAGATGAAAGATTGTAAACTTGGAAGCAATTGGTATTGCTTAAAAATAAATCACAATACTGCCAGTTCACAAATGCTGCTCAATAATTGTAGTCAAGTCAAAATTAAAAAAATATGATCTGATTATTTTGCAATTTTGAAAAAAAAATGAAAATGAAATTTTAGCAGCATGCCATGAAGACATGTACCAACAAACCCATTTCTTTCCTCCTTGTACATAGAGCCATTTACTGGTCATGATGCCAGCAAGGCCTTGGTTTCTGCCCAGGGTGGGGCCACGAACATGAAAATTGAACACTAGCTATTACTGGCAGTAAACTTATAAATTAAGTTAGTATATTCTTAAAAATGATGCACTTGCCAAATTTCAGGTTATTTTATTATGTAGTAAACATGACCATGTATACCAACAGGTTTTTAAGACTTTCTCTTCTTTCTATGCTTTAAATAAAAATATATCAAGTACTACAATTGTGTAACTAAGTATGAAACTCCCCAGAATAGAGAAGAGCCATGTCTCTACGCCAAAGGTGCAGTGAGAGATTCTGAAGCATGCAGAAGGGGATCAGCACTATAGGGCAGAGAGCTTTAATCAGTGAATAATCCGTAGAATGAGCTGTTGTGGAACAAGGTGTAACAATTTCTAGCTGTACTTGTTTAAAGTTTCACTGTTGGTATAAAATTTAGATAATGAAAAAACTGTGAATATTTACATTTTTACATAATGCACTTATGTAAATTAATGATAAATAATTCTTTTTTTCCAGTGTTCAAAGCTCCAAAAAGTACTGGGGTTGAAATGTATCATTTGAAATGTTTTTTAAAAATTTTTTTTAAGATTGATTTTATTTATTTATTTTGGAGAGAAAAAGAGCAGGGGGTGGGGAAGAGAGAGAGGGAGAGAGAGAATCCCAAGCAGATTCCTTGCTAAGCGTGGAGCCCAGTGTCGGGCTTGATCTCAAGACCCTGAGATCATGACCTGAACCTAAACCAAGAGTCGGATGTTTAACCAACTGAGCCACCCAGGCGCCCCATATCATTTGAAATTTTTATGAAAAACTAGACACTGATATTCAATTCAATAACTGTTCATTGTACTCTCCAATGCTGGCCCTCTTTCTGATGTCAGTGAACAATTATACTGTCATCCAATTTCTCAGAATTTTCCTGGGCAAAAAAGAATGACTTTAGTTTTAAGAAGTTGAATATAGTGCTATAGTGACATTGTTTGGGATGTCTTCAGTTTACTGCACTGAAACTGGACTCTTGGATAAAATTCATTTATCCGCTTCAGCCTAAATTCTTGGTATCTCAGTTGTCTTTGATAATTACTCCTGGATAATGCGTTTGGCTATCAAACTGTGTGAATGTCTGGATTAAACCTTTCCATCCAGAGAGTTAGAAGTTTATTAAACCCTTTATAATTTTGTGGAGGTACCCATCGGTTAGAAAAAGAGGGTCTTGAAGAAAATGTTCTTATACAGTAGGTTTCTAAAAATTACTTTCTTCTCTAAATTTCATTGTAATGTCAGAAATACACTCTGCTGTTGAGATATGACATTTATTTCAAGGTAAATATTATGGTATGGCTGTTTGCTTGCTTTTGAGGACACTTAATATACCTTGAGGTAATAATCATCAGGCGCCAATTCTGTGTCAGGCACAGAGAGAATGCTGTGAGGATGGCACCCCTAGTTGAAGCAAGCACATCATTGTCCAGCCTGCATTGTGTCTTCACGCCATGTACAACAGACTCTTTACATTGCAGGCAACAGAAGCCTCCAAAGAAACAAAAATGATCAGATCCAGACTCCTCATATTTAAACTTTTCTCACCTGTTTGTAAGTTCAGTTCAAAATGGCTTGTGTTATAAGGCTCACCTATGATTCTGTTTACATATGTTATCATTTATATTAAATTCCTACTACTATTTCCAAGAATATAGTATGGCATGAGAGCCTTTGCTAATACTTGAAGCTAATTTCCAAAAAGAAAGAGAATGTTATAATGAGGTCATCAAACAATATTTGAAAGTAGCCCACAATATGAAAAAGAGGATTTCAAGATCTGTTCCAAAGAAAGCCACATTAGGAAGTAGTGGCATGGAGTATGTGTAAGGGGCGATATAATTCGTATCTCCTCTTATGCAAACTAGTATATATGGTTATACTGTATAGATACAAAATAAAAACACATGGAAGAGACACTGGCAGAATTAGGTATGTCTCCTCAAAGTTTTTGTTGGGAACTCCTTCACACTCAAGATGCCACTGAACAGATAGATCTATATAGCCCAGTCAGTCCCTGGACTTAACGGTCCCCCAAAAATAGTACTGATCTAGGGTATAAATATAATTATGGACACTCCCTGGAAGACATGTTTTCTTAAATCCTAAGAAATCTGGTTGGCAGTTTTAAAAAATCATGTAGCTCCCAATGTTCAATATTAAATTCAGGAACACATGAAAAAAATTCAAGAAACATGAACCAGAACTATTGTTCACAACATTATGATTAGTGGAATACATATTTATAAATCTAAGTTAAGTTGCTTTCTTAAATAGAAAAAGAATTGCTTTTTGCAGACCTGGATCATGCATCTTACAATGTAGTGGCTGCTTACAGGTCTTGGGCTTGGTGGGCAATGTTTCCCCAGAGTAGAAAGTATTTATACTCTCAAGAAAAATATCTCTACAGTGTCATTCAATGTAATAGGTGATTTTTTTTTCATGATCCAACTATCTGAACTTTCTTAGTGTGACTCCAAAGCCCTCTTTCTTTGCCCTCATTCTCTGTTGGATTCTGAGCAGCCTAGACAGATCTGAGGAAATCATAAAATCAGGCAATAAGAATGTAATGCATCATAGGTATTTCTTTATATATTACAGACATTTGAAGATTCATTAAGATAATCATGTAAGAGTGAATAACACAAGACCTGACACAGAGTCAGGCCCTAATAAAATGGTCATTTATTTCCTTCACCTCTTCCCACCCTCCTTCACTCAGTCTTTCTGTTGTTCACCATCATCTTGTTTCTGCAACACTACACTGTAGGAGGCAGTCTAATCTCTTGGCGATGGCAGTGAACCTGACCATTGCCTCAGTTGTGGAATTTGGGATAGATAATGTAGTATCTGTCTAGGCTCTACTTTTATTAGTTGCTCATTGTCTGATCCACTGTTTGCAAAGGGAAGTTATAAGAATCAATAGCACAGTAGACAGGCTTTCCCTACATATGTTTTAAGGTTTTGTGACCTTTAAATATTTCATATATTAAACAAATATATGCTTCCCCAGAATCCACAATGAAGCCTATGAAGGTGTACAATACAACTCAATGATGAGTCTACAGCTTATAATACCTGATGCATATACAGTTTGAGAAGCTGTATGTAAGAAAAACTTGCCTTTGCTAACTTAGGTCCAACAGTGACTATTTCTGCAGGATAAGAAAGAAATGGCAAATTACAAAGCTTAAGGATGACAAGTACCACAAACACACAAAATCCAGAAAAATAATGTGTTTCTATTAACTGTCTGACATCTCCTCTATTTTTTAAGTTTTTTAAAAAAATTTTTAAATGTTTTTTTGACATCTCCTCTAAAATACTATTTATTGTCTTCATATGACAATAATTTTATAATAGAAGAGAAAGATAATCCATTCTTTCATATAGCATGATTATCAAAAATTGTTTTTTATTAATAGTTTAGAAAAGTTTTGGTCCATTTTGCTCTGTCAGTGGCATTTTTGATGTATTGCATCATCTGGAACCACCAGACTCCACCAGAACAAGGCATGTTGAATGGGCTAAAACAAAACCCCATACATTAGGATGCAAAAACAGGTGACTTCCCATGGTCATATTCATCGTTCAGAGTCTTATTACAGGCTTATGTCTATAAACACAGGAATTCTTAAATTCTCTTTTGCATGATTCACATCAACATAGAAAACAAATATGCCTTATCTTATAATTGTATAAGCTACTTAATCAAGTATATTATTTTTTGACCAGATTTCAATGAGAATTGAATTCTCCATTTATTATTTTACACATCTGAGGATTTGAAGAATATCCCATAAACTAGTTCTGGCTCTTTACATCTAAAGCTTTTCTTTTTTTCTTCTATGACCTACATCCTCCTAGTACTATAGGACAAGTTAATATTACAATTTTTTTTAAAGATTTTATTTATTTATTTGAGAGAGAGAATGAGAGACAGAGAGCACGAGAGGGAAGAGAGTCAGAGGGAGAAGCAGACTCCCCGCTGAGCGGGGAGCCCGATGCGGAACTCGATCCCGAGACTCCAGGATCATGACCCGAGCTGAAGGCAGTCGCTTAACCAACTGAGCCACCCAGGCGCCCCTTAATATTACAATTTGACCACTGGCTCTTGTTCAAGATCCCAGGTGAGGTGGTGGAGTGAAAGTAAGAGTACTCATGGTAGGGTGCCTGGGTGGCTCAGTTGGTTAAGCTACTGCCTTCAGCTCAGGTCATGATCCTGGAGTCCCAGGATCAAGTCCCACATCAGGCTCCCCGCTCAGTGGGGAGTCTGCTTCTCCCTCTGACCCTCTCCCCTCATGCTCTCTCTCACTCTCTCTTTCAAATAAATAAAATTAAAAAAAAAAAGAGTACTCAGGGTAGCCATTCTTACCCTGAGATAGCTAGAAAAAAAAAAAAAAAAGAAACTATATGTAAAAACAACTTTGAAATACAAAATAGCTAACTAAATAATGATAGCCAACTAAACTGAAACCAAGTGTATAACCACTAAAATTTCTTTTTAGCTAGATCCACCAAAATGCCAATCCAAGACCACCTGACATGAAGGAGGGTGTGACTGGGGGGAGTCAGAATGGAAACAGAGAGCAGGGATGCCTGAGTGGCTCAGTCGGTTAAGCGACTGCCTTCAGCTCAGGTCATGATCCCAGAGTCCTGGGATTGAGTCCCGCATCAGGCTTCTTGCCCAGCGGGGAGCCTGCTTCTCCCTCTGCCTTCAGAATGGAAACAGCAGTCATAACCAATTATGAATAAAATCATTTACTTTGGCAAATTTTCCAAAAGCATATGACATCACTTGAGCACCTTCCATGGAAGGGATACACGTGTGTAGGATGTGGAAGTGTAAAGCTTCATCATTAACTTCATGGTCAACGTGCCTCAAGTACAGTGGTGAAAATAACAAGATTTGGGGTCAGACACACCAAGGTTTCAATCCCTTCCTAGTTGGGTGACATTCACCAAGTCCCTGAGCCATTCTAAATCTCAGCGTCCTCATCTGGAAATGGACATGATAAAAATTGCTTTATATGACTGTTATGTTTAAATGGAAATTTATGTATATAAATTTCATAGTCTAAGAACTCAACAATCGGTAGCTATGATTAACTCAATAATGGGTAGCTATTTAGTAGATTAGATGTTCAGAATTTGTCACCCCTTACAAGATAACTACTCTGCACTATTACCTAAAATAAACCTTAGGTTTCCAATAGCTATCGTCCTACATCTATTTATTTATTCTCTATTCAAGAACACACTTATCCTTCTCTCATTTTCTAATTGAAGCCCTATGTATCTTTCCAGATCCAACCGAGATCTCACCTGTTCTTTCCAGTTTTTCAGATTTTTCAGCACTTGCTGCTGAGTCTGTTCTTTGAAGATTATAGCAGCACTGTCCAATAGAAATATAATGTGGGCCACATCTGCAATTTTAAGTTTTGTATAGCTAGACTAAAAAACTAAAAAGAATTAAAACCTATTTTTACTTAACCCAACATACCCAAAATAGTATTTCAGCATGTAATCAATATTCTAAACTTATTAATGAGATATTTTACATTCTCTTTGTCATATTATGTCTTCAAAATCCAGTGTATATTTTATAGTCATAGCATTTTCAATTCACAATAACCACATTTCAAGTACCTGATAGCCACATGTGTCTAGTAGCTGCCGTGTTGGATCACATGTGTGTATAGTGTGAAGAGTTTGTACCATACTATTTAATATGTCATTATAGAATGCCATTATGTTTGCCTGGTGTTTCCTATGTGTCAGTCCTTTCCCAGCTAGTTGCTAGGTTCTTTGAAGAATTATAGAGTTCTGTATCTTTGGGATACAGTGCCCAAACACAGTGGTCATTGAGTAAAGGTTTGCTGTTGAGCAGTTTGGATGCATTTAGAAATCCTAGAAGGAGGAGCGCCTGGGTGGCTCAGTTAGTTAAGCATCTGCCTTCAGCTCAGGTCATGGTTTTAGGGGATGGAGCCCCGTGTTGTGTTCCCTGCTCAGTGGGGAGTCATTTTCTACCTCTTCTTCTCCCTCTGCCCCTCCCCACAACTCGTGCTCTGTCTCTCTCAAATAAATAAATAAAATCTTAAAAAAAAAATAAACTTGTTAAAAAAAAAAAAGAAATCCTAGAAGGAAAAATGCATAGACAACGTGATTTCCTTGTCTTTGTGCTACTTTTATCACTCTGTGTTGTGTATCCCATGATGTAAATTATCAGAGTATGTGGAATAATGCCATTTGCAGACTGGTATTAATAAATCTGCTCTGGCACTACTGTGAATAATGCAAGAGGCAAAAACAAGGGGGAATATTGCATGTGGTAATACTTCCCTTATGGAATAAACAATCAGATTAAAGTGCTTCTAGGTATGAATGAAGAGCAATATAATCTCACCACCATACTTAAAAATGTTTACTTACCAATAAACAAAGGATAGTAGTTCAGGGGCGCCTGGGTGGCTCAGTCGGTTAACTGTCTGACTCTTGGTTTCGGCTCAGGTCATGATCTCAGGGTCCTGAGATGGAGCTTCATGTCCAGCCCGGAGTCTGCTTGAGTGTCTCTCTCTCCCTCACCCTCTGCCCCTTCCCCCGCTCGCACTCTCCTCCCCCCCCAAATAAATAAATAAAATCTTAAACAAAATAGTAGTTGACTTTTGATTTACAATTCTGTTGTGGAAGTAGAGGTTGCTTTCAAGATACAACTGGGGAACTTACACCGCATGGCATACCACATCTAGTATGCTACATGATCCTCGGCTCTTTCTACAGACCTTTGAAACTATGACATCGTAAATAATCTGTCACATTTCTGGCCTGGACACTTTTAAAAATTTCGATGAGAATCAAATTATACAGCACAAATACAGAAGACTTTCAGACCATATAAACCCACATTGCAATAATATTGTAGATTCAAGTGGAAGGTGGATTTCCAAACATAGTCTGTTTCTTATAGAGATATAAGAAAACACAGTTTATAATATGGAAAAATTTTCCAAGTTACAATGAAAGGAGCAGAGATTTTAAAAGATACAACTCAGTGAATCACTGAAAATCCTAGAAAAGGCTATTTTGTCATTTTATAGTTATATTATCTAAAAAACAACAACCAAAAGCCTTAAAAAGTATCCTGATCGGCAGGTTGACAACAGTTAGTACTTTCCATTTTATATTACATTATTTGACTGATAATGTGTTTTTCTGTATATGATAAAGATAAAGCAATGTAGAACATTCCAATTTACATCCACTTCCATGTTGAAAAGCCGCCTCTCAAACACATCCCACAAAATATGTTCACAGACACAACTAAAGACAACTTTAATCACTTCTCTACGTTGGAGCATTTCCTTTAATTTTCTAATTTTCAGCTTTCCTGCCAAAATTCTAAAAAAAGGTTTGAGCAGATTTTATTTTCTTCATCAATCCTTTCTGAACAGAGATACCTCTTCTTTCTCTGAATTCCCTTAGCAAGTTCTATGTGGACACAGACTTGGTATTTACCATAATCTTCTCTTCATTATGGTTCTTTTTCCACATGCCTATATCTGAGCTCTACAATACAATTATAAGCTTCTTGAAGTCATAGGCCATGTCTTATTCATCTCCTGTAGCTCTCAGGAGATCCTTGGATAGAAGAAACATTCAATAAATGTGCTAGAAATCATGATGATTTTGATCATGATTTACAGGAATGTCACAGCAGACGAATGACATGTTATAGCAATGTTGGCCATTATGAATGCAGAGTAATATTTTTATATTCCGTCTTCATTCCTTGGCTATCTTTTTAAATAAATGTCCTTAGTGTTTCACCAGCATTTTCATTCCAAAAACTCAAGTTGAATGTATTTTTAAAAATTAAAATAAAAACTTTAAAAGTCTAATTCTATTCTAGCATCAAAGCTTTTTCTCCCTTGCAGTTATATTTTAAGTGTTTTTTAGTGTTTTTAGTGTCTAGCCATAGTTAAGATTCTAGTTTACAAATACATATCTACTGTGGGTTTTTTCCAAATTTAATAATATCCTGAAACCTAATTTTGTGTATTGGATTCATTTAAAATGTGGTTGCTACTCAGAAATTTTGGAGGAAAGTAGATTGCATCAGACGTAACATTTAAACTAAACCCAGAAGTTAAAACTCTCTATAAGTAAGAAAAACAGAAAGACTTCAAATAAGAGGCATGAGAGCCAAAGGAAGTTAATGTGCAGTACAAAGTCATTTGGCCTCATGAACACCCCGCCCAATGGATTCAGCTGTAAGAAAATGAAGCATGTGAAATGCACAGGGAGCAATGCGAGTATATGGGCTTACTGATGCCAGACTACAGTAGGGGCTCAAGAGTAAGAGGCCATTGATGAGAAGAAGGTTTGGATTAACTGTGACCTTGAAGTTACCCCTGGAAAGTGAGTAACACTCAGTTGTGAGAGGTGCATTAACCTCTTCAGACCACTAGGGTTCAAAGTGTTCCATAAGGGGTAATTTATTAAATGGGTCCTAATTGCTTGGTAATGTACCTTCCAAAAGTCACTTCTCTATGCTATGATTAGGCCTGGGACTTGCCAAGTGCTGTCATTCTCTTTGTAACTCCATAATGGAACTCTAGGATGTGGGAAGTAGATCCATTGAACAGTTACGTGTCTAATCAGTGTTCAGAGTCCTACCAACAGAGCCAGGCAACCTTTCATTTAATCGTCCAGTGTGTAAACACAGAGATACAAATTTCATATATCTTGTAGTGAAATATGCCTTTTACTAAATACATATACATTTTAATAGAATAAGGATATAACTTTTTAAATTTGAAAAGATTGACACAATTTTAAGATTTGTAAATGTATCCATTTTGTTAGATTCTTTCTTAAATGTATAAAAATACACATGCTTTTTGTTTTCCTTAGCTACAAACAAACTTTCTTTTGGCCCCTTTGTTTCACATGAAGGCCAATCAACATGACGTTATTTTTGGGTTCCAAGACAAAACAGGGTTGGTTTATCAGCCCATCCACGGGTATCACAGATACACACCAGAACTACTTCAGCCCTGGTTTTGTTAATTAGCAAGGCCAGCAGAGGGAGTGCAAGAGCATTGTTACAAAAACAAAATAAAAATTTTTAAAAATGATCATGATAATTAGAAGTAGAAAATCTGATGTTACACTACAGAAGATTATATAGCAAGATCTAAATATGGATGCAGTCTTGGTAATATCACCCAGGTAATACGCTAGAACCGAAGAGACAGGCCTGGTAGTCACTGTCGTAGTCTCAGGATATTTGTGAACTCACCAAACAGAGCTGTGCCTCACTCTTTCTGTCTTGAAAATGGCTGGCACGGTAGCTTCTAGTAAGATAAGAAAGGCTTTTGTTTTCCTTAGGGAAGAGTGATTACTTAAATATTGGGAATTAGTGTCACAAGAAAGAAGCTGATGTCTGTTCTGTCTTTCAGAGCTCCAGGTCACTTCTTAGTTTTGACCATGTGTGAAAATACCTTGGTGGTATCCCCTAATGCCCTAAGAACAAGGGTTTGATTAAATCACGGAGTTAGACACATTTTTTAGCATGAATGAACAGAAATGATTAGGCTCCAAAGTAGCATAGGGATGCCTTTACATCAGAGAGAAGTTAAATATTTGAATCCCGTACTTTGTTTTATAATTCCTATTCCAGACCATTTAAAGAAGTGACACATTTTCCAAACATGTCTCCAGACGTTTGTTACGACAGAGTTCTGTTCAAATCGGACACTTACTGCTTTGTGGTGATTTAGAACCCCAATTTCACCCTTAAGGGAATTTGCTAGAGTTGTGTTTTCCAGAAGTCTTCAGTAGTGTTTCTTACGAGATCATTTGTGTAGCCCTCATAACCACTTTTTCCCAGAGGGCATCTTTGACAAAATGATAGCCAAAACAAGCCGGCCTTTATACCATACTAAGCTAAATAAAATCTTTCTTTGTTCTAGAAGTTTGGGATAATCTTGAGGATAGTGCAACTTGCCTGGAAGTTTACCAGGAAAAGAGTTTGGAAAGTAAATATTCAGTTCTGTTTTCTCCAGTAGATGTCACTTTCTGTACATAGGATATCAAGATATATAAGATGCACAGTATTCCTTACAATGATGTCAAAAAAAAACTTTGAGTTCCAGCTATATGTAACAATTTTTAAGCTTTTATTGGTATTTTCTAGTATTAGAAAACTTAAGGAATTGTAAAGGCAAAATGAATGCTATTAATTGTCTTACCATATTTCTGTCTAGCTTTAGCAATGGCCATTAAGCATAGCACGTGACACAGTATTGCTAGTGCATTTTCAACAGTTACAGAAAGCTAAGTATTATTCCACATCACAGCATAAAATTAATTTGCCAAAAACAAACACGGTTGCTGAGTAAATAAGCAGTCATTAATAATATACTGCATACTTACCAAGAATCTAATTAAATATGGGTTCATGTAAACTATTATGATTTCAAGAGTTATTCTTCCTTGGTCCTCTATATCATTTTGATATTCACATCGGCCTCATATGTCTGAGAAAAAAAATTTAGTTCTCCAAAGTGCTTCACTATGTAGCAAGAGATAGCAGCCCTGGAATGAGAGAGAGAGAGAAAGAGAGGAAAGGAAAAGAGAAACAATTATAAACCTTAAAAATAGCATTTTTATGACATCCAAATGTACAAGAATGAAAATCAAATGATGGAAGAATATTAATAGTTAGAATTATATTCTTCCTAAAATACTTCCAAAATGCTCTTTGCATTTCTAAACATAAGCCTCATTATGCTGTTCTATTTGTATTCTGACGCAATTGAATTTAATATTTGAGTTGTTTTAATAGATGACTTTGAAATGACAGAGGAGAGTACATTTTTGTTTCTTATTGATCGAAGCAAGATTTTGCTTGTAGCTACTATAACTTGAAATAATAGGAAAGGCTACAGAGGCTTTTTAAAATGTTGATGTCTGGGTCACATCTGATTCAGTCGTTGTATTGACAAATGTGATTTGATAATTGCCAAATTAAGCTCAAGAGAAAATTAGTTAAACAACTACTTTTATTTTTAGATGCTTCAAACAAAAGATACGAAGTTTGGTAGCAAATAATGATAGGGTGCTAGAACAAAAATTTCCTAAGAAGGCAAAATGGGCATGTAGCTTTTACAAAACAAAGGAATCTATCTGGTCATCAAAATAAACAACATTCAAAACAGTCTCTTTGGGTGTTAAATATTTTGTGCAGAGAGTAAACCCAAAGAGCTGGATTGTTATCTGAGGTAAAGATTTCTTGACATGTTAACTGGGAAGTGCTACCATTCTTGTGTATCCTTGGTTAAAACAAAGAGATTATAGGCTTTGAGTAATAAGGGGATTTAGAGGCTTTCACCTTTAGGCTACTGATTCAACTTCATTTCAGGATGAGGAGATCTAAATCCTGAATGTACCCAGGCCGTGTAGTTTACTTTTAATTCAGCCTGAATTAGGATCCCACTTCATAATAAAGCCTAGGGCATTTTTTTAGCGATTCAGAGCAAATATGGTTGCCAAAAGAAAAATAAAAATTGAATAGGAAGCATAGAAAAAAACACAAAGTAACGACTAAGGTGAGTTCCTGAGGAAATAGACCCCCCTGGTATCTCTGCTGAGCATTTTCAAGAATGGTGTCACCTTTCCACCACTGTCAGTCTTATACTAGTTTTGATCAATAAATATTAATCTAGAATTTTGAAAGGAAATGATGCTATGGTAATTAATCATTTTGGAAAATGAGGACAACTCGTTGATATCATGTGGCCATATTACTATGCTTTGATCTGAACTCCAGGAAGAGCTATGCAAAACCCACACCCTTACCAGTTGCCTGTAGTCTTTTCCCGTGTGGAACAAGAGTTGGTGTTTCACACAGCCCGTTTGCACAGGCTGCCGCACTCAGGCAGGAAGTCTCTGGAGAGTTGGAACTCCTTAGCACCAGACTTAAGTCTTTTTCTGTTTTTATACTTCCCTTTTCCCTATAGTACTTAATACCCTCTTTACTTAATAGATTGGAGCAGAAAACTCAGGACACTTCGAGAAACAGTCCATTGCTTGGAGCGCCGGGGTGACGCAGTCAGTTAAGCCTCCCGCTCTTGGTTTTCACCCTGGTCATGATCTCAGGGTCCTGTGATCGAGCCCCACGTCAGCTCTGTGCTCAGTGCAGAGTCTGCTTGAGATTCTTTCCCTCTTCCTCTCCCTCTGCCCCTCCCCCTGCTTGTGCTCTCTCTCTCAAATAAATAAATAAAATCTTAAAAAAACAACAGTCCATTGCTTAATTCCACAGCCCTAACATTTTAAAAAACAATGATTTCATTACCATTATTTGAACCATGTCTTGTAATTCTCTTTTTTGAATAATTTTATCAAATATTAAGTGAATTCAAAATAATATTTATAGCATACATAGAAGTAAATAGGATAGACATGTACATTCTTTACCCAACTTAGAAATGAAATGTACCAGTACTTTTGTAACCTTGAGCCTCTCCCAACCCCTTTCTTTCCCTTTCTTTCCCTATAGATCACATCATCTTAAATTTTGTGTTAATCAGCCCCTTGTTATCTCTCTCCTTTTAAAAATAATATAAATGGGGATTTGACTATTGACTGTTTAAGAGTACAGTAAAATGTTTGAGAAAGTTGATGCATGTAAGCAGTTTTGATCAGTTAAAAATGTTTATTCAGTCAAGTTGGCCTGTATTATTTGCATTCTATTATGAAATATCAAAATTTTATAAATGTAAGAATGCTTTTACCTGCATATATAACTAAAATGCTATACAGTGCTCTGCACATAAATTGCACCTTTAATAAATGATGCTTTCAAATAAATAAAAATAAAATAAGTGATGCTTTCAAATCATATAGTAAAAGGCTAGATTCCAGAAAGGATTTCTAAAGAAATGTGTTATATATCCTTTTAATTTTTTTTTAACCCATAAGTTTTAAATGATTTCCCTACCCAAAGATAAGATCAGGGTCTAGATAGACTGATTATTAAATGCCTGAGTATATTACTAAGGAAAAGATTCCTCAAATTACCTGGCCACCCCACCAGCCCTGTCTCGAGATCTAAAGATGAGCAAGTCCTAGAGGGGGAGTGGAGGATGTGTCCCCAGATCCTCGGTGAGAAGGGACTGGAAAATAACAGGGAAGATGAGACCAGAGGATCCCTGAGGCATCCTGCCCTGTCATCTTCCTTTTCTCCTGCATTCCAAAGTAGACTCCACACCCAGTTTACAACCAATACACAGCAGAACCCAATTCTGTTGTTACTCAGCAGCACAGTAACTCCAAGTATGTACCTGCTTCTTTTTTCTTCTGCAGACCATCTTCCCCAGACACATAGGCACATCCCGTCGAAGGATCTCATATCAATGCCACTGACCCTTGAGTTACCTTTCTACAGCTTCAGATGGGACATCCATTTAGCATTTAGGAGAGTCTAAGTCAAAGTTCACTAATAAGGTACAGGTTATTACTATTTTATTTTATTTTATTTTTTTTTTTTTCTAAAGATTTTATTTATTTATTCATGAGAGACAGAGAGAGAGAGAGAAGCAGGCTCCCAAGGAGCAGGGAGCCCGATGTGGGACTCGATCCCAGGACCCTGGGATCATGACCTGAGCCGAAGGCAGACGCTTAACCATCTGAGCCACCCAGGCGCCCCAGGTTATTACTATTTTAAAGAAAACATTAGATGATAATGTAGTTTTGTACTAAAGTTAGAGTCTCCTAAATTTGTATATGTTATCAGCATAGGTATTTTTGATTTCTGTTTAAAGTTATTAAGAAGCGTTCCAGGCCTGAACTCTAAAATAGGAAAATGAGACATTTAAGGCATCGGTTGTTAGAATTACTTAATGGCAAGTGTGACAAGTGTGACAACAGATTGAGGAATAGCATTACCACCTCAGTAAAAAAATAAACATGAATATTACCAATGATTAGTTTCTTTAATATTTTAAATAATTTTGAAGGCATCAAAGATGTTGAAAACTAATATTACTAGATTGAAGGTTTGTGTCATCTTTGTCATAATACCACTTATATATCTATTCAATATATTTCAAAATTATTTTAAGTTTCTTATCCTTTAGTTTATCTTACTGCCACATTCATTCCTTCCTTTTTGTTTCTTCACAGCCACCTTGCAAAGTCCTCAGGCTCTCTTTTGCTTGAATTCTTTTCTATGTCTTCAAGGTTTGCCCTTCAAATAATTTTACATGGCACTATCCAGACTAAGCTTTGTAAACCAGAGTTTTTCTGCTCGTTCTCTTTTGATTAGTTCCAATTTTCCATGGAAATAATTTCAAATTCCTTAGTATGGTATTTAAGTAAGTCTTCTACTGGTGCACCTTGGTGGCAGCCAGTTAACCTTCCGACTCTGGATTTTAGCTCGGGTCATGATCTCAGGGTTGTGAGAGTGAGCCCTGCGTTGCTCTCCACACTCAGTGCAGAGTCTGCTCTAGGGTGGAGTCTGCTCCAGATTCTCTCCCTCCCCCCTCCCCATCTTCTCATGCTCTTTTTCTCTTTTAAAAAAAAAAAAAAAAAAAAGTAAGTCTTCTACCTAATTTTCCAGGCTTCTCCTCAAGTACTACAAAATCTGTATAACTTCTGTATCTAATATGTAATCATTTTTGCATACCATGAAATCCCCTTCACCTACAATGCTCTACCTTGCCCTTGTCCCATTCTGTGTTTTTGTCTGAAATCCTACTGCTCTCCCAAACTCAAGTACTGATTCTATGTACAATCCTTCAATTCTGAAGCACTTTGATCATGCTCATAATTTAGTATTAATCACGTGCTATTTCATATTTTAATTATGAAGGGAAATAGGTCTTATTAACCCCCTTTCTCCCTGGATGAGGTTTATGCATGAAACCTCCTTAAATGGAGCACAGTATATGTTGCATTGAATTGAATGGTTGAATATATAAGGCAAAAAGAGAGCCACTATCATCTTTTATCAGGGCCTTGAAGAAAATTACTTGATGCAATTGAGTAATTTGTTATAAGTTTACTGCTCTTTATATTTTCAAAGTACATTCATTCTGAGTATTTCAAAATCCCAAGACTAGTGCTGGATTGAGAATTCAAATACAATTAATATCCAACCCCTGACTTCTAAAAGCTCAAGACCTAACAAAGAAGATGGACACCAAAATACAATTAACTATAATACAATGCTTTAACTATCCCAGAAAAGGCTAGAAACAAAATGACCTGAAAGCACAGAGCAATTAATTCTTGAAGACAGGAGATGGTAACAGAGTGTGGACCACCTTAAGATCTTTGAAGTAGACCTTAAAAGAGAAGCCGCTCTTGGATAGATGATAAAGAAGCCCAGCCTGGAACAGCCATGTAGATGGTGCTTTACTCAACTTCAAGGGCATCATTCAGTTAAACTACAGTGTATTGGTGCCCCCTGAAGGTGTGCAGCAAGGTGGCCCAGGGAAAGAGCAGAACCAGCCAAGAGATGTGAATGCCATGTTAAGTAATTGTCTTGACATCATGCGTAGTTCAGTTAAAATTTTACTAACATTTCACCTTCCATTTTGTCTTTTCTAGGCCTCCCTTCTGTAAGGTTTTAGGAATTTTTTTACAACCTCTATTTTAAAGGAGAAGCCAAGAACATGACAATTCTTGCTACCACAATATTCACTGGGATAGTTTTCGAGCAAAATAAGTTGCAGATCAGAATTAGCGAAAATAAGAACTCTTAGCAATCATTATCTTTTAAATTCAATGTTTTCAAGTTTTTAAGTCCCTTTCATCAAATTAAATTTTCCTAAGATCAGAATGCAAACAAGAAAAAAAGTGATAGTCTTTGCCCTGATTTCCACCAGCTAGTGTTTCCTCCTCCATCAAGACATGCTGGTTTCTCATGGCCCAATGAATTCAGAAGCACTGTTTGAAAATTATTGCTTCTAGACTCACCTCTTCTTGTATAATTGAGGAAGCAGAGATCCAAAGAATTTGAAGTACTTTGTATAAGTTCATAGCAGCACTTAGTGGCAGAATAGGAAACAGAAGTCCCTTAACTGCCACTCTTTCAAGATAAAATTAATTCTATTTACATGGCAAAATGAGCATGAGGTCCAAGGGTCTCCCAAAGTGACATTTGGGATAGAGAGAGACTGTTTCTTTTTCACGATAAGACAAGACTTCATTGGAATTCAGTAAGTCAGTGTTAAGTAACTCAGAATCGATGCTAAGTCTTTTATTTTATTCTGTCTTTCCTTCATTTTGAAATTGAATTACCAGAAATGACAGCCACCCAGGCCCTCTAGCTTCTTGATCCTGGACAAGGGAGATGGTTAAAGAAATTCATCTCGATGATGGCGTTGACTAGTCAGACACTTTTGTGCTGTAGAAATCAAAACTCAAGGTATTATCTCCCCCAGTTTAAAAAAGGCAGGAAAAAAACCCCAGCGATTTTCCTCTCACCTCAAATTGCAAGGAAGGAGAACAAAATGTCTAAATTGCTTGGCTGGTCCAACATATCGTATTTGAATTTAGAGATTAAGCAATTTTTAAAACTATATATACACACATATATGAGGAAGGACTTAATCAAAATAATCAAATATGTAGGTGTTGTAAATTACCCTCCTTGTCAAGAAAGTTTAGTAACTATGACCAAATGGAACTAAAATAATGTTGGAACTAAATAGAAGAACAAAATAAATGGAGCTACAATAGAGAAAAAAATGGTGTTTGTCTATGTAGACAGCTGCTACTGGCAATCATTAAATCAAATATTATAGCTGAACAATTTAAATGAAATTGGATCTTTTAAATAGTCTCATCCTATATCATGACAAAACATTTGCTGAAAGGAGTAACAGAAATACTTGTTTATTAAGATCAAATGAGTTAATAACACTTGGGAGTCAAGAAATTTTTAGCTATAGAACCAAAATAACAAGGTATGGTTACAAATACAATGCTAAACTTGAGCTGAATCAATACTGACAAATTATAACTGCAGACTTCACATAAAAACCTTAAAAATTACCAAGGCCATTGCTTCTGGAAGTTAGGGATATTCTTGACTATTAATAGCACACAAGTCGTCTTAGCTTCTTTCCTAACAGAGCAGGGAATTGGAGACAATGCAAAATTCTCTCTTTCTAATGATACCACATCTGGATTTCACCTCCCAAATCTAAATGTCTGCCTTAAAGCATGGCCCAGTGAATAGATATAGATTAATTTTCTAAACAGACCACAATTCCCCAGCCTCTTCCACAATTAGTGTTATTGTGCGCCACAACTTTCACGTGATGTCACTAACTTCATCAATCATCCTAGAAGGGAGACAGAACACAGTAAAGAGGATGGCAGAGGAGAACATCTTGGAGAAATACTTCATAACTTAGAGATATTAACCCAAAGAGACACTTCTGAGAAAAATTAATTGGAAACATTTCTGCTTCAAGTCCCTAAACAAGTCTTTAATTTGTAAGTCCTACCATTTCAGGTATCTCTCCATCTTACACATGTGTGTGCGCACGCACCCATACCAAAAGCCACTGGTACGAAAGAACCAGGAACAAATTAATGACTAGTTACTTGCTGGGCGAAATGAAAATATTTTATTTACATTACAAGGTTGCCTATATTTTATATCTCAAATTATTTCAAAGTATTTTTACAAATTGTTCTTATACTTTGAATTCATCTGCTTCCTTCTAAATAGAAGAGTATTCATTAAAACTATTTGTTCACTGATGGAAGTTACTTTGTCATGAAGGGAATTAAGAGTTGAGTCATTATCTAGTCACTATCTATAACCTTTATTTTAGAATGCAACTCTAAAGGAATTGTTGTCTATTGAATTCTGTTTAGCAGAACAAGCAAGGACACTTCAGACATAGCTTAAAACTCTGTCTCTGAAAAGGAAACTTTGTCTTGGGGGGAAATATGATGTCCAACCACTCTCTACCTGGCTGGTATCCAAGTATATGATGAATTAGAAAAATATAACACACAAAAGGAATATTTATGTGTCTTCCTCCTTCATCAGATACACAGTATTTTTTCTTCCATGTCAGAAAAACTGTAACCACAATTTACAAGTATATATGAACAATCAAATTGCTATTGATTTAGCAATGCATTTCTTTGATGTCCCTTGCCTTAACCTCATTTATAAAGCTGTTTTGCATTATTTCAAACTGTCAATGATTTGTGACTCATGAATATTCAAATCTAATTTGCACTTACCTTTTTGGTATGCAAGCTTACTTGCAACATGTCTCTACATTTGCCCTTTTGTTTTGTATTTATTTGTGGATTGTTTTATTGAAATAATACTTCTTTAAAAGCCTAGAAAGTCCATTTAAAAACAACAGAGTGGTTGATGATTGACTTTTCTTGATCTCAATATCAGGACACTGTCTCTATATTTTGCTACTTAGCAAGTTTAGTCATTCTGCAAACGTGTCTCTAGTATTAAAAAAGCCATTAGCCCAGTGATGGGTATTAAGGAGGGCACGTAATGCATGGGGCACTGGGTGTTATATGCAAACGATGAATTGTGGAACACTACATCAAAAACTAATTGTGTACCGTATGGTGACTAACATAATAAAATTTAAAAAAATAGCCATGCTTTTGCTGGTTGATATCATTTTCAGTGAGATGGGTTTAGTTTTACTGGGTGATGTGTCTCTGGGAAAGAGTCAACAATTTTTAGATGAACTTGAGCCTTACCAAAAAGGTGGGGCGCCTGAGTGCCTTAGTCGGTTGGGCATCTGACTCTTGGTTTTGGCTTGGGTCATGATCTCAGAGTGGTGGGATCGAGCCCTGTTTCGGGCTCTGCACTCAGTGCACAGTCTGCTTGGGATTCTTTCTCTCCCTCTCCCTCTGCCCCTTCTCTCTCTCTCTCTTTCTCTCTCCAAATAAATAAATAAATCTTAAAAAAAAAAAAGGAAGGGCAGGAAGAAGGAGAGAAGGAAGGAATGAAGAAAGGAAGGATTATTTCTGATAGAAAAACAAAAAGTTCATACAGAATTGAGCCCTTCATGTCAGTGTGGATCAACCTTTCCACTTACAATGTGGAATGCAAGAAATGAAACCTAATGCTCTCAAGCACTAAAAAACCCTTTTAGATGATGATAGCTAAAAGAGACATCCAAGACTTTGTGGACTGTTGGCATGTCACGAGTGACTGAAGGTCCAAAACAGCACAGCAAGGAGCCACCTGCCTACAGAATGGGCAGAGTTTCTGCTTATAAAACCTGTTCAGGAACAAATAGAAAATGTCGTGTGAAAAAAAAAATGGAGTCAAGAACATCTCTTTTGTAATTGATTTCTGGACTCAACTGTGATTTCTAAGACCATCCAAACAATTAAATGCCCTACTTTGAAAAAAGGAAAATATTTATATTTTCATGCCAGGAGCTAAAATAGAAAAATAGTTAATAACATTTACAATGCAGTAGCTGTGTATTTTCTTAATTGCATCATGTTCAATTTTTAAACTACCTTTTAAGCTAAAAAAAATCATTGGTCACCTACTCCTGTCCATCACAAAATCAGGTTGTCCCCACATTCACTAAATGATTCTATAGGAAGGATGGATGTCGGTGTCAGTGCATATCCCATCTACCCAGCAACACATTTTCCTTTTTATAAACTTCTCATTGTCCCTCAGTTGTACATATTCCCTCAGGTAAGGTGATCTCTTTCCAAAAGCTACTAAATTGATAACTGATCTCTTTTGTAGTCTTTTGTTTCCACTTAGAAATCAATTTTTTAATTACTGAGAAAAGATTCTGCAGCCACGATATTTTGTTGCTTATGTATGTTGAAGCAAATGTCCTTTGTCTAAAAGAGTTTGTAATGTTTTCCCAACTTTATCATTTAGTTTATGATACTGATATCACTATTATTCACTCCATTCTGAAAACCAAACATCACAGATTCACTGGACCCAATCAATTATGCTACCCTAAGCTGTCTACAAAGGAAACCCCTCAAAACAGGATGCTATTGTTGTCCATATAACTAAGTGGTTTATTACATCCTGATCTCTGACCCATGAATCGGAGGACTTAGCTCCAGGCAACGTCTGGGATATAGAAAATGGTTGACAACAAGGATTCTAGCATTATACTCCTTGATTATACTACTGTGTAAATTAGAGTGAGTTGCCTAATCTCTGAAAGGCTTAATCTCCTCATGGGGGAACTGAGGGCAATAATAGTACCTACCTGAGGTGGTTATGAAGATTAAATGAGAGTATCCAAATGCAATTCTCAGCACCCCTGTCAGTGCTCATTATGGAGCAGCTATTTCCGAAGCCCGGTGTTTGCCAGAAGTTGAACCCAGTTTCTAGTCAGTTGTTTTTTAAACTGAGAAAAGGTTGTATTCTCATCTCTCCCATGTTTCCCCTATTTTGTATCCGTAACACAGAGTGTTTGCTCCTAACTCCAGGACTGTGTCCTCTTTTAATCAGTGGCTATTTCAGGACTCCTGGGTAAGCCTTCTGCAAAGACATACAAATGGGACGTGAGGGGAAGTGTGCTGGAGCCTTCTCAAATTATTTTCTGCACATGTCTTCCCACAACAATATCCAAAGAAAGATAAATAGGCTCTCTTGCTCTGTGTTGTTGTGGGAAGATAGGAGACTCAGAACTGCTGAGGACATCTGGCTACCAGCCTGAGGATAAAGTTGATGCACATAAGAGGGCAGAGCCAAGAAAATTGAAGGGAAAGAGAGATGCCCCACCTCTTGCCAATGGCATAGCTTTATTCCCTTATTGCTTAAGCCAGTCTGAATTAGGTTTTCTGTTACTTGCAGCCAAAAACATTCTAACGGATTCAGAGAGGCAGCCAAAAACAATGTTTTTTACATATTAACTCAGAGCACAAGACTCATTCACAGGAGCAGAGCAGTCCAGTGCCCGAGTTTACATAAGCGTATAAACATGTTGTAATTGCTCCTGCCTTTTCTAAGTCACTGGCCCAGCCACATCTCCACAATGTGTCTGTCTCTCTGAAAACAGAAAAGAGATTCAGAGTGATCTTCCAAGATTTTTCCAGTCTCCTAAATAACCAGCAGAACCCTCGAAATGCTCTTTTTGCTTTGAGAGGAATAGAATTCGAGGCAAGAGTGCTACCTCTGGCTTGCTGCTGTAACCCCATCTCAGATCCTTAGGTTGCACAATTTCAGTGCTCAGAAATGTTCTCTGAATTTTACATTGTTTGCATTCTAGGAAATCACAACCCATAGTAGAATGGCACCGCATGCATCTAATCCAATGGCATGAAGCTTGAGTGAAAATTAGTTTTTGATTTTTTATATGGTTTTATGTTCCTATTTCAAGCTGACCAATTTAACCTGGTATATGTGACCTAAAAATAAGTTAACGCCTTTAAGCCTCATTTTGCATCTTTATCACAAGAATTATTCCAGTTTGCTTGAGCTCTGAGAAAACTAGATTGTGAGTTGTGTGATCAAAACAAGTAATACCCAACTAAAAATCAAACAGTGAACTATTTATGGTACCAGATCAGTTTAGTCTTTCTCTGTCCCCTCCCCACCCCATCTGCCTCAAGCTATCCATGATTTAATCTTATCAGGAGCTCTCAGGATTATAGTTCCTGTACTTTGAATAGGCAGTAAGTGGAGAGGTCAGGTAATTCTCTGTTGCCCTAGATCATATAGAACCATAGATCTGGAGACATCCTTAGATATTATCTGAAGGGTCAGCCACAGATAATGCCAGAGACGTGCCAAGGGTCACAATGCTGGAAGCAGGTCTTTTGACTCTTAGGTCAGCATCATTTCCATCCACCCTACTATGCCTCTCATATAGAGTGGCTTTTAAAAGATGAATGAGTGAATACCTTACTCATTTTAATCTTGGGGCAGCCCTTTGTTGCTTAATTATCTCCATGAGACCTAAGTATAGTCTATCCTTATGGTTATTTAAAAATACTACTTTTTATATTTTAAGATACAGAAAGTCAAGTCACTGGCCTACCTTGCTGTAGGTTTCTTTATAGCATATAAGAAAAAGTCCTTTCTTGTATTCCTGATATTAGAATAGAAGTAGTAAAGATACATTTTTAAATTTATTTCTTTTAATTCCAGTATAATTAACAGTGTTATATTAGTTTCAGTTGTACAATATAGTGATTCAACAACTTTATACAGTACTCAGTGCTGATCACAATAAGTGTACTCTTAATCCTCTTCACCTATTTATCCCATCCCCCCACCCATCTCCCCTCTGGCAACCACCAGTTTTTTCTCTATAGTTAAGAGTCTGTTTTTTAGTTTGTCTTTTTTCTTTGATCATTTGTCTTGTTTTTAAAATTCCACATATGAGTGAAATCATATGCTATTTGTCTTTCCCTGACTGACTTATTTCACTTAGCATTATATCCTCTAGTTCCATCCATCTTGTTGCAAATGGCAAGATGTCGTTCTTTTTTATGGTTAATATTCCATCGTGTGTGTGTGTGTGTGTGTGCGTGTGTGTGCGTGTGGGTGCGTGCACCACCTCTTCTTTATCCATTCATTTATCATTGGACACTTAGGCTGCTTCTATAATTTGGCTGTTGTAAATAATGCTGCAATAAACATAGGGGCATGTATATCTTTTCTAATTCGTGTTTTTGTATTCTTTGGGTAAATACCCAGTACTGGATTAACTGAATCATATGGTAGTTCTATTTTTAATTTTTTCCATGTGGTCACGCCATTTTGCATTCCCACCAACAGTGCGCAAGGGTTCCTTTTTCTCCACATCCTCACCAATACTTGTTCTTTCTTATGTTTTTGATTTTAGCCATTCTGACAGGTGTGAGGTGATATCTCATTGTGGTTTTGATTTGCATTTCTATGATGAGTGATGTTGAGAATCTTTTTATGTGTCTGTTGGCCATCTGTATGTCTTCTTTGCAGAAATGTCTGTTCATGTCTTCTGCCCATTTTTTTTTTAAAGATTTATTTATTTGAGAGAGGGGGGAGACAAAGATCATGAGAGTCGGGGGAGGGGCAGAGGGAGAGAATCTTCAGGTAGACTCCCCGCTGGTGCAGGGCTCAATCTCATGACCCATGAGATCATGACCTGAGCTGAAACCAAGAGTCACAAGCTTAAACTACTGAGCTACCCAGGCGCCCCTTCTGCCCATTTTTAAATTGGATTGTTTGGGGGGAGCCTGGTGTTGAGTTGTATAAGTTCTTTATATATTTTGCATACTAACCCCTTATCAGATGTATCATTTGCAAATAACTTCTCCCATTCAGTAGGTTATCTTTTAGTTTTGTTCATTGTGTCCTTTGCTGTGCAGAAACTTTCTATTTTGATATAGTCCCAATAGTTTATTTTTGCTTCTGTTTCCCTTGCCTCAGGAGACGTATCTAGAAAAATGTTGCTACAGCTGATGTCAGAAAAATTACTGCCTAGTTTCAGGTCTCACATATGGGTTTTTAATCCATTTTGAGTTTATTTTTGTATATGTATAAGAAAATGGCCCAGTTATTTTCTTTTGCATGTAGCTGTCCAATTTTCCCAACAGTGTATGTTAAAGAGACTATCTTTTTCCCATTGCATATTCTTGCTTCCTTTGTTGTAGATTAATTGACCATATAATCATGGGTTTATTTCTGGGCTTTCTATTCTGTTCCATTGATATATGTGTCTATTTTTGTTCCAGTGTTCTATTTTTGTTCCATACTGTTTTGATTATTACAGCTTTGTAGTATATCTTGAAATGGGATTGTGACACCTCCAGTTTTGTTCTGTTTCAAGATTGCTTTGGCTACTTGGAGTCTTTGTGGTTCCATACAAATTTTAGGATAATTTGTTCTCGTTCTGTGGAAAATAATATTGGTATTTTGATAGGGATTGCATTAAATCTAGATTATTAGATTATTATAAAACTATTATAAAATTTAGATTGCTTTGTGTAGTATGGACAGTGTAACAATATTTGTTCTTCCAATCCATGAGCATGGAATATCTTTCCATTTGTTTGTGTCAACTTCAATTTCTTTCCACAGTGTTTTACAGTTTTCAGACTACAGGTCTTTTATTTCCTTGGCTAAGTTTATTCCTGGGTATTTTATTATTTTTGGTGCAGTTGTGAATGGGATTGTTTTCTTGATTTCTCTTTCTGCTGCTTCATAATTTGTAGAAATACAACCGATTTCTGTATATTGACTTTGGATCATGTGATATTATTTAATTCATTTATCAGTTCCAGTGGGTTTTTTATGGAGTCTTTAGGTTTTCTATATATAGTATCATGTCATCTGCAAATAGTGAAAATTTTACTTCTTCCTTACTGATTGGGAGCCTTTTATTTCTTTTTCTGGTCTGATTGCTGTGGCTAGGACTTCCAGTACAATGTTGAATAAAAGTGGGTGAGAGAGGACATCTTTGCCTTGTTCCTGATCTTAGGAGAAAAGTTTTCAATTTTTCACCATTGAGTATGATGTTAGCTGTGGGTTTTCCACATATGGTCTTTATTATGTTAAGATGTATTCCCTCTAAACCTCTCTGTTGAAGGTTTTTGTCATGAATGGATGTTGTGCTTTGTCAAATGCTTTTTCTGCATCTATTGAAATGATCATATGTTTTTTAATCCTTTCTTTTGTTGATGTGATGTATCATTATTGATTGATTTGTGAATATTGAACCACACTTGCATCCCAGGAATAAAATACCACTTCATTGTGGTGAATGACTTTTTTAATATATTGTTGGATTTGGTTTAGATTTTGTTGAGGAATTTTGCATCTATGTTCATCAGAGATATTGGCCTGGAGTTCTCTTTCTTTTGTAGTGTCTTTATCTGGGTGTAGTACTAGGGTAATGCTGACTTCATAGAAAGAATTTGGAAGATTTCCTTCCTCTTCTATTTTTTGAATACTTTGAGAAGAATAGGTATTAACTCTTCTTTAAATGTATGGTAGAATTCAGCTGTGAAACCATCAGGTGCTAGAATTTTGTTTGTTGGGAATTTGATTATTGATTCAATTTCATTGTGGGTAATCACTCTGTTCAAATTTTCTATTTCTTCCTGATTCAGTTTTGGAAGGCTATATGTTCTAAGAATTTATTAATTTCTTCTAGGTTGTCCAATTTTTTGGCATATAATTTTTCATATTTTCTTATAATCCTTTGTATTTCTGAGGTGTCCGTTGTTATTTCTCCTCTCATTTCTGATTTTGTTTATTTTAGTACTCTCTCTTTTTCTTTTTTTCTCTCTTTCTTTCTTTTCTTTTTCTTTTTTTTTTTTATGAGTCTGGGTAATGGTTTATTAATTTTGTTGATCTTTTCAAAGAACCAGTTCCTGGTTTCATTGATCTTTTCTATTGTTCTTTTAGTTTCTATTTCATTTATTTCTGTTCTAATCTCTATTATTTCCTTCCTTTACTGGTTTTAGGTTTTGTTTGTTCTTCTTTTTCTAGCTTCTTTGGGTGTAAGGTTAGATTGCTTATTTGAGATTTTTCTTCTTGGGGTAGGCCTGTTGCTATAAACTTCCCTCTTAGAACAGCTTTTGCCTCATTCCAAATATTTTCTTTTCTTTTTATTTTTTTAATTTATTTGAGAGAGAGTGTGTGCAAGGGCGGTGGGGTGGGGGGGGAAGGGAGAAGCAGATTCCCCGCTGAGTAGGGAGCCTGATGCAGGGCTTGAGCCCAGGACCCTGAAATGAGGATGTCCCTCATCTCAAAGATTTTAGACCATTATGTTTTCATTTTCATTTGTCTCCATGTTATTTTGATTTCCTCTTTGATTTCTTGGTTGACCCATTCATTGTTTAGCAGTATGTTATTTAACCTCCATGTATTTGTGATCTTTGCAGATTTTTGTCTTGTGGTTGATATCTAGTTTCATAGTGTTATGGTTGGAAAAGATGCATGGTATGATTTTAACCTTTTTTAATCTGTTGAGACTTGTTTTGTGGCTTAACATGGGATCTGTTCTGGAGAATGTTCCACGTGCACTTGAAAAAATGTGTATTCTGCTGTTTTAAGATGGAATGTTTTGAATATATCTGTTAGATCTATCTGGTCTACTGTTTCCTTGTTGATTATCTGATTGGATGATCTATCCATTGATGTAAATGGGGTACTAAAATACCCTACCATTGAGGCACCTGGGTAGCTCAGTCGGTTAAATGTCTGCCTTCAGCTCAGGTCATGATCCCTGGATCCTGGCATTGAGTCCTGCATCAGGCTCCCTGCTCAGCGGGGAGTCTCCTTCTCCCTCTGCCTTTCCCCCATGCTCATGATCTCTCTCTCTCTCAATCTCTCTCTCTCTAATAAATAAATAAAATCTTTTTTTAAAAATCCCCTACTATTACTCTGAGAAACAAACTGAGGGTTCTAGAGGGGAGGGGGAGTGGGGGAATGGGTTAGCCTGGTAATGGGTATTAAAGAGGGCATGTATTGAATGGAGCACTGGGTGTTATATGCAAACAATGAATCATGGAACACTACATCAAAAACTAATGATGTAATGTATGGTAATTAACATAACATAATAAAATAAATTTTAAAAAAATAAAAAAATAAAAATCCCCTACTATTATTACATTACTATCAGTTACTTCTTTTGTTTGTTAATAGGTGCTTTATATATTTGGGTGCTCCCCGGTTGAGTACATAAATATTTACTATTGCTGTATCTTCTTGTTGGATTGTTCCCTTTAAGATTATGTAGTGTCCTTCTTTGTCTCTTGTTACAGTTTTTGCTTTGAAGTCTATTTTGTTTTCATCACTTCACTTTCAATCTACATGTGTCTTTAGGTCTGAAAGGAATCCCTTGCAAGCAGTGTATAGATAAGTCTCGCTTTTTTTATCTGTTCTGTCACCCTTTGTCTTTTAATTGGAGCATTTAGTCCATTTACATTCAAAGTAGTTATTGATAGGTATGTACTTATTGCCATTTTGTTTCTTGTTTTATGGTTGTTCTTGTAGTTCTTCTCTATTCCTTTCTTCTCTTGCTCTCTTCTCTTAGTTTGCTGGCTTTCTTTAGTGATATACTTAGATTCCTTTCTCTTTATTTTTTGCTTACCTATTACCAGTTTTATTTTCTGTGGTTACCGTTGGTTTATATATAACCCATCTTGTGCATATAACAGTCTATATTAAGTTGATGGTTGCTTAAGTTTGAACTCATTCTAAAAACACTGAATTTTTACTCCTCTCTCACCCATGTTTTTGGTATATAATGTCATACTTCTGTGAATCTCTTGACTGATTTTTATAGATATACTTATTTTTACTGCTTTTGTGCTTCCTACTTTTCTTACTCCTACTTACAGTCTTTCCTGTCCACTCAGAGTCTCCTTTAACATTTATGTAGGGCTGGTTTAGTGGTCATGAATTCCTTTAACTTTTGTTTCTCTGGGAAGCTCTTTTTTTTTTTTAAGATTTTATTTATTTTTTAACAGCGAGAGACACAGTGAGAGAGGGAACACAAGCAGGGAGAGTGGGAGAGGGAGATGCAGGCTTCCCGTGGAGCAGGGAGCCCTAAGCGGGGCTCGATCCCAGGACCCTGAGATCATGACCTGAGCCGAAGGCAGACGCTTAACGACTGAGCCACCCAGGCGCCCCTCTCTGGGAAGCTCTTTATCTCCCCTTTTGTTCTGAATGATAGCCTTACTGGACAGACTCTTCTTGTTTGCAGGGTTTTTTTTTCTTTCAGCACTTTGAATATATCTTCCATTCTCTTCTGGCCTACAAAGTTTCTGCTGAAAAATCAGCTAATAGCCATATGGGGTATCCCTTGTATGTAACTGTTTTCATTTCTCTTGTTGCTTTTAAAATTCTCACTTTATCACTACTTTTTATCATTTTAATTACTGTGTGTCTTGTTGTGGACCTCCTTGGGTTGATTTTGTTAGGGGCACTCAGGGACTTCTGGATCTGGCTTTCTCTTTCCTTCCCCAGGTTAGGGAAGCTTTCAGCTGTTATTTCTTCAAATAAATTTTCTGCCCCCTTTTTTCTTGCTTCTCCTTCTGGGATCCCTATAATGCAAAGGTTATTACACTTGATGGTGTTGAAGAGTTCCCTAAGTCTATTTCATTTTGTGTTATTATGTTTTTTTCTCTCATTGTTCAGCTTGATTGCTTTCCATAACTCTGTCCTTCAGGTTGCTGATCCATTCTTCTGCTTCCTGTGGTCTACTATTATTCCCTCTCATGTATTTTTAATTTTAGTTATGAGTTCTTCATCTCTGATTGGCTCTTTTTTTATTTCTTTATTGAGGGTCTCGCTAAGGTCCTACACTTTTTTCTCAGGTCCAGTGAGTATATTTATGACCATTACTTTAAATTCTCTATCAGGTATATTACTTACCTCCATTTCATTGAGCTCTCTTGTGATTTTGTCCTGTTCTTTCACTTGGGGCATAGTCAGCTGTCTGCTCATTTTACCTAACTCTATTTCTATGAGCTAGGAAAGTTAGCTACATCTCCTGCTCTTGCAAGTTTTTGCCTTAGGAAGAAGAGGTCCTATGGTGCACTGTAGTGTAAAGCCCCCTGTTTACCAGAACCTGGCACTTAAGAGGTAGCTCCAATGTGTGTTCCATGCACCCTGCTATTGTGGCTGAGCCATATTTGCCTTCAGTCCAGTTATCTTCAATGGCTCCCTTTACCTGTTGTGGGCAAGATTTGGTCCCTGTATCATTAATGGGCCAGTCTGGGGTCACCTTGGGCTTGAGTTGGTTTAGACCAGGCTTTTGCCAGAGCTGCCATTGCACCAAACTGGAGGGCACTCTCCCTGTGTTGTCCCCTAGGAGGCTTTCATTGGTGGTCAGGGCCTGCAGTCAGACTAGATGTCTGCCCCCAGCCCACTGCTGGGGCTATAGTTGAACTGGTGTGTGTGGTTATCTTCCCCTCTCCCTGGGGCAGGAATCACTTTGGATATTGGTGCTGGTGGTGCTAGCCCCTGTTGGGGCTTCTTGCACAATGCCATGCTAGTAGCGCTACTTTGATATACTCCTGTTGAGGCAGGGATGGAGGGGGCAAGTTCACAGAAGAACACAGGGCCATGGCACACTGTTAGCAAGCTAGGTGGAGAGGAGCCACAATGTGCTGGTTCCTGCAGGTGTACATGCATCTAGGTTGGGAGTTGAGGGAGAGAAATGACATCCATAAGCTCTTTTGTTCTTAGAAAAGTCTCCAAAAGATCTCTGCCCCTCCAGCATACCTTCTGTGATTAGTGAACAAATCTCTTTCCCATATAACAGGCATTTTTCAAATCGCTGCTTCTATCCTGTATTTCAGCAGGGCTGTTTGTTGTGCTATCTCTTTAAGGGCAGGTACTCAGTTTTCTCTCACCCTCTTTCAGAGCAAAGCCACTGATTTTTATCCAGGTGTTAAGCCCCACTGATTGTAAGAACTTGAGAAAGTAAGCCACTCTGGTTTTCAAAGCCAAATGTTGTGGGGATTTATCTTCCCTGTGTGGGTTCCCCATGCCTGGAGTGCCTGGTGTGGGGTCTTCTCCATGCTTGCAATGGGCCTCCCTCCCTCAGATGGCCTCACAGGTTAGCTTGGTGCTTGCCTGTGTCTCTGCCCTTCATGGTGTTTTTGATGTAGCCTCTTCTCCATGTTTAGTTATGGAGAATCTATTCTGCCAGTTTTCAGGTCATTTTCTGGGTTATTTACACTGATGTGGGTATTATCTAGTTGTATCTGTGGGACAAGGTGAGTTTAGGATCCTTCTACTCTGCCATCTTCCCTAGAAGTCACTAGAGATATGTGTTTTAAGTGTGGTTTTCTTATTGGCACTCCTATGATGGGACTTGATCAGCTGACATTGGCCATTGTGACTGTGCACTTTCCGCTCGTCACATGGAGTATACATATAGCCCTCAATGAGAAGCTCCTTTGTCCATATGACAAGTATCAATCCTAGAAACTGACAGTGGAGACACCTTGGCTAGTTATAAACATAGGAAGTTTTTATAGAAGATTTCAAAACCCTAGACAAGGAACACTTCAGTAAATTCATTCAGATCCTTAACCTTAATTTGTTGAGGTACTTTAAAAATTATTTTTCAAAATCTCCATTTTCCTAACTCTGAAGTGAGAATAATTATATTGGTCATATATTTGCAAATACTGCTGCAAGAACTAGGAAGACCATAAAACACATACTTTCGGAGATTCATTTTTGTTGATCTTACAAACATATGTGAATTTCATAAATCATTCTGACAAAATAATTATACACCTGCACAGTTTTTAAAATGGTTTTTCGAAATCAAGTGATTCAAAGTAAAAATTCTGATCTTTTCACAGTGGGTAAGTATCTCTAGTTTAAAAGCTTTTGTTTAATTCAAAGTTGAAATGGAATCCCTAAAGAGAACTATTTGATTTATTTTTTTAGAAATATTTCAAAACCATCCATAAATCAATCACAAGTGAATCAACATCTAGAATCCCTGAGATTAGTGATCAATAAGAGAGCAACAGGATGAAATTGTATCCAAGTAACTTTTCCATGATGCCTTCTCTTCTTTACTGATCATCATCAGGACCATCCAAGCATCCAATTTAAGAAATGTGGAAAAGAACAATGTAACTCTAATAGTCATAAAATATTAGCAATAAAAAAGTGAACATGTGTAGAGTTTGAAAACTTCGATGATATAGATAAATTCATGGGAAATTATAACTCAGAAAGGAGTGGATTTGAATTATTGCATCATAGTTATTAAAGAAATGTAATCAGTAATTAAGAATATTTTTTAGGGGCGCCTGGGTGGCTCAGTCGTTAAGCGTCTGCCTTCGGCTCAGGTCATGATCCCAGGGTCCTGGGATTGAGCCCCGCATCGGGCTCCCTGCTCAGAGTGGGAAGCCTGCTTCTCCCTCTCCCACTCCCCCTGCTTGTGTTCCCTCTCTCGCTGTGTCTCTCTCTGTCAATAAATAAATAAATAAATAAATAAATAAAAATCTAAAAAATATATATATATATTTTTTTTTAAAAAGAAAGCCAATATTATTTTAGAGTAAAATCAGTTTTTTTTAAAAACAGAAAATTTCGGAGTGCCTGGGTGGCTCAGGTGGTTAAATGTCTGCTCTCAGCTCAGGTCATGATCCCAGGGTCCTGGGATTGAGCCCCACCTCAGGCTCTCTGCTCAGTAGGGACCCTGCTTCTCCCTCTCCCTCTGCCTGCCGCTCCACCTGCTTGTGCTTGCACTCTCCCTCTCTCTGTCAAATAAATAAATAAAATCTTAAAAATAAATAAATAGAAAATTTCAATCATATATCAACTTGTGTAGAGACTAAAAATAAGGAAACCCTACCTAATTTTAATGCATTTTATGAAGCCAGTATAATCTGGTTACCAAGAATAGGCAAAGATGATAAACCTAAGGAAAAAAGAAAAAGAAAGAAAAAGGGGAAATGACTGGCCATTGTTTTGCATCAATAGAAATTCAAAAATCCTAAGCAAAATTACTAATCTAAACTTAACTGTGTATAATATAGTATCATGATCAGCTTGAATGTAATTCAGAAACACAAGAGTAGTTTAATGTTAGAAAACTATACATGAAATTTCTGACAGTAACAGAGTAAAGAGGGGGAAATGATCATTTTATTACATATAAAAACATCATTTTGGGGCACCTGGCTGGCTCAGTCAGAAGAGCATGCAACTCTTGATCTCAAGGTTGTGAGTTCGAGCCCAGTGTTGGGTGTAAAGATTACTTAAATAAATAAACTTAAAAAAATCATTTAACAAAATTTAATAGTTATTTATTTAAAGGGAAAAAAAAAAGCTCCTAAAAGACTAGGCATAGGGGGGTGTGGGTATTATCTAGTTGTATCTGTGGGACAAGGTGAGTTTGATGAAGATTATTATCAATTCACCACAGTAAACAGCACTCTTAATGGAGAAATGCTAGAAAAACTTGTTTAAATTAGGACTGAGATAATCATGGCCACTATTTAAGAATGCTTCTTTTCAAAATTGTACTGAAGATTTAGTGTTAGAAAACACAGCAGGACCAAAGAAGAAATGGAGGAGGTGGAGGAAAAGAGAAGGGAGGGAGGAAGGGAGAGAGAGAGAGAAGAAAGAATTAAAGTTATAGGATTGGAAAGGAAGAGATAAAACTGTCATTTTCTGAAGACTGTATTATTATCTACATTGAAGCCCCAAAGAATTTATAGACAATTGATATATGAGAGAGATGGACTGAAGATCACTAGGGAAGCAGTTGGGTTTGGGATGAAGGTTATCCATACAGAGAAAATGAAAATGGATTCTTACCTCACTCCTACACACAAAAATCAATTCCCTGTTGTTTAAAGAAAAGTACAAGAAGAAAAAACAATCAAATTTATTAAATAATTCTACAGAAAAACATCTTTATAACTTTAGGACATGAAAGAATCTTTTATACCAGACACAGAAAGCACAAGCTATAAAAGAAAATATTGATACATTAAACTACAATAAAATTTAAAACTTCTGTTCATCAAAACACATCTCAAATAAAATGGAAAAACAAGCCACAAATTGGAAGAAGGTATTTGCAATGCAGAATTCATAAAATCAGTAATAAAAAGGCAAAAACCCTCAATAGAAAAATAGGGAAAATACACAAACAGGTATTTCACAGAAGAGGAAATATGAGTAAAGAATAAGCATATAAGATGCTCGGCCTCATTAGTGATTCAGAAAATGTATGTTAAAAACTATAGTGAGATCTCTTTCTATGCTCATCAGATTGGAAAGGAGAAGGAGCAGAGGAGGAGGAAGAGGAAGGGTAAGAGGGAGAGAGGAGGAGAGGAAGGAGAGGAGGAAAAGAAGGCGAAGAAGAGGAAGAAGAGGAGGAAGAGGAAGAAGAAGAAAGACAATGACAAAATTGCCAACTGTTAGAAAAGATGTGGATCAATAGGATACTTTATATACAACTAGCAGGAGTATAAATTAAAACAATCACTAAAAAGTAATTCATGTTATCTTGGAAAGTTGAACATTTGAATACCAAAAAATTTGGCAATTCACTCCTAGATTTATACTCTAAATCTAGAAAATTCTTTGCACATAAAGATCAAAAGACACATACCAGAATATTTAGGGCAGAACTCTTTATAATAGCAACAACAATAAATATGGTAACAACTCAAAAAGGAAAAGATAAATAAATTGTATTATATTTACAATGGAATATCAAGAAGAAATAAAAAGGAATGAACCGTTGCTACAAAAATATTAATCTTAAAAATGCAATGTTGGGGGTGCCTGGGTGGCTCAGTTGGTTGAGTGTTCGACTTTTGATTTTGGCTCAGGTCAAGATCTCAGGGTTGAAAGATCAAGCCCTGCATCATGCTCTGTTCTGGGCGTGGAGCCTGCTTAAGATTCTCTCTCTCCCTCTCCCTCGCCCCTTCCCTCCTCCCCATCTCTGAAAAAAAAAAAAAAAGATGCAATGTTGAATGAAAAAAGAATCCAGAAGGACTACATTGAGTGTAATATCATTTTTATTTTTTAAAAAAAGGCAAATGAAACAGTGTATTGTTTAAGAATATATGTACATATAAATATAGAGTTTGTAGAGAGAGGTTAAGATGACATATATTAGGGCGCCTGGGTGGCTCAGTTGGTTAAGCAACTGCCTTCGGCTCAGGTCATGATCCTGGAGTCCCTGGATCGAGTCCCGCATCGGGCTTCCCACTCCAGGGGAAGCCTGCTTCTCCCTCTCCCACTCCCCCTGCTTGTGTTCCCTCTCTCGCTGTCTCTCTCTCTCACTGTCTGTCTCTCTCTCTCTGTCAAATAAATAAAAATCTTTAAAGGAAAGAAAGAGAAAGGAAGGAAGGAAGAGAAAGAAAGAAAAAGAGAGAAGAAAAGAAAAAGAAAAGAAAAGAAAGCTCATGCCAAGAATCCTTGGTTTCCGTGAAGGAGAAAGTGAAGTTATCTGAAAATGAGAGCGTGAGAGTAGGGAGGGGCTTCTGAGTAACTGGTTTGTAGAGAAAGGAGAAAAGGAGGAAAGGAAAGAAAAAGGAAGGGAAGAGAAAGGGATAGAGGATTAGAGGAGAGAGTTATTGTCCACAGAAGGAGTAACCACAGAAAATGGATAGAAGAGTAACCTTAGCTTCAGGAGGCCAAATGAAGTTCAGAACATAAATATGAAGTGTATGTATTCAAGACTTCTCCCCTCAAAAGTTGACTATTCAGCCAGAGGAACAGAAAATGATTGAGGATTAAGATAAAAATTATCATGGAGGTGTGACAAAGCGTTCACAAAGTGCGGTGCCTCGCCAGCTCAGTTGGGAGAGCATGGGACTCTTGATCTTGGGGTTGTGAGTTCAAGCCCTATGTTGTGTGCAGAGATTACTTAAAATAAAGTTTTCTAAAAAAAGATTTTATTTATTTGAGAGAGCGCGAGAGGGAGAGGGGCAGAGGGAGAAGCAGACTTCCCGCTGAACAGGGAGCCTGATGCGGGGCTTGATCCTGGATCTCTGGGATAATGACCTGAGCCGAAGGCAGACACTCAACGGACTGAGCCACCCAGGCACCCAAAAAAATAAATAAACTTTTTTTAAAAAGTTCAAAAAGCGGGGCGCCTGGGTGGCTCAGTAGGTTAAGCATCTGCCTTTGGCTCAGGTCATGATCCTGGAGTCCCAGGACCAAGCCCCATGTCAGCACCCCACTTAGTGGGGAATCTGCTTCTCCCTCTCCCTCTGCCCCTCCCCACTTGTGTTCTCTCTCTCTTGTCCTCACTCTCTCTCTCTCAAATACATAAATAAAATCTTTTAAAAAATTTTTAATTAAAAACAAAATAAAAAGTTCAAAAAGCAAGAGAGGCTTTGGATGTTGACTTAAATAAATTCATATCCTTCAGTCTAGGTCCAGGAATCCATTCTGAGAAAATAATCCTGAGTTTTGAAAAACATTTATGCACAAAAATGCTCATTACAGAATTGTATATAAAAAAGAAAAAATAAATTAGTGCCCAATAATAGTATAATGGAAAAGTGAATTATAATACTTAATGTAATCAATGATATCTAGGTGGATGGTCATAAAGAATTTACATGCTTAACTAGGATGAATATTTTATACAAAGTACAATCATAACTACATAACAGACACTATGCATAGAAAAATGCAAAGAAATACACTAAAATGTTGACAGCAACTGTTTTTAGATACTGTGTTGGTGATTTTTTTTCATTTGTCTACTTTTCCACATTGTCAAATTGTCTTTAATGAGTATATATTACTTTCAAAACAGAAAATAAATTTAAAAGATACATTTCTTATTGCTTTAAACTGGGTGGAATATCAAATAAATCCTGATGTGACTAATGGATTGGCAGAAAATGATCAACAAACCAAAAGTCACCATGAGAGTCATAATGAGGACACGATTATTTGTTTTAATAGAGGATAAGAGGATAACAAAGTGGTAGATTAAAACAAAAAACAAAAAACCCTCTACATTTGAAATCTTGAAAGTAATTTTAAGTTACAAGTATAGCTGTAATTGTGGATGGCTAAAATAGAGATATGTACATACACACAAACACACACACACATACACACCCGCACTCAGTGTAAATAGGGATGGATTTTGATGTGGGGTAAAAAAGAGTGAACCAAGTGAGGATGATCAGGGTCAGTGGACAAGAGCAACTTGAATGAGTAAGCCAGAGTTATATAACTTTTCATTTTGGACTTCAAAAAAGAGACACAAATATTTAGCAGCATTACCATGGCAAAGTAAATTATATATTTAGGTGCCACATTTAGCAGTTACAATTGAGATGCAAATGACCACCACAAATTCATTTTGTTATAAATATGTAGAAATAACCTGTTTAAGTTATGTTATATTTATTAATAGGTCCAGTTTTATATGAATGCATCCTGGATTCTGAAATAAATGGTCCTACTTTTATTTTTTTCTCTCCATGCATAGATTCCCACTCATTTTTCAAAGTATATGTTTATATCTCAAATAAGCCTGGTCTAACTCATTATATAAATAAGGCCTCATTGGTAAAGTACATTAAGCAATCTTCTTTGAAGGTAACATTTTCCAAGGAGCCTGTGTAAAGTATCTTTTAAATGTATTCCACTTTCCTGTCATACACTCTAGTCACTGAGAGAAACATTTAAATTTTTCTAAATTTCCACATATACCTCAGCCAACCTGCCACAGCAACGTGTAATACATTATTACATGTGTGGTTTTTGTTTTACTACTACTATTTATATTAGTAAGAGCTACATATTAATAAACTGATATCATCAATACTTTGGAAGGATCTGGAAGACTGGAATATAATTGGATTGAGACAGACTTCTCTTTGCTAAGACTCACTTTTGTCTCAGGAAAGCCTCTTCTCTCGGTGCTCCCTAACCCATACAAGCCTCTTCAAGGATCCCATAGTAGTCTAGGTATATTTCTCTCACTCTTCATACCAAAATCTGTTGATACACCTACCTTTTTGTCATTCTGTGAACCTGTTGAAGCAGAGAATATATTTAGTTAATTTTTATATGTTAGCACCCATAAGAATTCCTGGAGAATATTTTTTTTTTTAAGATTTATTTATTCATTTGAGAGAGAGAGAGAGAGCAGAGGGAAGAGGCAGAGGGAGAGAGAGAAGCAGGCTCCCCGCTGAGCAGGGAGCCCAATGTGGGGCTCGATCCCGGGACCCCGGGATCATGACCTGAGCCGAAGGCAGACACTTAACCAACTGAGCCACCCAGGCGCCCCATTCCTGGAGAATATTACAAGCTCAGTGAATATTTGTTTGAATGATTGAATGAAAATAGGAATTAATGATTGAATGATTTCCATCATGTTGTCAGTATTATCAAATTGCAGGATGCATGTGGGCTAGAATCTGTTGTTCTGGTTCTACATGAGTCCATAGCACAGTACTATATTCTAAAGAATTATAAAGTTTTTACTTAATCTGCACTGCTAATCCAAAAGTCAGTCTTTATTTGAAAATTAATTCTGGTATACCCTAGATGTCTTAGAGACATTACGATGCCTCCTGGTAAAACTTCCAATTATGTGTTCATAAATTTGTTTTTAACCTGTCAAGCATACATTGCTTCTCCTGTATCATACCTATTCTATTCTTAGTGAAATCATTGGATTCCAAATCGCAACAGCATGCTTTATTTCAGCAATAATTTAGCAGAGACAAATCCAGTGCTACATGGAAGGATGCTTATTATCTCCTGTACCTCTGCCTCTCACTCATCTAGCACTTTTTCCAACATCTATGACAAAAGGAACTCCCTCCTCCCCGTCGGTTTTGCTCAACAAGCCACTGTAGAAAAATCAGTGAACTGAGAACTGCCAGTCCAGAGACTTGGCCCCAGGGTTGTTGCTATCTTGAGTTAATTAGACTTTGAATTTGTACCTTAACTGCTTTGGGCTTCCATTTCCTCATATATAAAGTGAGGGGGTTGCAACAGATGATAATTGTAAAAAACATAATAACTAAAAAGTTTTTATTAAGCTTTTACCATATGCAAGGAACTATGCTTTGTGCTTTATATACATTATGTCATTTAATTTTAATCCTCCAAACAAGTTTATAAGGTGTATCAGTCAGGGTCCAGCAGCAAATGGATGGTACATATCAAATTGAGTAATTTGAGGAGTGCTTCATAAAGGGACTGTACTAAAAAGGTGTGAGCAGAGCGTTAGGAAACCACAAGGGATGGTGCAATGCCCAAGACCAGCAACGGAGAGGGAAGTGACTACCTGAGCCCAGAGAGCTCTGTGGAGAAGGCTGCTGGAGCTATGGCTGGGATGCAGCCAGCCCACAGAAACCCTGGAATCAAGACTCATCCCTCACTCTACCCATTCTGGGCAAACCCAACAGGAATCAAGGGCCAACGTAGACTTCTAAAACTGTTCATACCAGCCTCCAGGACCACAGAGCAGGATGGAGAAAGTGACGAGTATATCTGGAGGGACCAACAGAAGATATCCAGTAATATTCAATATAGTTATTCTGATTTATACATGAGATTACTAAGGGTCAAAGAGTTAGTGACTTACTTAAAGTTACACAGTTGACACAGAACAGGACCGAGATTCAGCCCCTTCCTGTCAGACTCCAGAGCCTGGGCTCCTGACTGCTTCTCAGCTCCGGAGTCCCTTTTTGTACTTCCAGAGTTAGAAACAGCCTCAGAGAAGTGATCTAATTCAACCATCTCCCGTAAAGATACTTGAACGAGATGTCTTTCCATTTAGGATTTGAGGCTTGCAGAGACCTCAAGTCACCTTTGAAAAGCTAGTGGTCTGCCTATTCCTACTTGTTTATACTCTGACATGTAATTTTGATTTAGAACCCTGAGTGAGACACTGGTATGGATAAAGTTGTTACACAGTCAAAGGAAGAGAATAGCATTTTTTTATTATATATATGAAAAAATGTCTTTCTTCTGAAATGCTGTCGAAATCAAGCATAATTAAAGGATTTTCCTTTTCCAAAGTGTAATGGAGTGTATAGTATAGGGAATGGAGAGGGGAATAAACTGATGATTGGATTTTCCTATTTCTCATGCTGGAATTAGAATACAGCCCAAGACTATGCTAAGTGTTCCAGAAGACCGTGGAAAAAGTGAGCAGAATGGAAGATTTTTAAATGAAGCCAAAAACTAGGATTAAGCATATTCTTCAATATCCCTGTGAGGGCCCTTAAGAAAAGGAAAGGAAATTCTCATACAGTGAATAGTCAGATTGTTAGTTACTCCTTGCATGAGAATTAAATTTGCTTAAGAGGGAAGACTGTAGTAATTATCTGAGGTCAAGGGGCCCATCCCCAATCTGTCTGCTCCCTTGTCAAATAGAGATAAAAGTCCCACTCAGGACTCTTAGTACTGGGGAACTCTTCCTGCATAAGCATTTCCTGACCTACAAACAGGTTATTGTCCCAGAAAGTCAGTAATTCAGTTGTTGGAAATATGAAACAAATCTTCTGGAAGCCAAGATGTTATAAAATGTGACTCAAGGCTTGACCAATCCTCAACACCCATTTAAACCCAGAAATCTAATTCAACTAGCATTGCAAATGTACTTCCTGGTATGAAGCAAGAAGGCAAGTGATAATACTGGGAACTTGGCCTGGCCCTATCCCAGATTAAGTCCTGTACCTGGCCTGTTCTAAATGCCTCTCAGAGGTCACAACTCTAGCACCTTAAGCCCAAGGGAAGAATGGAAGCTTGAGTTTCACACAGGCTGGAGTGGTAGATTGATCAGCTTTCTCTTACTAACAGGGCTTGAGAAGGTGCTGTGGGTAAATAGTGAGTGTTTTGGCCTAGATATGCCTCACCTTGAACTCAAATGTCTTTATCTTTTCTTTTTTTTTTTTTTTTTTTTTTAACACCAGAGTAGGTGATCTATCCTTTATTCCCCCTTTTAAAGTAGAATAGTTAAATTTTTGTTTTGATCACTTGATAAACTTCCCAATTTTAGCAGACCGTCTACCCACAAGTAATGAGGTGCTATGAGTGAAGAAAAGGGGCATTTTAGTTACTTTTCAAAAGCCATCACCATGGCCTTGAGAGAATACTCTCAGGAGAAAAAGTTCAGTTCAGGACTCAGTTTTAACTAGCTTGTTAGTCATAAGAAATCTCCAAAAAACCTGGGTATAGGACATCTTTTCCAAGAAAAGTGATTTTTCTGCCACTTGAACCCTAGCTATGCAGGTTTTTAGATTGTTAAATAATCAGCAGCAGCTTCATCAGGACTTGGTAGTGAGTGGAAATGGGGTTAGGACAGAATGAGGGGAAAGAGATTCCAGTGAGTCCTGCTGAACCACTGCTAAGAGTTCCCTCTTTTCAAACAAGCCCTGGGTGTACAAAAGTCAACTTCTACTTGATGAGAGATTGGGAGGTGAAATGGGCTCATACGTAGCCCTTCCAAAGATAAAGAACTGTGAACTTACCCTAAATTCCCTTTTAAATTAACTTTGATTTAGTAAATTTCCTGGTAACTTCCCCAAACTGGGGAAATAGAAATAGGCGTAAAGTGGTATCTCATAAACCTATCTTTTAGGATAAATGAGTGTTGTGGGGGAGGTGGAGAAGGAAGAAGGTAAGAGGTGAGGGAGTAAAAATGAGAGAAGGAAGGAAAAACGGAAAGGAAGTAAGAAAGAGAGAGTATTCTGCCAGTTGACTTCATTTCCACCCGAATCCACCCACTCTGAGCTTCTGTTGTTGCTTTGTTTATGCAAAGTTAGCGGGGCTAAGACACAGTGAAGGGCTGAGAGATCCACGCTGAAGAAGGCAAAAATAATTTTTAAAATGCAAACGAAACACACACACACACACACACACAAGTGTGGACCTGGGCAATCCCAGCAGACTTTGAAATGAAAACACGCTGAGGAGGGGTAGGTGGGAGGCCCAGCGGCAGCGGGGAGCGTAGTCGGTAACCGAAGGAGCTCTGGTGAATATCAGGTTCGGATTAGTGACAACTCAGAAGTCACGCAGGCGGTTGGGGGAGGGAAGTTTGCCAAGGTCTCTGAACTCCACGGAAGAGAGAGCAGCTTCCCTAGGCGCCGGGCGGAGCAGGGCGTACCCAGAGAGACCTCTGTCCCGGCCCGAGCGCTCACACCCTGCCCAGAGATTGAGTTTGTCAGCGATCATAAAATGGGAATTGATTATTCCAACCACCATTGATTAGGGAAGAATGCTTACTGCAGCAGCGGGGGAAAGGTTAAGAGGAAATTGACCTTCTTCTTAGGTGACATAAAGTCATTAGGTAAATGAGATATTCACACAGGAGTTTTAAAAGGTCATGCTCAATTTTTATTTGTAGCCTGAAGAATCAACCTGGCGCGCGGTTTAGGTCAGGGACCCCGGTCTTCTGGGCGAGTGGACCTACAGGAAGAGAACTCTCGCAGCGCTGGGCAGGGGCGCGGGTGGAGAGTGGGTTATTGTGTTGGGAGGATCATGTTGGAATTGGCGGGGGTCTGGGGACCCACTAGCTTTGTACCTCCTGCCTGACCTGTGCGTGCCTGTATCCCTGTGGAGAGCTTCCCGCCGGGCTCCCCTCGGTTGCTTTCGGTGGCCAGCGAAGGGATGTCGGGCAAAGACCAAAGACGGACAATTAAAAACCCTTAACGCTACCAGAGCCGGCCCCTTCTCACCCAGAGTGAAAGTGTGTGTGTGTGTGTGTGTGTGTGTGTGTGTGTGTGTGTATTTAAGGAGAGAGAGAGATGTATTTATGCACATATTTATCCCTCTGATTATAGGAATTAATCCTCTTATAACTAAAAGGTAACGTCGAAGGACGTCCCTTTGATGTGGAAAAGCATCATTTGTGACTCACATTCAGACTGATTAAGGAATAATTGTTGTTAAACGCTTTACAAGAGGAGAGTGTTTAATTGAGGGGCATTCGTAATTTTACGGCTTAGCACAAAATTAAACGTAATTAAAAACTCAGAAATTCCAACTGATTTTCCAATTATTTTTATTGTCTGAGCTAATTGTTACACAAGGGTATCACTTCTCCCCAAAGGCATTAAAGAAAAAAAGGCAACCGTACCTTTCCCAAATCTTCGCCGAGAGTATTCGGAGCTTTCTCCAGGTATAGGCCAGGTAAAGGACCTTCCTCCTTTCCCTCCTCCCTGCGTCGGGGCCTCACGCTCCTCCCTCCCCCACTGTAATTAAGCGTTTCAGCCGCTCTCCCCTTTCTCTGAGTTCCTGCAACACCTTGGGATGTGAGAAAGTGATGGCAGTTCTCTTCTGCAGATCATTACAGCAAAACTGGAAGTATCTGTAGAAGGCTGATGAATTTCTTGAAGTAACACTTGTCATACATGGCGGAGAGATTAAAAAAACCTAAGTAAACACAACTCTCTGGGGGCGATCCCTCGATGCCTCTTCTGCCTCTGAGTGTGTGGCAGGAGGGAGGTAACACGCAAACACGGACTGGGAGATGTTTATAAACGTGCACATGAAGACACACAGATGCACGCAGCGAACTTTCTTTTGCTTTTTTTTTTTTTTTTTAAGTTTTTTTGTTTGTTTGTTTTGAGGAAAAGATGAGTAGGAAAAGCTTCTCAGGTGGATTCTGGATTTTTTTTCCCTAATGCTGGGATTGAGGGCACAAAGCCAAGCTATCTTTGTATGCGTCGCTTCTCTTAATGTCCATACAGATTTATTTAAATACAACATAAGGTTTATAAAAAGTGCTTCAATGTTATGGAAATGAAAACGCATCCTTACAGCTCATCCAGAAGTGGCCCTGTCTTTCCTATCAGACTTGGAGGGAATCCTAGAAAATAAAAAATAAAAAAGCATAAAATTAGGCAAAATGTGAATTTATAAATTTCAATTAGTTTAGACTGAGTGTGGAGCGATGGAATGTTTGCGTTTCAGTAAGTGTCTTAATTTCTCTCTGATTTTTAGGCTAGAGACTTCAGTGGATTCAAGCTTTCTATCTGGCTTTCCCATCCATCACCAGCACCACCACCACCCCCCCCCCCATAAAATAAATGATTGCCTCTGATCTGACGTGCCAGGTGAAAATGGGTAGAATTAAAACTGTCAATTCTCTTTTCAACTTGTGTCTTTTGATTGAGTTCAAAAGCTTTTAAAGGTAAAAACGTGCTGATCATTTATATGTATTATTTTTCTGCTATCACAGCTTCTAAGTAAAAGAAAGAAAACGTATTTATATTTTCAAATTCATTTTCCCTGGAAGATTTCAGTCTTCCAGGTAATTTGATGATGGACTATGACACGTGGGAGAACGCCTGCCCCGCAACAGCCCGGTTTACACGAGTGAGCTAAGGGGGTACATTGAAGTCCGGTTTTTCCATTTTTCTACCTAACTGGTTTATTTGGAGCTGAGATGTGGATATTTAAACCTAAAGCTTTCCAAATACTACAATACTACTTCGGAGAAAAGGCTAGAGTAGGCAGAGTTGGGAAGAAAGGAGGAAGGCTCCCTTTGAAAGTTAGAAATGGTGAAAAAGACATGTAATCCGATGTGGAAAATTGAGTAAAAGAGGCAGTGCACACTTTAGCTTAGGCAAAGATTGCTGAGTCCTTTGAAAAAACTGACACGGATTTTCCAGAGATGGGCGGAAAGAGAGAGATGGGGTGGGGGTGGGGGAATCCTAGGGTGGGCATTTTATGTAAATGAGTAAATTCAAAATGTAGTACAAATCCAGTATAGTAAAACTGACAGTTCTGACAGTATTGACAACATAAATATATGTTTGAACACTGCACTTTCAGACACTTAACCGATGAAGCAATAAAAAAATTCGACTACAATATTTCAAATAATCGACATTGATGTTTTGATACATCATTTTTATACTCCGAATCGATCTATCACTCTGGGACTGGTCAATTTTAAGTAAAAATGGGCTGCAATTATTTGCACCTTGGCTAATGATGACCTAATAACAGTCCTCAATTAATTACACCCATACTGTGCTTTCTTCCTTGGTGTTGGGGGGTTGGAGGGGAGGCAATTCTTGAGGAACAAAACCTATGATTGTGTCATTCCCACCACCCCCCCCCCCACTTTCTATTCCATTTTTGGGACTATGGGGAGGAGGCAGAATTTCAGAATTAGGAAGGGGTCTTCGGCGATCACAGACACTGCAGGCTGAGGTCCCCTCATTTCAGGTAGCCACCAGGTCTGTATTGGAATATGGTTCTCAATTTTACTTTGCCAGATCAAAACTAAATTTCAGAAAACGCCATCAGAAAGTTGAGTGACTCTGAATCTCCCCCAGGCCCCATAATCTTTCCTCTGTTTCAGGGAGTAGATGGAAGAGATTTGCTCAAAGGGAGAACTGAAGATTTCTCTAAGGCTCAGAGTGTGGTGTGTGTCTGGGGGGTTGGAGGGAGAATAAAAATTTTAAGGGAGTATCTAGAGCACCCAGTTGAAGTTGAATCTCTCCTTTCTCCCCTATCGCCTGGGACGGCTCTCCACACCCCTCTGAGGGTTTATAGGCTACTGTTTGAAGCAAACAAACAACAAAAAAGCCACGGTAAGAAAGAAGACAAATCTCTTTGAGAAAGGAAGGAGGACGTTGGTGAGTACTGCATCCTCAAGCCTGCCTTCCCGCAGTTTCCAAGTGTTGGCTTTCTCCTCTCTGCCCGGTGGGCTCTCCAGTGCATTCGCTCACTCCCACTTTTCTTTCCCACTCCTCTCCAAATCTGGTGTGGTAATGGGGGTGAGGGGAGGATAAAGCGAGCTCATTTTGAAAAAGAAATCCTAGACAGGCCCAGGATATGAACTCGCGCAGTGCATTGTGATGTTGGATCCCGCAGGCAACAGACTGTGTTGGGGATGGGGGTGGAGAGCAAGAGCCCGGTTCTCTCCCAAAGGCCGGGCCTCAGCTGCTGCTCCCACCCCTGCGACGCTCCAACCCTTTCTTAAACTCACACTGAGCCTCGGCCTCCTGACCTAAAACTTAGCTGGTCTCCACTAGTAGGGATTCCAGTATCTGATTTCTTTCCTCCAAACTTCACAAATGCAGTTTTAGTCCCCTCCAAACCACAGCCAGCTGAGACGCTGGGATGTAAGCAACATGTTAAACAACATTAAGATGCTAATCAAAGACATAGGTGGCGAGTGACCCACATTGGGTGAAGGTGGGAGCCCTAGAAGAGCTCCTTCACCAGAGCATCATCTAGTTCCGAGGGTATCAGCCTCTGACTGAGTCGTTCCAAAGCCATCTGCGCTGGGAGTGGGGGTGAGAGCTAGAAGAGGGGCAGCAGGAAGAAAGAAGAGGGATAGGATTGAGATAGCCGACAGAAAAAACTAGAGAAAGAGAAGGAGAGAGGAAGGAAGGGAGGAAGGAAGGGAGCGCGGGAAGGAGCCGGAGACTGCGAGAGCAAGCGCACGTCGTGTTTGGAGCCCCGCCAGATAGCGCTAGAGGGCTATTTATTGAAATACTTTTCCTTCTGCAAGATAGTGAAGCAGCTAAAATTGGGAGAAATAAGACATAAGAGAGTGTAAAAGGAAAGAAAGTACAAAGATTCTACCGCATCTTAGTTAAGAGAATAAATTGTGGGGCACTGTCATGTTATTAATGGGGGCGGGGGTGGGGGGGGATACATGGTAGAAAACCTAAGTGAGGAAAGGACCAACCAACCAAACAAACAAAACAAAAAAAGGTCCCATTCTATCTCTTGATCCCACCTAGGAAGAAAGTGAGCAAAGTTAACAGGTCAGAAAGGAAGTGTAATTCTTCCTAGTCCAACTTTCAGAGCTGCTGGTACATGGCTGGGAAGGTCAGGAACAGTTCACAAGGATGAGCTGAGGTTTATAGAGAAGAGATATTTTTAAAGTAATAGATGGCTGCAAGGGAATGGGGGAGGGAGAAGCAAACACATTATTGGAACCGCCAAATAAAATATATATCAAAAATTCCAACTGTCAGCCAGCAGGTCTGGAGCAGAAGAGAGTCCCTCTGCCTTTGTCCCAGTGATGCTGGGCTCAAGGCTCCTTCGGCAGGGCTGCAATCAAACCCCTCGAATAACAATTTATAAATACTCTGGGAAGCTTGGAGAAAAGAGCTAGACTACAAAAATTCACTGTTGCATTCAGAACCCAAAGAACAGTGAAACAGATGGAGAGAGAAGACCTAGTCTTCAGAGGTGGGGTCCAAAGAGAGTCCGGAAGAATAAAACATTCTGATCCTCTTTACTTGCTCAGGTCAGTAATGCAAGAAAGAAAACTTCTTTCAAATAACACTTCAAAGTATTGATTTTGTTTTATTCTAAAAACTCTAGCATCTCACACATCTAGCTTCTCATTTAAAATTGCATGTTTTTTTACCTGAAACATTTTTTAAATCAAAGTAATAATATCTTTCTTTCAAACCAGCAACAGAACCTCCACAAATAAAAACTAACCTTACAGAGAAAAAAAAAAAAATCTGCCTAACCCCAAATACTCCAATTCAAAACATTAACTAAAGTTACAAATAAGATTAAGGTTGGATTTATTTGCTCCTCTAGCAAGCCGTCAATTATTCTAACTATTGTAAGAAGACAAAAAGGATTTAAACCCAGCGATTTTAATACACAGATTAACACTTCAGACCTCACAGTTCTGAGGAATATGGAGTTATCTGTGCTGAGGACCTATAACTTTCCAGGGGAAAAAAAAAAGATGAAACAGGCACATAGGCGTTTTAAAGAAAGTGGGCAAATTCACCTAAAATAGAGTCTAGGTTCATAAATGCTCATTTCAAATTAAGTACTCTCCATGAAGCCAATGCCCTTTAAATTGGGTAACTGTAGTGGGATTCATTTATTCTTTTTAAATTTTAAATGTTACCTATAATAGCATTCCATGTTGAAACAAAAAAGAAAAGGAAAAAAAGAAAAGCAGTTCTCAGAAGTCTTAGGGATGCTTCAATAAGAAAGAAGTGATTAAAAACAGACTAGACTCTTAAATTTGAGAGGCCCCCATTCCCCCCCCTCCTATTCACCCCCACCCGATCAGGTCCCCTCCCTTTCACCTCTTTTTTTATGCAGTGCCCCACCCCCACTCCAAAGCTAAGTAGCAGATTTGGGATTCTGAAGAAAAATAGGTTTCAGCATCCATATTTGTTCTGGGGCACTTGTAAAATGCGATTTGTAGAGGGTCTTTAGCCTTCTGATTGTCTTTGAATTGTTTTTACTGAAACAGATCTTTTGCAGTTAATGAGTCCCCACGCAGCTGGACAGCTCCTCTCGGACACTGAGAACTCTAACCCCAAAATGACCCCAATTTGACACCGCAAGATGAAATTTTACCGCCTGTTAAAACCATTTCCAGCCTGGGCAAAAGGAGCTGACTGTTGACGGAGGTGTGTGCCGCCTCCTGCGACCCCCATCTCGTGCCTGTCTCTTGGGCCTGCCCCACCTACTTTTCCTTCACCCCAAATGTGGAAGAACAGATGAGCCTCGCAGCCTGGATGGGGGTGCAGAGGCTGAGACCGGAGCATCAGGAATGTAATATCAGGCTAGAAATCAGAAAGTGTGTGTACCCCACCGCTTTGGAATCGCTTCTCTCGGACTGGCAAAATTGGAGGAGGTAGAGGGAGATCAGAAGTTCTTAAATGTTTTTCAGCTCTGTTAATAAAACATCAGCAAGTTGGTGATTAAAAGTAATAATTTTTGAATTCATCAGATTGGCCAAGAACCGACACCCTGAATCACCTCCAACTTGATCTTGTGTGTAATCTACTGCACTGCGATGCTATTTTACATTTACAGTTTCATAAATGACATGCAACTAGGTAAATGAAATCTCTTAAGTCGAGTGAAATTCGGGGTTCTCCCCTTAGGCAATTGGTGAATTTTTAAATGATGCAGATTTTCCTCCATTAGGGCTTCATTTTTAACACTCACACTTCTTAACTGAAGTCTCTGGAGTTAAAGATGATTCTGGTGTGTTTTTTTTCTTTGACTCTATCTTAAAATGTCCTATTTCTCTCTCCCTCCTACATCAACCAGATTGTCCCTGTAGTTTTCTTTAATGTATTCAATACAATGCAAAAGAAGTTACAGAATATTAGAAAGTAAGGTAGAAAGGAGTTCAGGTTAAAATGATTAAAACACATGAAAATCGAGTTTAAGCTTTTTTTTTTTTCTTTTGTAAAACCCAAGATTGTTACGGAATTATCAACCCATTATTAGTTTAACAACGTTTGAAAATACAGAAATCATCAATCGCTTTGAATTGTTTTTACTCGGATGCACTTCCATGTAAGAAATTTATGTATTTTTTAATACTAGTGAAGTTTTCCTAAATAAATGCTGTGGGGGATGCTAACTCACTTCACAGTACCACTATGAAAAAAAGCGGTGGTAAAAGCAGCAGAAGGTAGCAACGTTGCATGTTTAAACTCTGCAATGTATAGGTTTGATTCGAAGTTGATCTTCTACAAAAGGAGCGTTTATCAAGGAAATTGAGTTTCTTTTTTAAAAGAGAAGTAATTGGCACTTACTATACAGGCTATTTAAAACAACAAGAATCCTATTGGCGACAATACATACACAATATTGAAAATATGAACAACTGGAAGAATAAAAACTAAAAATCACTATAAACTTCTCAGCTAGCGGCGCTGAACCGGGAAGTCGGATCCAGCAATTTCAAGATCTCTAGTAGAAACGCTCCGCAGGCGAGACCAGACTGTTATTTTTCTCTCATCCTTCCCACCCCGGCTAAACTGAATTCACGTAACTGCCGCTTGAAATAAAATTCTGCAAGACAACTTTTTTACTTTTGTGTCTTCTTTCCTTTTCTACTCACCTTTTCTTAAATGTCGACGAGAAATTCAGCAACAAATAAGAAGGATGCTTTTAATCTTGGAGTTCTTCTAGGGAAAAAATAGGAGGGGGACGGACCCTCCCCACAACCTGCCGGTTTCATACCCGTTGGATCATACAGGCTTGAAGCCCGGCGTAAAAGTGCTGGAAGTCTGGTCTAGACTCTCCTCTCCGAAGCTCCGAGTGCCTGGCCGTCCCTGCTCTGGTCAACTGGGCAAATACCTCGCAGTCCGCAGCCCCGCTCCCTGGCGTCGCCCTACCCTCGCTTCTGCCAGCCCCTCCGCACTATCTTTATATGTGAGGGCCGATTTCCCGCAGACATCATTGTTATGATGGCTCATTTAATCAAACTGTTTAATTGCTCTGGTAATCACTATCATCATCACAGGTGCTCAATCATTCATTATTTTTGGAGGGCTTTATTGACCTCCGGAGCTCATTCCCCAGCCCTATTAAAACGGGGCCAAATTTCTCCGACTTAGCTTGGAGTCTCAGCAGGCTGCGATCTAAGCTCAGTTGAGTGTTGCCTGAAAGCTTACAGTGAAGCAGAGAAGATGGAAAGCACCCCCCCCCCCCCCCGCCGCGCGCGCCCCAAGCTCATCTGCGCGTCTCTCTCTCTCTCTCACTCTCTCTCTCTCTCACACACACACACACACCACTTTATTTTCCCTGTGCTTCCCGTCCCCCGGGAAGTCGGGTCAAAGTCGCGCGCGGAGAATACCCTACTTTCTACTCTCCAGTATGAATTCAAAGTTGGAGAGGCAATCGGCTGTTGAACAGTCTGTTTTCGATTCTCTGGGCCAGGGACCATGAACCAGGCAAGAGCGAGGAGCTAGGGAGAGAGGGTGCTCTCCGAGCACGCAGGGCCGGACTGCTGGGCAGGCGGGAGCCGGGGGCCAGAGGGGGCAGCTGCGCCGCGCGCGCAGAGTGACCATAACTCCGCCCCCAGCTCCAGGCTCGGAGTGATTGACGCATGGCCACCGGGAAACCCTCGGCGTAGAGGTGAGGTTGGGTGCAGCTCCAGCCAGGGATTGAGTGAGACGCCGGCCAGAAGTACTTTCTACACAAACCATGTGGGATATTTACCTTCCTCCCCACCCCACTCTTCTTCTCCTTTTTGGAAAAGTTCATTCGGAGTCGGCCCGTCTTCCCCGTGCCGCGGAATTGCCCGGTACAATTAACACAACCATTAGCTGGCGTTACCACACTCCGGCCTCTGCACTCTGGACGACCACAACAAAGCTGGGCAGGGAATACCGGCCAATTCTCCTTGCAAGGCATCTTATCACTCTCCCTTCCTCTCTCTCCCGTGCTTCCCAGCTCTAAGTGAGATCCACTTCGGAGGCGCACACTAGAGGCGCGCGCGCGCGCGCGCGCGCACACACACACACACACACACACACACACACCCTTTTGGCGACATCAGACAACATCAAACACCCAAACGACTCCTCCCCACTTCCTCCCTCCCAATTCCACCGCGGCCCCCAGAGACTCTCCAGGGTGGCCCTTGTCCACACCGCTAGGATAGAGTGCTGTCTGAGTTAAGCTGATCTCTTCTTGTCCTGGAAAAATTAAATGTTGACAACAAGGGTGCTGGATGTGCACAGGGAAGAAAGTACCACTTGAAAAAAAAAAAAAAAAACTATAGCTCCGCAGTAGTACGGTTTGCAGAGCCTGCTGCCCCTGGATGTTAGCAGAAAGCCTTCAGGGGCGCAGTAATCGGCTGGCAGAGGAGTCGGGGCCCGCGAAATTAAAAGGAACAAAAGCAAGAGCGCCATGCCAAACGTCCCCGACACGACCCCATTAGGCTTGAGCCCGGTGTAATGAGAAAATGAACTAGAAGTAAGTTTGAAAAAAAAAATTATAAGATCTGAGTCTGTACCGTACTTTCCCTGTGGTTTTCTGCAGTTTTCCTCTCTGCGCTCTCCCTGTCCTCTTCATTCTCTCCCTCTTTCCTCGCTCGCGCGCGCCCGCCCTCGTGCGCGCGCCCCCCGCGCGCGCTGGCGCGCGCGCGCGCGCGCGCGCACACACACACACACACACACACACACACTCACTCACTCCTCTTCCTCCGGCCCCCCCCCCCCCCCCCCCCCCGCCACCCCCCTCCCCGGCCGTCCCCGCGGAGCAGCAGGCTCGCTGATTTGCTCGGGTCTGCCAGGCTCCTACCTCCCCTCCCCCCCACCCCCCACCTCCCCCGCCCCCCCAGTCGGGGCCGTCCGATCGCACTCGCTGCATATCAGAGGCTCGGCGCGGCGCGCTCCTCCTCGCTCCCGCTCCCCACTCCCGGGATGTGTCTCCGCCGTACGACGGGCTATGGCCACCACGACTTCCGGGTTCCGTCATTTCGTTCTCCCGCCGCCGACCCGCGCCGCCAAACTGAGGCTCTTCTATAAGCCAGGCAGCAGCCAACCTGCCAACACCTACTGACACTCACTCATCTCCCAGAGAGAGAAAGAGAGCGCGAGAGAGCGAGCGCGAGAGAGCGAGCGCGAGTGAGAGCGAGCGAGCGAGAAAGAGAGAGAGGGAGAGACAAAATACCTACCAGGAAAGGGGGGGAGGAAGTCCAATTTTTGCAAACTATTCATTTTTTTTCTTGATTTTTCCCCTCTGCTTTCTTTGAACGATACTTTAAAGAGAGAGGATCATATTATAGATACCGCGGGGGCCAAGCTAAAAGAGGGGGGGAGGGGGGAGGAAAAAATTCAAGAAGCAGAAACCCCTCGCGGAGTTTTACTGGAAGAAAAAAAACGGGTCTGAAAGATTCCTCCTCTTCATCATCATCAACCATCATTCATTCACTACCTTGACATTCCGGGCTTTGATTGACAGCTGGAGTGGCAAAAAGCCATGAAACACGACAGTTCGGTTACATGTGGGCTGCTGACGGGCCGCTCGTAACCTTCAGTTCGGGGGCTTGACAATTTTTTTTCTTCTTTTTCTTCTTTTTCTTTTCTTTCTTTTTTTTTTTTTTCCAACTGAGGGGAAGAGAAGAGAAAGAGGGGGAAAGGAGGACCGAAAAGGAGGAGGAGGGGAGGGGGGAGGAGGAGGAGGTGGAGGAGGAGGAGGAAGATCAGGAGGAGGAGGAAGAAGAGGAAAAAAGAGAAAAAGAAGAAATATCACAGAAAAAAAAAAAACTCTTCGTTGTCTTGCCTGGGCTCTTTTTTTTTTCCCCTAAAAATAACATATTGGAGAATTGGGAGAAGTCTTTTTGGTTTGGAAAAAAAAAAAAGGAATCTTCAGCCTAGATCACTTTCTTATCCGGACTGGGATATTAAATATACGACACATCCAGGAGTTTATTGGAGCGCAGACTGATGGCGCAAAGGGTAGGTTTAAATCTCCAACACTTACCTAGATATAAATCCTCTCCTAAGAGGGGCCTGTCCCGATGCCTCCTCTCCCTTCAATGCTGCTGCTGCTCGCTGCTTGATGATGGCGGCCAGTATTTAAAAAAATAGCAGCAAAATTATTCATCGGCTTTCCCCCCCGTGCCTCTGCGTGTGTGCGAGTGTGTGTGTGCGTGCGTGTGTGCGTGTCTGGGCGCGCGTGTTCCAGCGCTGTGCGAGCGGGCGGGCGGCGAGTGCGTGTGAGTGGTGTGTGTGCGTGTGCAATTGTTACACGCTTTCGCCTCGCTCCAGCTTTTACCCCAGCAGCGCGATTCCCCCGGTTCTCCTGCTGCCGCCGCTGCCGCTGCTGCGCCGCTGCCGCCGCTGCTCCCGCGGCTCGGGGCGGGCACGGGCTGCGTAGGAGCCGCCGCCGCCGCCGGGGCCGCCGCTGGGGCCGCGCTGCCGCAGCCGCTGCGCCGCCGCCTAGACTAGCCTGGGCTGCTTGTTTTGTCTCTGAAATTGACAAGGACGCAGGGAATCCGCTGCTAAATAATGTTTCTGGTAACTTTCACGTTATTCCCCCCTCCCCTCCGCTCCCTGCCCCCGGGGAGGCACTGGCCCCAGTCTTCCCTCGTCCTCGGCGTTCTCCTCCTGATTATTAGCGTTTTTCTTCTCTTTATTTTGTTTCATTTCGCCTTTTGATTTATTAGATCCTCGGGAGGAGGCGAAGGGGGGTTAGGGGTGGGATCCAGGGCTTCCTCCTCACACTAACTCCACTTCTCCCTCGGTTGGCTCGCTACGGTTCTGCTGCCTCCGGCCCGAGCGGGACCTCCCGGCGCCCCCTCAGTCCCTGGCCTCACTGCCCCCCTCTCCCTACTCTAAACGCTGCTCTTGGTTCATACCTTTTCATTTTAAAATTTAAAAACATTTCCCCCCGCAACTTTCAACTCGTTGTTTCGGCTGGTTTGGTTTCTGTGTGTTCAACTCGTGCTCGGTACTTTTCTCCTTTCTGACTTTGTTTTTATTTCTCCCTCTCTCTCTATCTCTCTCTCCCCTGCCTGCCCCCTCTTCCCTTCGTCTTTCTCCCCCGCTCCCCCCCCCCACCTCTATTCCTTTCCCACTTCTCTCCTTGCTTTCTTCTCCCATCTTCTTTTTCTATTCCCCCTCGGCTCTCCCTCACCTCCCGCGCCCCCCTCCCCCTTGCCGGGTCCCGACAGTACGATGAGCTGCCCCATTACGGCGGGATGGACGGAGTAGGGGTGCCTGCTTCCATGTATGGAGACCCTCATGCGCCGCGGCCGATTCCTCCGGTTCACCACCTGAACCACGGGCCGCCGCTCCACGCCACGCAGCACTACGGCGCGCACGCCCCGCACCCCAATGTCATGCCGGCCAGCATGGGATCCGCTGTCAACGACGCCTTGAAGCGGGACAAGGACGCGATCTATGGGTAAACCAACCCCCCTCCTCCCGACCCAGCATACTGTTTGTGAGTGCGAGTGTGTGTTCGTCTCTGTGGGGGTTGAGGGGATGGTCGACTAAGTGGGGAGTTATTTCTGCGGGGGGGGGGGGGGAACCGCTTGCCTTCAGAAAGGACAGAGAAGGGGGCCTTCTCTTCTTCGCCTTAAGTGTAAGTCCCCGAAAGATAAAGCTTCCTCCACCCCCACGGCCCGGTCACTCCGGACCCCACAGCCCAGAGTGACTGAGTCCTGAGAATCTTGCCAGGGCCTTCTCCCCAAGGACGGGATTCCTGGCCAAAGGACGCAGAACTGGTCCTTCCAGGGCCCCTAACAGAGGCCTTGACGAAGGAGAAAGTTTCCTGCCGATGAGGAGCAACTTTGGGGGTTTTTTTGGTTTGTTTGTTTTTGTTTTTGTTTTGTTTTGTTTTTTTTCCTCTTCTGTTTCCTACCGAGAGTCTGGGAGTCACTAAATGCAGCTTGAGCTGGGATCAGGGCTGCTTCTGTCGGCCAGGAAGTCCTAATCACCCACTTCTTAATTCTCTGTAAATAAAGGGGAGACCTTGAAGTGCAGCGGGGTGGAAGGGACTGCGGCTTGCATAGAGCTAGCTGCTCTTAGGAGGAGTGAGGGAGATGGCTGGAAATTCCGTATTTTATATTCTGAGGGAACTCGGGAGAGGGATGGAGGTGCACGGTCCAAAAGTGTACCACTGGTGTTCTTCCAGTTGAGAGGAGGTGGGGAAGGCGGCGGTTTGCCGAGGGGAGGGGACGGTTGGTAAACGGCAACTGAGCCTGAAGCCAGAGGCCGCAAGCATCCCGAAGTGTAGCTAAGCCGCCCGGAGGAACACAAAGGGCAGACGCGCACGCACACTTCCAAGTTTTAACACTCGATTTATTTATTTTTGCCTGCTGGAGAAATGTGGTCTTTGGAAGGAAGCTCTTGGGCGTTTAACATTCCTATTATTTTGGCCCCCCCACACGGGCTTTACTAGAAGTAGAGCAAACAAGTTTATAAGGCAAGGGGGTGAAGAGGTTGGAAGAGCACTCTCTCCGATTTAGCTTTAGGAAATATAACTTCGGGTATATATATAGGTGAAGCCTTCGGCCTCCTTCGAAATAACCATTAATATGGAGAGTTAAAGCTTTTTTTTTTTTTTTTTTTAATTTCAGAGAGTGTTCCTTTCTTGAGAGGTCAGGGCTGGGTATCAGGGGGTTGGTTCCGCGGCCTTTGTAAGTGTGGGGATTGGGTCTGGATCAACTCCGGGCTCCAGACTGCCTGAGCTGCTTGGATGTTTCATTACTTCCAACTGAGGCTTTTCTTACTTGGCGGGCTGAAGTGGCCAGGGGCTTCTCCGACTAGATCCGAGGGACTCCTGAGCTGAGGGAAAGGGCCAGGCCGTTTTTCCTTTCTGTTTCTGGCCCAGGCTCGGCTGGCTAAGGAAGGGTTGTAAAGTGTGATGCGTGCCTGTTTTATTAAAGAAGGAATCCGAACCCTCCAAACTTGTTGATTACAGTTCTTGCTCCTTCCCCTCTGCACCCCGTCTCCGTGTGTGTGTCTCTGCGTGGCGCTGCCCGTTAGGCACCCGTTGTTTCCTCTGTTAGCTCTGGTCTTTGAGAAGTGCGAGCTGGCGACCTGCACTCCCCGGGAACCCGGAGTGGCCGGCGGAGACGTCTGCTCCTCCGACTCCTTCAATGAGGACATCGCGGTCTTCGCCAAGCAGGTCCAACCTTCTTGACCCACTCACCCTCCTGCAGACCCTCACTCCTCCTCCCCTTTCCTCCGAGCTTTACATGAAAGAGGAGGAAAAGGCCGGGACACCCGATCTGTTCCTCTGGCCCAGTCCGTGCTCTTCGCCTCCTCCCCATCCCTGAGCCTGGAGGCGAATTGGAAGCGGAGATAAATATGGGTGTTTGTTTTTCCCCCCAGCCAGGAATACAGGGGCTCGACCCTCGAATTAAAGTTGACCTGCTCCTAATCTGGGGCTTGGCCTTTTCCCCCGCCTGCAGCTACTTGAACAAGTATTGGGGATAGGGGCTGTGAGGGACCCGAGAGTGCCTGGGAGGGAAGGAAGCTGGGCGCCTCATGGGGCGGTCCGCGCGGGGCGCTAAGGTGAGGGAGGCTGAGAGCCACAGCCCCTTAGACGGCTGGATGAGGGGGTACTCAGGCCCAGACAACGGCCCTGAGTTCCCAGCAACAGCTTAGCAGTTCCAGGTGCCCCTTAATGGGGCGAGGAGTAGAAGGCCCCAGTACTTTTTCAACCGAACCCACTAATTTAAGGCATTAGTTTGTTTCGTGTATTTTACCAAAGCCCCTCTCCTCTTCTCCGCCACTGCCCTTCCACCGTACCCACTCAGACGGTTTAGTCCGTGACAGCGTTTTTCTTCTTTTAAGTTGGGGCGGTCATTCATGTTGACTTTCCCTGCTTCTTACAGGTTCGCGCTGAAAAGCCACTTTTTTCCTCAAATCCAGAGCTGGACAATTTGGTAAGGCTCACCGTTTCTTACCTTTCCCCAGCCTGCTCCCCCCCCCCGCCCCACCTTGCCTAGAAGCACCCACTTTCCCCCTGGAGCTCCGGGGAGTTGGAGCAGAGCCCTCTTTTGAAGCTCAAGAGCGACAGGGAGGAAGAGGGAATAGCTTAGAGCCCCCGCAAGGGCGATGGGAGGTGAGGGGTGGGATGGACGTCAGGGAAAGCGGAGGCCGGGGAGCAGCAGGCGAGGACACAGCGCCCAGAGTGTGAGCAGGGCATGAGTCCCAGGTCTCGGCCCCGGGAGCGAGGCTGCGAGAAGTGAGTTATTTCCTCTGTTTGCCAGGGTAGGCAGCCGAGCCCCCGGCAGCTCACCCGAAGGAAGTAACAGCGGGCGCAGCAGCAGCGGAGGGCGGGCGGGGAGATGGGGGGAGGGAGGTATGGGGCAGGCGGGCGCAGGCCACTTTTAGGTGCAATTCTTTTGCTAATTTGCACAATTTCAATATTAAAAGTACTTAAATCCGCTTTCAAAGGCCTTGCTTCACCATTCATCTTGAGTATTTCCTTCTTCAGTAAGGACGGATTTCGCAGGGTGTGCTGTTCTAAAAAGCTTTCTCTCTCCGAAGAAGCGGATTTTTTTTTTTTTTTTTTAAATTTGGCCTGAGGTCGAGAGAGGGGACGGTTAAAGACTCAGGCGGAGAAAGAAGGCCTGGCCCTAGGAAAGCAGTCCTTACAAATAGCTCAGTGAACACAGGGGGCAAAGATATTAGATGCTTCGGCTCAGGTTGAGTCAGATTCCTACCCCGTGGCCAATGAGGCAGAGATGATCAGTAATCACTTGGTTTTTCTGACGATTTCTTGATGTGTGGGTTTTGCCTGGCCACTTGCCGGCTTCTTCTCCCCAGCTCAATTCCCTCACCACCAACCCCCCCCCCCCCCAACTCAGGACTTCTGAGTCACAGAGCCTTAACTCCACACTCTAAACTTTTCTTTCAGATGATACAAGCAATACAAGTACTAAGGTTTCATCTTTTGGAGTTAGAAAAGGTAAGCAGGAAATGACACTCCCCATTTTGATTTAGCCACTTTCCTTTCTTAGTTAAGTTGGGATGTCTTTAACAAAACTCCAGTCTGAGGGATTGAGCACCTGGAGGTTTTGAGGAACTTGTTACCATGTCCTTCCTTCGAATTGCTGCTCAACCCAGGGGCTCAGAGGATGGGTGAATTAGGACAGCCCTGCCTGCTCCCCTACCCCACCCCCTCCCGCCTTTTTCCCCAGGCATTCAGGATTATTTTGAAATGCAGCAAACCATTTGTGTTACTGGACATTCAGCCTGCTTGCGTCTCTATTAGCTTAGCTCACCCTCAGACCAGAGCGAGTGTTAGGTGCAAGCAGAGGGAATCATCCTCGCTGGGGTGTCTTTACATTGCTCTGCAGCTCAATTACTGTCCCCTGGAAACATGCAAAACTCTTAGCTTATTGAATCGCAAATGCCAATGCTATTCCCAGTTCCAGCGTTCTAACATTTTGATGTTATCAAATCGGATTTTCCCCCTTGGACTCCCAGTCTGAGCCCAGTTATTTCCAGTCCTGTTTCTTTTCTCTTTATTGTAACTTGTTGCTCAGGGAAGTCTCTGGAGAATAATATCTGCTGCAACAATTGCTCTATTGTTTCCTTGCCTTCAAGTATTACACCCATTAATTAGAGTTAGTTTGGAAGACATTGCACTGTTGCTCTTTCCAAATGTAACCTTGCAACCTGACTTTTTCCCCTTTAAAAATGAAACAAAACAATAACAACAACAATATGAGCTGAACCCTCCACCATGACCCTCCTTTTAGGTCCACGAACTGTGTGATAACTTCTGCCATCGGTACATTAGCTGTTTGAAGGGGAAAATGCCCATCGACCTTGTCATTGATGAAAGAGACGGCAGCTCCAAGTCAGATCACGAAGAACTTTCAGGCTCCTCTACAAATCTCGCTGACCATGTAAGTCTGAGAGCCCTTTGGCATTCTTTTGAGACCACTGGGTAAAGCATTAAAAAAAAACTTGTTGTAACATTTAGCTAAGCTTAAACTTAGTTTTCTTTTTAAATGATCTGGTCTCTTTGGGGGTCTTTTCTCTCTTTGTCACTACCTCTGCCATACCCTTCATCTTCGTTTGCCCTTTCCTGGCCCCTCTCCTTATTTATGTGGAGAACCAAAGAAACCAGGGAGTTGATAGAGTGATTTGTGCTCTTAATGTGTAAAGTTTCCTGGATTTGGTGGCTTGAGTGTTAGCAAATTGTCTGTTTGATATGGTGACTGCTGCCTTTTCTGCTTTCTCAGCTCTGTGTAATCAGTGCAGCCTGGACAGAGGGGCAAGTCAGCTAGCTGGACAGGGTGGGGGAGAGAGAGAACTGAAGGACAAGAGGAACCAGGGAGGGAGGGCCGGTTTCCCAGTCTCTCACAGAGATGACAATCCTGAAAATTATTGGCAATCTTGCATTGCATTAGAAATGAAAGAAGGAGTGAACACATTACAATTCTCTGAGCTCTTGCTCTATAGAAACTTATTGTCAGTATATGGACTTATTGCCAAGTGCCTGAAGCATCTTCATAATAAAAGACAGTAACTTTGATGAAACAGTTATTAACAATGTATTACAGAAAGCTGAAGGGAATTGCGATTGAGTAACCATAGGTTCGTGGTTGAATTTTAACACTTAAACAGTTGGTGAATGAAGACAGAGTATAGTAAGGAGTGACTGTGTATGTCAGGCCAGGATGGGAGATTTCTTTCTATTCTCTGTTTTTAATCCTATTTTGGAACCGATTTAGGGAGTCTGATCCTTAAAAAAAAAAAAAAGGAAGGAAGAAAGAAAGAAAGAAAGAAAAAAGCATATGTAGTGAGACTGAAAATTTGAAAAAGAAGCAAAGAAAGATTGCAGCTGGTAGGAAAGACAAGAGTGGGGAGGTTAAAGAGTGGGTGTGAACAGCAGTTTATTTATAGGAACTCAAGCCGGGGGCGGGGGACAGGGTATCTATAGATTATATTCAATTGAGCTTACAACCTAAGTGATATAGGCTATAGTCTAATAACTTGCTGGCTGAAATATTAACTTAACACTTTGTGGAGTTAAACAGGTTTCGAGGCTTGAAGGCAGTTTTTATCATTACCACAAGCTCTCCCCTCCATTCCTGGGTGTTAAGAGGAATGGGTTGAGATGCCTTGAGAATAAACCTTCTGTGAGGGTCTTTATCTCCCCCCACCCTCCAAAATAAAGTTTTGAAAATATGCAGTCATACATTTTAATTATGAGCCTTTGTACTGTATGGAAAGCCAGCCTAAGAACAAAAGTTAAAAAAAAAAAAAAAGGAAAGAAAACCTCAGTCTTGGTTGTCTAGTTCTGAGACAGAATAACTACTATGGCATTGAAAGCTCGTATGGCTATCTTTACTCTTGGCTTTTTCCATCATGATGGGGGGAACTTTGAGGGGCTCTTTTCTATTTGAGTGTATTAACTGAAATCAAAAGGTTGCAGCAAGCAGCTATGGAAAGTTTACTTGCTGATATGTGGCTATATGATGTGTGGTTGTTGTCCACAAGGCATGACACTCCCTTAGAAATATTTGTTGTTGTTGTAATTTATTTGTTTATTTTCATTGCTTCCTGTTTCTCAATTCAAATGCAGCCTGCAATGTTGGGGGAATGAGAAGGAATCTAGTTACATGGTTTGTAGGATGAGAGGTTCACAGTTATCTGCAGCCAAAAAACGTTTCTCATGACATTTCCAGGGGTCTCGACTACTTGGTTTTCTAGAATAGTTTCTTGGCAACTGTTTTTCAAGTGGATGTACGTAACTAGAACATGCCGATGTTTACATAGAAGAGAGAAGATAAACTCGGCTGTTTAGAGTATTGGCTGATAGACGGTGCCAATTTATGAAACTATTGTAATATTTAAATTACACTTAAAAAGGAAGTGGTACCTAAGAGGATAGCGCTTTAATAATTTAACAATCATCAGCTTTGGATAAAAGAGTCAACTGTAACATTTGTTGCTCCTCTTCAGGCCCCCAATCAAGTAAAGATGACAACTGATTTATTTTGAACCCATGAGGGCTTGCCACCTCATTGGGCATCATAATTTAAAGCCTTTTATTTCCTAGAGATCTGAACTATAACATTTTTACTTTAGCCCCCTGCTATTTGTTTTGAAAGGAAGCACTAATTTGTTCCACCAGGCACACCGAGTGGGGAATGGCGAGATTTGCTGCAGACTTGAATTTTATGCGGGAGGGGAGAGAAAACCTTGTAGAGTTTTCACCATTTTGATATTTTTGTACCAGAGGTACATTGGTTATATTCATTTCCAAGCATCCCCCTACAAAATGAATTCTCTTATGTGTCTGCCTCTTCTGCAAGTACACCCTCCCTTCACCCTCCCCCCCCACCAAAAAAGGGTAAAATACCCCGGAACTACTACCTGAAAAGTGGTATGAGTGGGACATTTTCAGCATGTAAATGTGTCCAATTTGAATCTCCAGGTTTATTTTTTCATTTGCTTTGATATGCATATTTAATACATTGCCCCAGGCTGGATCTCATTTGGTGCACGCTGGTGCAGGGGTGATGATGAGCCACTTCAGAAGGACTGAGACAGCGTGTTGTTTTCTCTGTTTTATCTGTTGGCCCACTATTCTGATCTACTGCGCTTCCTCATGGTTTTATTTGCACATGAAATGCCGAGAGCATTTCAACTTATTGGCTATGAATAATGACAGCTAAAAAAGAAGTGTAGTTTAATTTGTTGTGTGCCAAGGTTTCTCTTGTGGAGGTGACAGTTTGTGACAGCTGTTTGACACCCCCAAAACACAGACACCTCTATACTTATTAAGTGGTATCAAGCTGCACTGTGTGTGTGTGTGTGTGTGTTTAAGGAAGGATCGGGCAAGGAGAGAGAGATAGTGAAAGAGAAAAGAAAGAATAAGTGCGTAATTTTGTATAGTGGAAAGCAGAGAGAAAAGCGTCAGGAACAAAATATTAGGTGCCAAAATAGACTTCTATTATAGGAAAAATTTGAAAATAAAACTGAAGGAAAGTAATTGCTACAAATATCTTGAAAGCAAGTATTTTGGGCAGGCTTTTAAGAATGAGTTTTATATACTATTACACAGTAAATCAGGCTGTTGTCATGCTGATTTCACATTGTGTAATTTTATGTAAATAATCTGATGTAACATTGATAAAAAGACAACCAGGATGTCCTAACCTTTCGTATGGTACATTCATTAAAGATACCGAACTCGTTCATTTATTATCGACATTTACATGATGGGCATGATAATAGAAGGAAGTTTGGAATTAAATAGAAAATAAAATTTGCAACACTGGCTCCTATTTTGTTGTTTTTAGTAAATTCATAATGAATGCTTACATTTTTGTATTATAACATAGTTTATTTTGTGTTATTAAATATGAGAGTAATTGTTATAGGTGGGAAACAACTATTACAGTATTCTTTGGAATATTGGGAAGAAGAAAATAAGATGGTGAAAGGAAATAGAACTCTATTTTCCAGATGCAATTCGTGTTAAGTTTCCCAGACATTCAAATTTATTATGTTTAAAATAAACATGTCAAGAAACCAATTCTTCAAAAAAAAACTTTCAACTTGAAAACTCTTGTGGAATATTCATGCTTTTCCTAGTCTATAGTATTTCTAAATAATAGGTGATATCCACATTTTCTGCTTTACATAATTTTAGATCTAGTACAGACAAATAAAATATATCTTTACATTTACATTTAAAGAGATCACATATCTTTAGATCAACATTAGATAAATGAAATATATCTGTTTGAAATACATTCTTTGAGCCAAGCTCTATTTGCCTGAAGTGCATACAGTTATTATTTCTAATTAATGTTCATAAGGAACTCGTCTTATTTATTAATTTTTTGGATGAAGTAAGGGAAGAAAATACAACTTTATCTGTTAATAGCTAATGACAGGTGCCTTACAATTGACTAGCTCTGATAATATGATTAATAAAAGAAAAAAAGAATTTCTATGTTGCTATGTTGTGTAATTACCTGAAGACATGCTGTTGTTTTCTTTTGCATCTCTGAATATGTCAAGTTTATTTATCTGTGTATAGCTTCTAAAAATGGGTTAAGAACCTTGTCCCTGACAGAATACAGGCAAGTGTCTAGAGGTAAAATCTATTAGTACCTGGAAAGTCAGCAGGGATTAGGCAGCAAGGAAAGGGATAGGTTTAAGTGATTGGTCTATAGGATATCAAGGGGGAAATAATGGGATTTGATAATAATATTAATAATACAAATGATTTATTTTATCAGATAGTTTCTTAAGTTCTAGGATAGGATTAGACTTTGTGGTGTGTTATCCAACGTGTCCAGGGACCCATTCCGGGAAAGTTCTACCTCTGAGTTCTTTCCACCAACTCAATATGGCGGGGGCCATGGGTTTTCTGTTGTTACTGTTGTGTAGCTTCTGAAGGTTGATAGCTCCTCTGTCAATTTCCCATTCAAAATAATTATATTATTTAAATCACTTCAGTTGTGCCGTTGAAGTATGTTTTCAGTGTAACTGTGATGAGATGAAATTAAACAAACACTTGACAACCACTGACACTCACTATCAGATTAAAATTTTGATACTTTAAAAATTGATTTCCTCTTTTTTTTCAGACTGAATGTTTTATGGGATATCCCAACACAATTCAGAGTTATAGGAGACATTTTATAGTGTGATGGTATACCAACAAAACAAGAAATTTCTATTTTTTCTAAAAGTTAAATAGAGGAATTCATTTTTCTTTTTAATTTTTGGAATTCATTTTTGGAATTTGCAAAGAGTACTTGCCACTTCTTTGAGAGTTACTCACATATTAATTCCCAAAGCTCAATAGAGGGTGGAAGCAGGGAGATGAGGGAAAGACCCCAGCTCTATTTACATTTTTAAAGAGTGAGTCCATGTTCTGAAAGCATGCGTGGTTCTCCTGAGTTCTTATGTCAACTTTAGAATAATGAAGTTGAAATTCCAACATTTTTTCAAACCATACAATTAACATTTTTAACTTTTGTAGGCTTGAAAACCTCATGATAGAAGTCTTCATCTTATTTTAAAAAATAATTTCTGCACAATGTTAATTAGGAACTAAAACATCATAAAGTCATAGGAAATATGTTACCTATTAATTATGTGTACTAATGCAAGCATATCTTGCCTTTGTTGTTTAAACATATCGAGTCAGATTAGTTTTGCATGCTTCATTTGCTGGTTAAAATATCTTTATATATGTTTACTGTTGCTTTCTACCTACAAGCACATTTTCTGAATTAGTCTACTGTATTGTTCAAGTTCGTATAAAATTTTTGGCTTGATGTTATATATCACATGTTAGTTGTGTAGGTTCTAGAAAATCAAATGCTTATTTTAAAGTATTTTTTTAATAATAGAAATAAGAAGTAGAAGTGACCTTAGGGATTATCTTGCCTAAGTTCTTAATTTTAAAGAGCTAGAGGAAGCAAGTCCCAGGGAAATGAAGTGCATCACTTCATGTGCTTAAGGCCACATGATCTGTTAGAGGTGGCACCCTAGTATCTTAATTCAAATCTAGTGCTCTCTCTCCTATACCACATCAATTGAATCATCTTTTCACTTGGGGTCTATGATGAGTTTTAGATAGAACTTGTGTAGTATGGCTTTTTCTTTCCTCCTTGAAGCCTAGTACATTTTACTTCTCCACTCAGTTTTGCTTTTATTTAGAAATGCGCCTACATTTTCCTCCATTGTCTTTTTGCAATGGAAGAACCATGAGCTTTGTGGAATCATTTAAACAGGGCAATACCACCAATTCACCAGGACTTACTATTTTCCTATGGGCAGGTCCCCACAGAAATGCCATAGGGGTGTAAAATGTTACAATTTCCACCATATCTTCAACCTCAACAAAAGAGGCTTGCATATGTTTTGCTTCCTATGCCCAGAGACTCCTTTCCTATCTGTGCTCTTTCCTAGATTTAGCAAAATTCAGTGATGGTGCTAAATCATTTTTTTTTTAAATTTCAAGGGAGAAAACACTGGCAGAATTGTGTTTTCTAGGGAAAGCTGTGTGTAAATGAGAAACAGAGGAGAGCAGCAGAATGATCTCCTGTGGCCTCACCACTACAAGCTCTCCCCATCTTGTCTCATGCTTTTATATTAATTACAACTTGCATTATCAGCTGTGAGTCTGTAGCCCAGCAAATAGAAAATACTGCCCCTGGAGACCTAGCTTCTTGTATCTATTTTCCATCTCCTTCTATTGTGTTCCACTCAGTATTCACTGCTTTTCTCCTGCTAACACTGCTCTTTAACGCAATTACGTAAGAGCAAGAAGAGTACCATATTTGACTCCCAATTATTAAAGCCACTGGGAATAGAAACATGTTCACTCCTTGCCCTCGGGTGTCTTCAGGATACTTGGGTTGAAGAACAGGACATATAGAGTGCAGTGCATCTACCTGAGTGCTCACCCACACACATGCACTCGGAGAGCATTTCTCTTTATTTTCTACATACATCATGTGTTGCACATGCTTTCATACGCCACTTTGGTTTCAAGATACACTAAACTTCTGCATATAATTTGGCAGAAAGCCAGGCAGTTATTCTTGAAGGATGTAAACTTGGAAACTATTTAGGGAGGGGGAAAAAAAAAGAAGAAGAAGAAAGAGGTTGTGATACAAACAAATATTTCAGTCTAAGAAAAAAAACCCAGTGTTATGGGTAAGGGATTATATTTTATCTACACATGTAGGTTGTAATTTTTTATGACCAGGAAGGTAGCAATTTTTTATTGACCAGATTATCAGCATTTGTCTTTGTATATGATCGAGTCACCATGGTCTAGCTGGATAGGAACAACTTTGGGGTAACTCCTCAAAGCCCCAGAGAGATCCATCTGTTTTTCCTACTTTCAAGTTAGATGAATGCCATGGTTACTCCTTAGTTTGTGTCAATCTCTCAAACAAGGTCATAATACTTGAGACACTCTGTGGAAATAAACATCTTATGACACTTTTTGGGGACAGCATTTTTGAGGATGTGGAGGAGAAGAGAGAAGAGACAGGGGAATGGTATGTTAAATAGTGAACAGGAGCAAATTTTAGGACTGGGCTGAAAACCAAAGATCCACCTCACTTAGAGGAATCAGTTGCTTTTAAAGTAATATTTGCTTATGTGGCTTATTTTTCACCCCTTTACTTTAGAACCTCCCCCCCTCCAGAAAACCACTGAAAGAGGTACACTAAATTGTAAATTAATGAGGTCTGTCTTTAAAAACTCAGTACAGGTTTGACTGAGAGGGACAAACCAGTATTTTCAGTTGCAGGAAGTCCTTTTGAGCAGTCGCTTCAAGTCACTCTAGTGCCCAAATAGAAAGACTTGCTTCATTTGAATGATGATATAATAGTTGTTGGATGACATTTACCTTAAAACATAGTTGAGATGTTAGTAGTTAATTATTGTAATTTTCATGAGGGGTAAGGAGCTTTTATAGCAGCCTGCTTAATAAAAAGCCTGCAGTGCATAAAATTAACATCACTTGCTGTATACACTGAAAAGTTTAGCCTAGGTGAATGTGGTTCAGTTATTTCATTTTCTGAAAGAAGGCTCTAGCCAGTGTTATTGTAGGACTAAACTCATGCCATGCTATCCATCCTTCCTTCTTTTCTTTCTTTCTTTCTTTCTTTCTTTCTTTCTTTCTTTCTTTCTTTCTTTCTTTTCTTTTCTTTCTTTCTTTCTTTCCTTTCACGTAATTCTTCTAGCTCTTTATCTGATTACCATCCGGCAAACAGCTGACGCGAAGAGGCTGCAAAGCTTGAAGAGCCCCTGTATTCTGTTTGCCTTTAGCTTGAAACTCTTGGAGTGGTTTCTAACTTAGATAAAAAGAGAAATCACAGGCATGACTTTGTCTTAATAGGGGCAGCCCAGAACCTTGATTTTCATTTTATTCGACTCTGTTCCCTAATCTCCTTTCTAAAACATAACCTTTAGAGATCTAAACCTGTGCTCTATTTAGAGTCACAAGATTTCTGCTTCGGGTTTTCCCTTTGAATCAGTTGCTAGCCTGATGGCAGTGCCAATAGCAGTATTTGATATAGATATTACTGATCTATAGAGCCTTGGGTCATTTCGTCATCTCTCAAAAATGCTAGATATTAATTTGTAGTCAGTTTGTAGCAGACCCTGTAGAGGGGGGGAAAAAAAGGTTGTTTTTGGTTGTTGTTGTTGTTCCAAATAAGAATAGTCCCTTATTTTGTCTCACCATGGTTTCTTGATTTTATTTTGATAAAATTTTATATACTATATATACAATAGAGTTGATGTAGAAGAAAATGAAAGACTTTTTTTTTTCTGGATAAACTATATATAATGACAACGTGGCAAGATTGCTTTCAGATGGTCAAGATGTTTGCATGGTGCCCATAGGCATGTCTGAATCCTTATTTACCAATTCTTGTGAGAAGAAATCATGTACTTTGAGAGATTGATATTGTTATTTCATTTTGCCCCCAAAGAATCTCCCTGCCCCACTCCCCATAAGAATTTGCTCGCCAGGAGATCTTTGGCTCTAGTTGAAGTCATCACATGCGGGTGACAAGTGTACAGTTCTGGCCTTAAGGCTGGTCTGTTTCATGTGCGGTTCCTACTCCCCGTTTCTGCCAGAGGAAATTCCATCTCTTGCCTGCCTTCATGTGGTGCTGATAAAGTCCTTCCTGTACATTAGAATTCCTGTTTTCCTTTAAGCAACAGCAGGGGATTGGGAATGATCAGGAAAGGGGAGGAGGAACAGGAGAAGAATACACTCAGCATAGCATGAGCTATAATTTCTCAGTTTGCCTCACATGTCCTCTGAAACAAGTCATACTTCCAGGAAAAAAGCACCGCCCTGTGAATTGAGAGCTTCCGTGGAGCTCATGTGGAAGTCCCGTCCAGTTTACCAGATGGCTGACTGTTCATAGTTGCTTCATTTTGTTCATTGATATCACTCCGTCTGTTGGTTGTATAATCAGTTGGTAATTTTCAGAGTTCATTCAGGTTGGACTAGGTCAATGCACCTGAAAGACGCAAAGGGCTGCCCCGTACTTTCCTGGATCTGTGGTTTTTTCTTTTTTTTTTCTTTTCTTTTTTTTTTTTTTTAAGGGAGTCATTGAGTTTTGTAGATGTTCTGTAATTAGTATCCAAGAGTATTGGCTTGGAAGAGTATGCCCCAATTAAGACGGCAAGAGTAGAAATGACTTCTAGATTTGTAAAAAGCTTTTTTCCCTAACTTTAGAAATTAACTTTATTGAGGTATAATTTGTGTATAATGCAATGCACCCCTTTTAAGTGTCTGTTTCAATTAGTTTAAACACATGTAGACACTGATGTAACTAACCATCACCTCATCAAGATTCTGGAGCATCTTTTCTTACTTTTGGTACCAATCGCTGAAAAGACAACATACCGTAGTATGGCATCTTTATATGCCTAGTTCCACAAATACTAATATGTATACATTTTTTGTCTCCCTCTGCACCTTTCCTCTTGTTTCTTCATTTATGGCTGAAATGGTAACTGTGGAAAAATCTCTTGGCATCCTGACATCAGAATCCTGCATCCTGGCGAGATCACGATGATGCAACCTCCACCCACTCAGCAGGCACCCCGGGGCCCTCCAGTGGGGGCCATGCTTCACAGAGTGGAGACAACAGCAGTGAACAAGGTAAAAGGTCAAGCATTCTCCTTGTACAAAGTAGACATAACTAAAATAACTTCAGTATTTTATGATATCGGTACATCTCCCTCCCTGTAAACAGGAGAGTGGCAGGTTAGAGAGCTGCTACGTTAGTATTTCCTCTCAACTTACATTACTTTAAAAAAAAAAAAAAAAGTCAGAGTGAGATGTCTAATCTTTAAGTAGACATTACAATAACAATTGATTAGTTCTGCCAATTCTTTTACAAATTTGGTTATCTACACTTTACTTCTGTGTGTGAGTAAATAGAATGACAGGCTTACTTTGCTGCTATTATTGCACTAGTTTGAATTATTCTATAAGCAGGATATTTTGTTTGTAATATCAACTGTAGGAGTTCTCTGTAATCAAGCAGTGATGCCTCGAAAGCACGTAAAATGCCAAAATCTGTTCTTATGAACTCTAGAAGTACTGTGTGAATTTTATATGGAATTTTATCTTGGGAAGATGGATTTTGAAGTTCTTAGGTTATTTGTCCCCATTTCCAGTCAGCTAACATGGTGACTTTTGTCACGAATCCTAAAAATTAGAATAATCAGAGGGCAAGGGGGACGTCAATGGCTGATGACAGGAAGCCTAGCGTAATTTAGAATAAATTTTACGATTTAAAACTCACCTATTGCACAGAGAGCAATTATACATTGGTAGGGATGACTCTTCTATAGCTAAAATGATAATTTAAGGGAAGATGCATTATTGAATATAGGCCAGGAAAGTGTATAGATTTAACTTTTTAATATTTTACATTAGATGGTGTCTGATCTCCTAGGTCTATTTCATCTCTATTATGACTGTGTTTATGGCCACAATATTTAAGCATTAGACAGTCTTCCAAGTGGAGGACAGTTTAACAGCCTGAGCTGTAGTCATACATGCCATTTAAAAGAAGGTGGTTGATGTAGGGTGAGTGCCTTGACTTCTCCAAGTTTCTGGCCACAGATTTTGGATTACTAGTATTCTAGAAGAGTATAGGAAGAAACTTGTCTTCTAAGATGCCATTCACTGTGAATAGGTCCAAATTAGAATCTGGGTTATTTGCGACTGATACAGAAATGAAAACTATCGGATGGTAAATTGTGGAAGAACTTGTCAGTTGGATCTCTTTAGGCTTATCTGCTGTCTTTATTAGACCAGTTAGATTGTACGTAAGAAAAACCAAACTGGAAGGCATTTTGGAGATGGCGTGTACATGAATCCTGTGGATCTGCAGTGCAATGGCTTAATTGTGGTTCCGTGTCACGGCGATGGACTTCTCAGGGTGGTTAAATCTGGGAAGCTTTGAATGAGTCCACCTTCCCTACCACCCCTAACTGCTATAACACAAAGGGTGAAATGTATCTATTAATAAAAACAAAACACCCTAACCATTGGACAAAAGAGGGGGGAAAAGAGAAGCAGACTTAATGGTCTAATGAGGCTATCTTCCAAAGACTTGTTGTGTGTGAGGCTCGCTTTGACCTTTCACTTTGCTCAGGAGCCCAGCGCTTCATTTTTCACATTCTTGCAATTACGTTAACGCTTCAAGCATTTCTGACTCCAAGTCAGCTAGCAACACCAGGCATAACTCAACACTGTGAGTTTTTCTCCTCTCTGTAGATTCATTAACAGGTCACGAAGGTCCCAACTGAAATTTAAAACTGCCTGGTTCTGTTGGGTTGGTTGAGTTATGGCAAGGGAGATAGCAGGAAAGGACCCGAGAGAAGGGGAGGGGGAGCGAGAAGACCCTGGGGTTTGGAGCTGGGAATTGTTGCGGCAACAGGCAAGGCATGGAGTTTTATCATTTCGGTCAGTTTTGTTTTGTTGTTGTTTTTGGTCAGAAAAAGAGAAAAGTTCTGAGATGGATATACTGGGTAAAAGCGAGGCCCACAAACCTCTATGTTGTGGGTAGCTGCACCCACTTATCCCATGTTGAAGGATTTGATCCCTGCAGGATTTTGTCCCTTTTATCATATCTCCGTGGGATTAAAGAATGGACATGGCGGCTTATGTGTACGAGCACTAGGAAGTCAGTCATTTTACTGTATGAAAGTGTGAGGGACAAAAACAAGTTATGATTCCTATAAAATAAGGAATAAGTTTTGGCGTGGAGAATTTCCTACCTGGCTTACCACATCAGTGGTCCCCAAACACATGTTGGAGGGTATTCTGTTTGTTACAGCAGACTAAATTTGAAGGCCGGGCTTGATGCATTTTGTCATACTCAGGCCTATGTTAGTCTTTTAAACGTGTATTTAAGGTATTTTGAAATTTGGCCCACTGAATTGTCCAGAGTAGCTTTCTGTGGGAAAGATTAATTATCTGCTTCAGGGCAAAGTCAACAGAGATATTGACTGAAATCACATATGCTTATCCTAGGTTAAATCTTAGGGTTGCTGTATAATGGGAAACCTAGGAGGGAAATTTATGTTCCTAGTATTAAATATATTATAATGTTTCACTGGAAACCAAGTTCGTAGTTTAAAAAAGAGTTTTCTTGTGTATTCAGAATTTATTAGCACAACAGGCATATGGAAAACTGTAAAACGACTCAGTTTCAAAACAAATTATGATAAACAGAAAAAATAGGGATGAATTGTACTAAATACAATGTTTTCATACACATTTTAAATTAAACTTTAATAGCCATATGCTATAAAACAATACATGCATTTATGTTGCTTTATATTTTTTGTGAATATCTTTACTAAAATGGTTCATACACATCTTTACTTTGGAACCTAAAAATACCTCATTTTATGACTTGATAGTGAAAGAGCTACAGTTACACAGGTGAAAGGTCATCTTTTCCTCTCTAGTGTTTGTACAACAAACCAAATAGAGGGAAAAAAATCAAATTTTAGAAATATTGTAAGAAACAAACTTGGTAAAATGTAAAACCTGACTTTACTATATCTTTCAAACAGCACATGCCTAGCAGTAAACTATATAAATATGAACCAGATTTTCATTCACTCTGATTTCTTTTGCTAAAAGCAGCCAAAGGGAGGGAGTTTGTCTTGTTAGTCACATTAGAATGAAGAAAGAAATCTGGTTTTTCAGGGATAGAATAAGGGTACAGACTGGGGACTCTGGGGCAGTAACTGGCCCTCTTTGTGTCTGGCTTCCCATCAGTAAAATGGGGCTTGATAATAAGGCTTGGGGTCCCTAATTCTGTACCTGCTGAGTCAAAAGCTGCTTTGTATTTCATTGTGTATTTTGCCAGAGTAAAGACTAGGAAGCAGCCCCCTTGTTCACAGAGCACTTTGAGAGCCTTAGATGAAAGGCACAATATATGTACAAAGTATTATTATTATTGATGGGTTTGTGTAACTCCCATTAACGCTGATGGGAGTTACGCATGTGAATTGGCAAGAGAATAGACCCCTCAGTGTTTAGAGCACATGAAATTTACATTTTTTCCAGTGCTGTAATTGAGATGTTGACAAATTGGAGAATATTGATGAGCCTTTGTTTTAAGTATTTCGTGCCAAGTTTGTTTTATTTTTCCTGGTTTGAACAATGGTATGGGTTCAGCAGCAATGAATAAAAAGGGTAGAGTAAAGATAACTTTGTATTTCAATATTTTGATGTGCCAATATGAAATAAATTGTCTTAGGCAAATGGAATATGCTGTTTTAATCATTAGCTATGCATGAAAGAAAAATTGATGTTGACATCTTTGCTGTAAAATCGTTGTAATGGGGCCTTCCTTACAATTCATTTTTGTAAAATTCATTTTGTACATTTTGCAGCAATTGAACAATCCCTGCACTGTGAATAGGCAGGATTCCCAGAAATACCGAGACAGTTGGCCCAGTAACTGCTGAGCTCACACTGCACACCACACACACGTTAACCATACTGTTGCCAGACCCAGTTTAACCTAAATACATTAGCATACTAGCATCTATATGTCTCTAATCTTTCAGGACACAAGGCTGCACAAGCCAGCATAATTCCCCTCAACTCTGCCACCTACCAAACCCTTCCATTGATGTCCCCAACTATGATCCAGGCAATAAGACTATTATTTTATAGCTAGATATTTATTTATGTATTATACAGTTCTTTACCAGTCATGGTGTTGAAATCTAAAAATACCCCTTTATATTGAGTGTGTTTATAGGTCAGCAAGCATCTAAAATAGTATTATACTTCTGCGTTTATAATGCATGCTATCGGTATGAAATAGATTTCTCCCCCACCAGAATATTCCAATTATACATTTAAAGGAGGGAGAAAAACCTCCACCCTACCTACGTTGGATCCTGAATATGTTCTACTGGGATTTCTTATTCAGTCTAGGAAAACTCCGTCAATGGAATGTTTTCATAGTGGCGGCAATTTCTTTAAAATAACCCTAAATACAATATGACAGATGCCATCTGGCATAATCTTTTGCTAGTTGCTTTTAACTTTTATTTTTCCTAGAGCTAAGTTCATCCAAAACTGGTCACTCACTGTTATGATAAGTAAATGCCATTTCTTTTCCTTCCTGTCTTCCTAATTGTATCAAAAAAAATTCTCTGAGAATATAATTGATAATTGTACATTCCCACAGAAGAAGCTGTTGTATATAGAATATTTATGTTGCATTTTTTTCCTTGCCGCTCCGCCCCCCCCCCCAATAAAGTCAAAAGAATACCATCCTTTAGCAATCAGCAAACATCCAAATAATTTCTGTTGATTTTCTTGGGACTTTTTAGAATAGTAACCATTAGAAATAAAATTAAACTCTTCTAATAAATAAATGCTCTAGGAGCATGTAATAGTGCCTGTAAATGCTTAAAAGGCTTTCTATAATTGCTGTTAATTTTGAGTAATTTCTTCCTATATGTATCAACTTACTTGAAAAACCCAGATTTGGGATTTCTAGATTTTTTTTAACTTAGTCATGTAAAGGGATGTCTCCTGATGCCAGTTAGAGTTTAATTTAGAGTAGTAATTAAACTTGAATACTGCCTCATAAACAAAAGATAAACAATAAACCAGCCACGTTCCCTGCTGTTTCATAGCTTTCTTTCCCAGATGTTTTAGCCTGATAATTTTTACACAGTGAACTACCTAACATGGAGTTTTGTGGACAGAGGTCGAAGATGAGTTTTTCTTTCTTTCTTTCTTTCTTCTTCTTCTTTTTTTTTTTTTTTTTAATTTTTGGTAATACTTTTTCCCTCCAAAAAGCAAAATGCAGAGGATTTTCCACTATTTAGATTTTAAACAATTCTGATAAAATAGATACTTAATGCAGATGTGCTGTAAAGATAACTCTTCTAGTTCTTCTACTTGGATATTATTTATTTTTTTTCTTCAGAACTTGTCATGAACGTCTTTTACACGTAGTGATGTAAAGGGGAACATATTTTTATTTAAGTAAAATCTTGGTAATAAGTCAGAGAATGCAGAGCTCGACAATGGAAAATATTTCTTCTCACCCTTTCCCCTTTGCTCGCCTCCCCCATGGCCAGCGTTACTCCTCCGGGGGCCACAAGGGTTTCTCTGTCCAGTTCTGGACCCTTCCACTGTCAGCCATGATCTTTCTAATTGTCAGGTACTAGTCTGCCGTTCAATGCAGAAGCCATGTTATTTTCACTGGGTGGGGTAATTACTGAAAGCTGAGAATAGCTGCACTAAAGACACAGGGATACTTTCATGATCCCATTAGCATAAGAGTGGGTAAATTATTCATGCCAAGTGAGGATTCTATGGGGAAAAGTATAGTTAATGCACATAGTTTTTAAATGTATCCCTTTCTGCTCTGAGACTAAATTCTTGTTGGAATCAGTTCTCAGACATTTACGGGAAAGCTCTGGTGGCGTGTTAGATGCAGTTCATCTCTCTCTGTTTGCAGCGCTCTCAATAGAGACCATCTGGCAAAGATCCAGAAGGTGATTAAACAAAATGATCAGCTCTTGTTGCTGTGTTACATGTCCAATACTACGGATTAAAAAACATGACCCACGACAGTCACGCTAACGTCATGCCGCTCCCCCCTCCCCCTCCCCTCTCCGTATAAGAATTCAGATGGTCCACAAATGTGTGTGCCATCTTTGTGTCCTTATGGCCCATAATCATGAACAGGTTGTGCAAATGGCTCTTTCTGCAGCACTGTCTGTTCCAGCAGCAAAGAAGAATTTCATATTAATTGGGTCAGTCTAATATTCATATTGACATGGGGAAAAAATTACTAAAATTTATTCTTATAGCAGACAATGAATATGTGTGCTTTCTGCCATGAGGGAAGTGAAATCTGACAACTGGCTTGCGCAACTGATTAATTTTTCTTGAAACTGGAGAAAATCAAAGCAGGAAAAACTGTCATTCTCTGAAAACAGTGCACAGCCCTTTGTAACTAAACAAAATGGATTGGGTGGGGGGTTTTCGGGGAGCTTGTGGAAATGAACTCTGGTTTGAACGCCATAATCAGGGATGAATTTACAGTGCCATTCAGAGGAGTCCTCCCTCCCCATAAACAAGCTGATAATCACAGGGAAGCTGACTTCCAATTAGCTTTTCCTTCCCTCACACCTATCAGGGTGTTTATATGTCCTCCTTAAGCCGTGGTATGTCAACCACTGAGTTGGTACATCTCATGTCACATTCAAAAGTTTGGAAATAAAATGTTTTATTACGAGGAAATCCTGTTAATAAGCAAGGTAATACTCAACCAATCATTTCACGATTGAGTTAAGGTAAAAATGCCAAGATTTGTGACTAAGGGACAGATGTATCTTATCTTTGGGGGTTTGCACCAAATGCCAAGTAGAAATATAAATTGAACAAACCAGACATTGTGAGGAAGTGATTGAAGAAATATTGAGATGAAATCTTGGAATGAACTGTATATGTATATTTATAACAATGCTGTGAATTGCTTACATGCCACATTTGCATAAGCCTGAACTCTGATTTTTATTAAGGGGCAGTTTAATGTCTGTTAGTTAAGGCATTTAAAAAACAGTATTATTATGAGGTTATTCAGAGATTATTCCTGACCATTTCATATTGTGGAAATAGTCCCGTGACTAATACTATCGGCCGAATTGGAGTGCAAATATCAAGAAAAGATAAAGAATAAGGCAGAAAGGAAAAAAAAAAATCTTAAAAGCCACTTTAAATCATCATTGGCCCTTGTCAGCTCCCCTTTCTCAGGGAGGGTAAAAGAGTAGGTTAGAAATACAGCTAGGCGTAGTACTCGGGGAGGGGAAGTGAGGTTCCCCTTGAGTCAGTTCAGTGTGGCAGATGAAAGGGACTTGTATAGCCTTGGGGGTCTTAAGGCTATTATAGGGCAACTCATGCTCTGTTATCATGCTGATTTTTCAATTGATTTTTGGCTGAACAGTACTTGTTGAAGCCCTCCAGAGCATCAAACACAGCCGTATGGTGCTATACATTGTAATACACGTGTTCTATTTTTCCCCTCATTGTCTTTACTTTGCTTTAGAAGAATAGTCTGTAATGATGCCATGTTATTTTTCGCCCTTCCTCTTTCTTTCTTATATTTCTACCCTTGGAGAGTTTCTTGAAATTCATCTTGTTTTGGGAGGGGGGTGAAAGAGGGGGAGGTGTGATTAGTGGGAGAATTCATCCTCCTATGTTGACATTTGTTTTTATTTTGGCCTTTAGAAATATTTTGATGTCACAGCAGACAATAATAGAAACCATTTTCATCTACCAAATTTATCCCTCAGTAGTTTTGAACTATTCACGCCCTTTCTAATGAGCAGCAAGAAAACAACTATGAGATTTCACTAAAGTCTAGTTCCTCATTAAAATGAAAGGAAGCCATTTTAGTATCCCTTCTGTATCCAGCAGTAAGGTCCCTCAGCTAGCCAAAAAGCCAGGTCTTGAAAAGGGAAATAACGGAGGGGAAACAGAGAAAGTGCGTCCCTGCCTCTCTTCTGCCTAGGGAATTCTTACCGATGAAAATCCAATTCTAATATCAACTTCTCCATGAAGCCTTCCTGATTTGCCCAGGTATGGGCCAATGTCCCCTTCTCTGCACCCCACTAGCACTTTCTAATTCCATCGTAGCATCTTTCACAGTTTATGTTATAATTATTTGGTTCCTGGTTTTCTCTCTCTGCTTTTCCATTGTAGGGATTATCATTTATTCAGCTGTCTAGCAATAGTAGGCCCACTTTTGAATCAATAAACAAATCCACAGATTTTGTGTTTTTTTTTTCTTTTTTTTAAGGTGGACACATTAATCAAATCCTTGTTCTTATTGACTCTATGGTGTGTACCTGAACATAAATGAGCTATTTTGAATATATTGATACATTTGATCAAACCCTATTGCTTCCTTAAGTGATAATAAAAATTGTTTTCTTTTACTGAAATTTTGTTGTATACAAAAATGCCTTAGGTAAGTCAATGGACCCTCAACTCAAACTTAGAAATCTTTTGGTTATAGGTACATTCTTAAATTATAGATTCTTATTCTAAGTAGTATTTTAATATAATACCTAAAATAGGATTTGTCTTATTTGTTCTTAATGTTGTCTTAAATTATGCACATATAGTCAGAATTTGGAGATGGCATTTCCTTTCATTATATTATTTATCTTTACAAAAGTAAGTGTATAGATAGGTCTTTTAATGTAATGGCAAATCTAATAAGGGAAATTGCTTAATGTGGTGAATAGTTTCCCATGATTAACTCAGGGTCCATTTTGCTTGTACTCCTTGTTTAGGATGAGACTGACCTTGGGGGAAGTCATTGGTCTTCATACACAGGTAAAGAGTCTGGAAGTAATTCTTGAGTTTTAGGCCCCACATGCTTTTGTTGATTTTCTACATATGTCACCCAGTTTTTTCGTAGTTTGCTTTTGAGCAAGTATAATTATTTTGGAGGATGCAAGGAAAACCTGGTAGTGAGCGCTTTTTCGTCTGCTTGAGTTTCTGTCTAGAATCTTGGACTGTGGGTTAAGAGGCCTGTGCTCTAAGGTCAGGGTTATACTGAAAAGGGCAGAGTTCAGAGGCAGAGAGACATGGGCTCAAGTCCCGGTTTTACTCAGTATCTGCTAGATTCAGTTTCTCCATCTGCAAAGTGGGGGAAAAACTACTTCGCCTCAAGATTATATTAAGTGAGAGTCCATGTGTTAAGCATATAACATTGGCTGGAAACAGTGATTGTGAGTTCCTTTACCCCCGCTGTCCCCATCTTATGCTAACACTCATTAGCTCTGTGGCCTTGGATGAGTCCCTTACTGTTTTTGGACTTTTGCTTATCTGTAAAATAGGACTGAATGAGATGATCTTTGATTTTATTTTCTTATTGAAGGGTAGTTGGCATACAATGTTACATTAGTTTCAGGTGTAGGACGCAGTGAATGGACAATTCTATACATTATGCGATGCTCACTTCAAGCTCCAGGAATCTAATGTTTACATTCATGGATCTTACTTCTTATTTGTGCATTTTATCTTTAAACAGAGAGAGAGAGGCTGCAAAGTTTTGTTTGTTTGTTTGTAATTGGGGTGTAATGTGAGTATTTTTATTTCCTTGATTTTACAGGCTAGTAATACGTAGTGAGATAATATTTTTTGTTTCTTGCTTTTTTTTTTTTTAACAGGAGAGCTTTTTTTCTTCTCGGTTCATTGAGAAAATAACTAGGCTTTAGAATTTATTTTCTGAGGATGGGAGAATGTTACAGTTTGGGAGTAGGACACCTAAGGTGTGGTATATTAATATCAGATGACTGTTCAGTTAGCTAAGAATGAGGTGTATTTTGTAAACACAGAGCAACTTCTCCATTATCTAATCAATTAGAACCACTCAGTTGGAATTTCTCTACTTCACAAGTAGATAATACATGATAATCAGTACAGTGGCTGATACCATACCCTCTCCTGAAATGTATTCCAAATCATTCCAAAAAGTCTAAATAATTTTCAGGAGAATTTTAAAGTTAAGTGTATTTTGCTGGATTCTAATGATTTTTAGACTGATAATTTATACAAGATGTAGCTGACTACCCTTTAGTCAGAATATTTGCTGAAGCAAAACACTGATTCCCTAACCCTCGCTACCAGTTAGAGATGTTACTGTTGCCTCAGAACCAAACATTCATTTTTTTCTTAGGATTGAAGATTTACAAAAGTAGACTAGGAGTGTAAAATTTCATATTTCTTCTTCCAACTCACATTTGTAATAAATGCCATCCGCTAAAATAAAACCTCCAAAATTTCTATGTACTAAATGTGCATGATGAACAAAACTTGATAAGTCAGAGATTATTGAAAGCCTATTGCATTTACCTGGCTGGTATCCTTTTATGACAGAGGGTTGGGCACTCGGTCTACTGTGTAGGTACACACACCTGTCTGGAGGCAGGAAGCTCTTAGTCTCGCAAGACCTCTTCTAAATGTATGCCGCTTAAATTCACTGTACAAAGCTCTTCGTTGAGCAAGACACCCTGGGAATAAAAATATGAAAATTGTAAGGATCCTTGCCTTCAATAATTGACCATCTCCTAGGAGGCAGGAGGCACCCTGTCAAGTATAAAAATAACTCTTATGCAAGGCAGATAGTCAATGGAGGAAGTCTTGTTGGCCTGGAGGAGTGCGTGGTGTAGAGAGAATGTCAGCTCTGGAAGCAGGTAGCTCTGAACGTTCATCTCTGCCCTGCCGCTTCGAAGCAGCCATCTTCCTCCATGTTGGTTTCTTCACTTGTAAAATGGGAATAATAACGAACTCATAGGGTGGTTGTGAGGACTCAGTGAAACATTGGCCTTTTAAAAGTCGAGGTTGGTGGGGTGCCTGGGCAGCGCAGTCGGTTAAGCGTCTGCCTTCTGCTCGGGTCATGATCCCAGGGTCCTGAGATCGAGTCCCCCATCGGGCTCCCTGCTCAGTGGGGGGCGGGGGGGGAGGCCTGCTTCTCCCTCTCCCTCTGCTGCTCCCCCATATTTGTGCTCTTTCTCTGTGTCAAATAAATGGGTAAAATCTTTAAAAAAAAAAAAAAGTCGAGGTTGGTAACTGACTAATGGTGGCACCCCCAGGAATATTCTCTTCCTTCAACATTTATTGACCCTACAATTAGTGCCAAGCACTGTCCTAGCTGCTGGAGATACAAAGCAAGTAAGATGTGGCCCCTCTTCTCTTTATGCTCATTAGTAACTCAGAAATGTAAACAGATAAATGTACCTGCTACTAATAGTGCGTGTAACATACAAGTTGTAAGGCGTTCCAGAAGAGCGAGTAATTAATTCTGTTGGAAGTACCTGCAGAAGGCTTCACAGAAGTGGGGAGGTTTTGAAAGGTTCTGATGGCCTTCAGCAGGTGTTTCAAGTGAGCAAGATAGGGAGGTTATGGGGAACAGCTGGGGCAGCCACTGCGGAGTCCCGGAAGTGTGAAGCAACAGGGTGCGTTTGGAGCCTCGGCAGACCGGCATTGCTTTTTGCGTGAGAGAATGCATGGGGAAAAAAGGGGGCTGGAGAGGCCGGTAGGGGCGGTAAGTGAAGATCCTTGTTTACCACGCTAAGAAGCTTATACTTAATCCGGTGGAGCACTGTTTACCAAACTTTCCTGGTGATAAGTAGCTCCTAAGGGGCATGTAGATACACATTCCCAGGCAGACCTCCACCGGTACAGAATTTAGGATCTCCACCGGAGGTCCTGGGAATCTGAATATTTAATCCATGCACCAGGGTAACCTTGCTCTGGGAAGTGGGGAACCCATTAAAGTAACTTACGCAAAAAAGGAATGGCTGGAGAGATTGACGTTTCTGAAAAAGCTCTTTTAGAATGATGAGAGAGACTACGTTTGAAGGAAACAGGACTAAATATAGAATCAGGGTTCCTAGTCCAGAAGACAGATGAGGGCTGAGTTAAGGCAGTGGCTGTAGGAGACGGAGGGGAGAGGACAGATGGAGAGATGACAGGTAGGATGGACAGAAAGAAAGGGACAGAGTCCAAAATAATGGGCCGGCCTCTTCTGGGCTGGTGGAGCCAGTCTAAATAGTCTTCTTTTTCCCTGCCCTGAGTTTCAAAGTATGGACATCTATCAGCCAGTGGAGAAGAGGAGGAAAGTAATTCCATTTGCACATGTAAAGTTGTTGAAGTAGAAATTTGTGATGCATGTCAGGTGAATAATGATTCTTTGGGGGTCACAACGTGTTTATAGGCAGTATAAGCATCGTGGTTAAAGATGTGGCCCCTGGCATTGCCTGCCTGCCTTTAAATCCTCAGATCTGCCACCCGTCATGGGGGAGTCTCTAATCCTCCACTTTATATCTGTGAAATGGGAATAATAAATAATCTCTAACAGATTTTGGGGGCTACAGACGAAATGATAATGATTTATGTAGAATGACAGTAATTTTATGCTTGGTTCGTAGTTAATAAAACATTATACCTATTTTTTATTTAGAAGTTGCTTTTAAAGTAGCTTCTTTTTTCCTCCTGGAATAAATAATTAAATAATTAAATAGAAGCTGAGCACAGACCCTGTGCTTTTGCCATCATGGCGAAGACCCTAAAAATGAAATCCTGCCTTCATATCTAGGAAGTAGAAGTGGTGGATATGAAGCTGGAAGAGCAGCTGCTTGCCCTACGCCCTCTACCAGCCCCAGACTCATCTAGCTGGGAGTCATTTCTTTCTTGTGAAGTCCCATTGCACAGTTTTTGAGTCTCTCTTCTGACAATCAGGTTTTCTCTGTGCACTAGTCATTGGTTGCATGACTTATTGATTATCCTGTTTGGAAGATTGTTGAGGACAGTTGCCATTGTTTTAGACATGTTCCCCTTCAGTTCATCTCCCCCCACCCCATTGGGCTATGATAACATAGGCCTTCAATAATTGTTATTATTATTATTTTTCGAAAGGAGGATTGGGTCCATATTGTGAAGGACATTGAATAGTCAGCTGGGGGGTTTGTGCTTGATCTGGTATGTGATAGGGACCTAGTGAAGGTTTTTGAATGGGAGTAGTGACATAATCGCCTTCCTTTTGAATGCCAATGACGAATTCTCCACTATGTCTTCCACAGTCAAAATAGCAGACCCATATACTTGCCTGTAATACTGTCTATTTGAAAAAGTGGATATTCTTTGAATGAAGAAGCAAATTTAATTTAATTTTATTTTGCTTTTTAAAAAAAATTTTATTTTATTATGCTATGTTAGTCACCATACAGTACATCATTAGTTTTTTTTTTTTAATTTTTTTTATTGTTATGTTAATCCCCATACATTACATCATTAGTTTTGGATATAGTGTTCCATGATTCATTGTTTGTGCATAACACCCAGTGCTCCATGCAGAACGTGCCCTCCTCAATACCCATCACCAGGCTAACCCATCCTCCCAACCCCCTCCCCTCTAGAACCCTCAGTTTGTTTTTCAGAGTCCATCGTCTCTCATGGTTCTTCTCCCCCTCCGATTTCCCCCCCTTCATTCTTCCCCTCCTGCTACATTCTTCTTCTTCTTTTTTTCTTTCTTAACATATATTGCATTATTTGTTTCAGAGGTACAGATCTGAGATTCAACAGTCTTGCACAATTCACAGCGCTTACCAGAACACATACCCTCCCCAGTGTCCAACACCCAGTGACCCTATCCCTCCCACCCCACCCCCCACTCCAGCAACCCTCAGTTTGTTTCCTGAGATTAAGAATTCCTCATATCAGTGAGGTCATATGATACATGTCTTTCTCTGTTTGACTTATTTCGCTCAGCATAATACCCTCCAGTTCCATCCACGTCGTTGCAAATGGCAAGATCTTATTCCTTTTGATGGCTGCATAATATTCCATTGTATATATATACCACATCTTCTTTATCCATTCATCTGTTGATGGACATCTTGGCTCTTTCCACAGTTTGGCTATTGTGGACATTGCTGCTATAAACATCGGGGTACATGTAGCCTTTCGGGTCCCTACTTTTGTATCTTTGGGGTAAATACCCAGTAGTGCAATTGCTGGATCATATGGTAGCTCTATTTTCAACTTTTTGAGGAACCTCCATACTGTTTTCCAGAGTGGCTGCACCAGCTTGCATTCCCACCCAGTACATCATTAGTTTTTGATGTAGGGTTCCATGATTCATTGTTGGCGTATAACACCCAGTGCTCCATTCAATACGTGCCCTCCTTAATACCCATCACTGGGCTAACCCATCCCCCCACCCCTCTCCCCTCTAGAACCCTCAGTTTGTTTCTCAGAGTCCATAGTCTCTTCATGGTTTGTCTCCCCCTCCGAATCCCCCCCCTTCATTTTTCCCTTCCTACTATATTCTTCTTCTTCTTCTTTTTTTTTATTAACATATAATGTACTATTTTTTTCAGGGGTATGGGTCTCTAATTCATCAGTCTTACACAATTCACAGCACTCACCATAGCACATACCCTCCCCAATGTCCATCACCCAGCCACCCCATCCCTCCCAGCAATTATCAGTTTATTTCCTGAGATTAAGAATTCCTCCTTTTTAGTGAGATCATATCATACTTTTCTTTCTCTGATTGACTTATTTCGAAGAAGCAAATTTTAAATACCTTTAAAAAAAACTTTGACATTCTCTCTAAAGTAATTTAAGCACTTAAATTATTGTGATTCACAAGGTTTCATGTATGTAACATCATTCTGGAAATGTATGCAGAAACATATTTTTGTAAATTTTTATAGCGTTATAATTATTAACAACAGGATTGAGTAACTATATCTTCTTCAGTATTTGGAAAAACAATTCCGAGGATGTTTAAATAGATATTACTTTAAAAAAAAAAAGGACTTTGCGGTTAGATAGATTGAAAGCTGGAGTAGAGCAGGGTTTCGTCTAGTATGGGAATTTTCAGATCCTCTAGTTTGCTAATGTGCCTTTTAAGTCCACGCGGGAGTAGAACACAGATCTTCTCAGACTCACTTACCCACTGAAACCCTTTTGTGCATCATCTCTGGAGACCAATCTCACTTGGAACACACTCTGGAAAATAGTCTTCAACTGCTTCTTTCATTGAAGTACTTTCAGATAGGGTTTAATATCCTAGGGAGTCTTCCTATATCTTGTATTTAAGAGGTGGATCAACATGGGCTCGGGATCAATTTTCAGTTGTATAAAAGGCAATTTCCTCTGAGGTCAGCAGTATCGTGGGGTTCAGCTGTACCTGCGCAGAATGTCCTGTTAACCCATCCATCTTTGGAGTTACACTTCATTGTATTAATCAAACAAAGGGCCAGTAAACATCTTTTGAGTGTTTGAGTCAATGCAAGCACTTTTGGTTACACCCTCAACAATTTATAAATGGAGATCCCAACAGAATCCTGTTATGAATTATCTTAATCCTTAGTTTGATAATTAGCTTATGACATACTTTCCTTCCTCAAAAGTAAACTTTTTTTCTTTTTTAAAGTGGCCACTGAGTTGGGGGCTGGATGGTAAATCTGTGGAGGGGGGAGGAGAGAGGGAGAGAAAACCATCTTTCCTCATTTGAGAGTGGATGGCTTGGGCCCTGCTTGCTTCAGATGGTGAGCTATGGATGGAATATACTGTCCACTGGGAAATTTCTGGGACTCAGAGCTGCAGAACCCAAACTGCCTGCATCTCACTGTTCTGGGATTTCTAGTTTAGCAGACTGTTAGAACTGGTTGCTACTAGGCAGGTGTTGCATCTACTGGCAGTAAATTTTTCCCTAACTCTTCCTTATTGTTAGAGGATGCTGGCAGACGTTCATGTTCGGGGCCATTCAGGAGATCCAGAATTCTGATCTTTTTTGATCATCAAATGAGCAGAAAGCCTTTTGCATTCATACATTCTACCCCTGAGCATTGTGACAAGATTACCCCCATGAGTATGTCACCCCCTTTGGGGGCCTGTAGGAGAGAGAATTAGGTTAGGCACACCTTGGCTCTCCACCTTTGAAATGATCAAGAAGCTAGTAGGACAACTAAGCCTATCATTGCAGTATGGTGAGAAAAAGCCTGATTTGTCTTGTTTGTAAAGGAGTTTTTCTACAAGATTTTGAACTTTTTATAGCAATTAACTCAGAAGATTGTAACATCTCTAAAGGATGTCCTCTTTATTACTTTTTTAATTTTATGAGTGGCAGACAGAGAGAGAAGTAGGCTCCTTGCTGAGGAGCCCGATGCAGGACTTGAACCCAGGACCCTGGGATCATGATCTGAGCCGAAAGCGGACGTTTAACCGACTGAGCCACCCAGGCATCCTGGATGTCCTCTTTATTTTACGGATAGAAACATGAACATATTTGGAGAGCCAATGATCTTTAATATCATTAGGCAACTTATAAACCTGAGAGTCCAAATACGGGTTTACTCTTCTTTATCCATCCAGATTGTGATGCTTCTACACATATGAGCTATACATCCTAGCATAATTATCAGCCACTTAATGGAGTTTTCTCTATGTTTCTTATTCTAAATGGAATTCTAGTTGCTTCTTTTCTGCTAGTATACAGCATGAGCTGCTTTCAGCTGGCAAAAAAAAAGTACTTTCAAAAAAAAAGGAAAAAAAAAACCACAACAAAAAAACGGACCCTGGCTGAAGTCAAATGGCACTGAAAAGTAACGTGTCAGACTTTTTAAAAATTAGAGAAAAAAATTGGTGTTCTTACACATTGCTGTATTGCTCCATATGCTGGACATTTAAGACAGAAATATCAGGGAAGCTCCCCGTTGAATGTTGTCAGGGACCCGTTGAAACCTGCTGGTTTGTAGGTGAGTAGTGAGAACTCTGAGTTCATGGACATCTTCTTGCCCCACACAGCATCACTCTAGAGACAGTAATCTCTGAGTCTGTGATGTTTTAACTTTTTCATCTGCATGGATATACTTTTTTATTTTATTTTTTTAAAGAATTTATTTATTTGAGAGAAAGAGCGTGAGCATGAGTGGGGGAGGCAGACTCCCCGCTGAGCAGGGAGACCGACACAACGTGGGACTCCATCCCAGGACCCTGGGATCATGACCTGAGCTGAAGGCAGATGCTTAAGTGACTGAGCCACCCAGGAGCCCGGATGTACTTCTTAAAAAATTTTTTTTAACTTTTTACTTGCTTAAACTTTCTGGCCTCTTTTTTCATCATGTCATCTGATCACATTTGCTGAGTTTTTACAGTACCCTCGACAGCAGGAGGTAAGGAAAACAAAAGTTGAGAAATCACTCTTGACTATGGAGGGGCGCTTACCTACTGCTTGCTCAATAGATGAGCTCTTGCTATCACCTTCATTCTAGCTGTGTCCATAGTTGGTGATAAATAGACACTGGTTGAATAAATCGTTGTTTCAGTTTGACAACTGGTTAATAACTAATAATATGTAGCAACTTAGTAGATGTTGTTAGCATTGACTTAAGGTTTAATTCCTCAGTAGGAATATTAGCACCAAAACGGTTGAATTTGTCAGAGCCTCAGTCACCAAATCTGGGACACATTCATTAGAATTGAGTAGCGGTTCAAGAAACCAGGTACAAGGTTATGCCTGGAGATCCTGCCAGCCAGAAATGAGAACTCAAAATGAGAGTTCAGAAGTTTGTAACATTTATAAAATGAGGATTGTCACACCTGCTTTGAAATGATGTGAGACTTAGAATTAGATAATGTATTTGAAGTTCTAGGTAGTAGGCCAGATGGGAATAACAATAATAATAATAATAATAATAATAATAAATAATGATAATAATTAGAAGAAGAAGGAGGAGGAACATATGATCATTGACTCTTTATTAGTTTTGGTTCCATAACTTGAATGGTAAGCCTGCATCACTTATTGTGAATTTTAGTTCAGGATACAGTACCAATGATTTCTAAAATACGAGAATAACAGCTTCGGATACTTTTCTTCTCTAGTCTCCTCTGGTTCTTGTCCTCTCACACAGACATACAGAGACAGGGTTGGCAGGCAAAGGAGCTCAGGAAAGGGTAAAAATAGGAGAAGCATGAGGCCAGAATTCGCAGTTTCTTGTCTACCAAGCCTTGGTGCTAAGTCAAATGCTGTCCCACTCTCCTTTTCTGGCACTTTCAAATTTTTATTGTCTACCTAAAGGCCAGAATGGGGTGAGTTCAGCCTCCCAGAATCTGCATGTAGCTCTTCCAGTTAGCTCTTCGGAAGCACAGAATGGTGTGGCTTGGTGAGGCCCCGAGGTTACAGGCTCAGAATCCAGAGGGGGAGAGCCTGGACTAGGTTCTAGCCCTAACTTACCTGTAACCCAGATTCTTACCTCAGAAGGGAGTTCGGTGGAACGCGCAAGGTGATAATGTATGCCTGGCATGTAACAGCCATCCATTTCGATGTTGGTTGTTGATAATATTATCACCTCTTTAAGCTCTCACGGACTCACCTCACATCTCTGTGCAGTGAGGATGTTAAGGGACTCCTGGGCCTTTTCCAAGCGCTAGCGTGCTCTGTCTATGAATTTTTAAATAATATCATTCAAAATCCAAATTACATCTGCGGAGTGGTACCTTACATTCAGTGTTACATTTCTGTTTGTCAACGTTCTTATCTAAACTTTTATTTGATTCCCCCAGAATTTCTCAGATTTATTTCCGTTTCCTGGGTGAGGTGGCTTGGCCTGGGAGAGGTTCAGTTACTTGCTGTCACCATAGCTAAAGGAAGCAAAAGAACTAAGACAGGCCACTTAATTTTTTTTTTTTTCATGTTCTTTACCTGCAAAGTATGTTTTGCATAAAAAGGCACGTGGTTCAAAAATGGTGTAAAATTTAGTGAAGGCAACTGACTGTTCTGAGAAAGTCATTAAACCCCCCATGTCATCTCTCTAATCAAAAGGCTACCACCCTTCTATTATTTCTTTATTACAACATTTTATTTTTATTTCCTCAACTTAAACTGGAACCTGAGCTCTCATATACCACTTGTTAAAGATTTTAAGTCAGTGATTTATGCTTTGAAAAAGTAATTTCTTTTCCCTTGTTTTCTTTTTTTTCCCCATGTATGCTGGTCAGATCTCTAGGGTCACTCTTTGAATAGAAAAGGGAGAGGTCAGAAATTAAATTGGCACATTCTAAAGGCTTTGTCCTCTTCTCCTTATACTTAGAAATGGCAAAGAATACAAGAGGTACTGAACCATAAAACAATGAGACTCCTTTTTCTTCTAAAACCTGCTATAACTCTTTATTTCATAACCACCAACTTCATATCTAAGTAAATAATGCTTGTTTGCATTTTACTATTTACTCTTTGCATCAAACATTCATTGGCTTTGGGGATAATAAGATTTCTGCCACCCAAAGAAAATCTACCAATTCCATTAGTAACATACTTAACTGGATCAAAAAATTGGAGAGTTAGTGAATATTTCATATTGTGGGTTTTTAAAAGATACTTTTGTGTGCATAAAAAGGCTTTCTCGAAGCTGTTCATTTCAATTTCCTTTTTAATTTGCTCACCAACACCACTTAATTACCCCTGCCACCTACTAGAAGTGCTTACTAGATGGGCTTAAAAAAATTGAGTCAGAGTGATTGTGTCTCAGCTCTAAGTGGGCTTAGCATCTTGTTTTTATCTGGCTTGAAAATATTGAAGCAGTAAAATAAAACCACCCTCTTTAATTGAAAGGTACTTCTGCAATATTCAAACCATAGTGTCAGTCCCATGTACTGTTCACATTCTGCAGAGCTCCTGAATTACTTGCAGGTATCCTCGGTATTCTGAGAAAGTTATTTTCTGCCCGCTACAGAATAAAACAGAACCAGTGAGGGCTTCCTCTTCTCCTTGACAATATTTTTTCTCTAAAGGTTGTCTTGACACTCTCTTTAGTTCTTGACTTCCAGGGACATTCCTGACAAATCTCCAGAGATGTATTTCAGTGCCTATAGTACTATCAAAAGCATGAAGCCACCTGCCCAGGTCCTATGGCCTCATATGTATTGCCTGCAGTGCACTGAATAAAGTGCCTCAACTGCAGCCTGCCAAGGGACTTCCAGAACTTACGTTACGCATCTTGCAAAGGGTAGGTTTTGAAATGGGACCTTGTAAGTAGTTCTAATGCATAGTTGACCCAATCTCGAAAACTCCTGGGCAATATTGTGTCATGAGTGATCACAGGAATAAGAATAGTAAAAGCATAATTTCAAAATTATGCAGTATCCTATGAATATATCTTGTGTTCATCGTCACTCTTTATCCCTTTGTAAAGATCTAAAAAATACATTGTAAATATCTAGTTATCTTTGCATTCAACATTTCAGTGGGAATTAGTTGCCTGAGGAATGATAGAAGACAATAGATAATTTATTCCCTCTTTAGAAATGTTGTACTTGTTTGTTGATTTTTACTCTGCATTGGGTTTGTGGTTTAAAAAGAAGTTAATCCTGACTTTCTTAAAACCTATAGAGTTTCAGGATTTCTTAAAGACAATAGCCTTTGATACTCCAATCCAATAAAAATTTTCCATGCGTAAGTAATTTCCTGTACCCTCTTTTGCTCAAGATCTGGGACAATGCCGATGGTGTCTACCCAGTTAACATTAGGTTGAGCGTTGAGTAATTATTCAGTTATTTTAACTGATGAAAATAAAAATATTTCATTTTCCATACCAATAAGAAATGAACCTAAGTTTGTTTCAACTTCTCAATTCACTTTGCCTTTGTAAATGTGTCTTATTGTGTCATTTACTATGAGGATCCCTAATATGGCTCGTAATGTCTCTTCTAAATTTTCGTAAATGATATAGATTTTATTTGTTTACAATTGTGCATATATATGATATATTTTCACATAATTACACAGAGATTTCTTATCCGCATTACGTGCTAAATATCGTACCTCTGTATTGGCAGTTTGTTTTCAGTCCTGAGAATAAGTGGATGTATACAAAGTCATCTTTAATTTCCTAGTCTTCAATTTATTTTGATATACTATATGGAGAAACAGATGAAGCATTTTTTTTTCCTCTTTTGATTTCTTAAGTTTTGAAAAAGTATTTTATTTTGGTTGAGATGCCATACGAAGTCATCACTGGACCTTAATGTCTTTATTCTTTGCTTTTATGGACTAAATACTCTCCTCAGAAATCATTGACTAACTCACCCTGGGGTCCCTTTGGTCAAGTTTTTCATATACTGGATATCAACAAATTGTTTTGTTTCATACCCTGACCAGTCCTGGTCTAAGAAGTCTTTGAGTCAAGCAAGAGTTTTAACTCCACTCTTGCAACTCAACACTCATTGGCTGAAGATATTTATTCTCTTCACAGTGGTTCCTTTTCCATGGCCTCTTTAGAATGTGACATGTGTTATTAGGGAAGAGAAAAACTAATGTGATACATAAGCTAATTTCTTGTTTAGGAATTTTAAAGAGAGCTGTCTGGGATCTGATCATTATCTTTCCAGATGCCAGCTTTGTTTAGTAATAATAAATCTTTATGGTAGCCTGAGACTCAGTTCTTCTATTTGATTATTACCATTTTTGGACAATGAAAGAACTAGATCAAGGAAAAGTACCTATGATGCATCTACCCAAATTTGGCAGTAGTCGCAGAATCATCATCATTATCGGCTCATGTTTGCCAACTACTTTATGTCAGATACTGTGCTATGTATTTTTTAGTATAATTTAATACTCATTATCTTGCATAGGTTTTTCAGTTGGGAAAACAGTTTTAGAGAGGTGAAGTAACTTTCCTTTCCTTGACTATCTAGAAAATGTCCAGGCCAAGATTCTAACTCAGGTCTCTCTGACTCCAAAACCAGGCACTTAATCACTTGGCCACACCCTGTCTACAGGAAGAGGTGTAATTGTTATCAGAAATTGGGGTTGGAGGTGTTTTATCCCATTCTGAAAATGTCAGGTGGGTTTTGATATTTTCTGTTATATACCCAGATATTTCTCTGAAGTTGCTTGGTGTATCATAGGGCATAATCGTATTGGAGATCAAGCTCATTTCTAGAAGTCTGCCCTATAAATTCTGATTTGATGGCAGGTTCCTAGTGCCATGTATAATCTTGGAAAATCATTGATAGTATATAAAGTTAGCATCTTACTGCATTTTCTGAAGCCCACACGGAGTCCTACAACCTTTTTCTGATATTATTTCAAGAGTCCAGTGACCAAACAAAGTTTTTTAAGCCATTATCTTGAACAAATAGGATGATGATGAAGGTACAAAAATCATTGGTTCCCAAATTTCTCCTAAATTCCAATAAACATATGGTTAGATGAGTTAAATTGAAACCTAATGTTTAGTAGAAAATCAGTACAGCACATGATAGAATTAAATGGAGGAAGGTATATTTGGATAATTTCTTCAAGGGCTCTTACCTGTGGATTTCATACCAAGTAGTTGTTTTTGCCAGGATAAAAATAAAATTTGTAAAGGATCTGATTGGAATTTCTTCCAGGTAGTTGCAGAACACGGGTATTTTTTTTTTTTTTAAGATTTTATTTATTTGAGAGAGAGAATGAGAGAGAGAGAGAGAGCACAAGAGGGGGGAGGGTCAGAGGGAGAAGCAGACTCCCTGCTAAGCAGGGAGCCTGATGTGGGACTCGATCCCAGGACTCCAGGATCATGACCTGAGCTGAAGGTAGTCGCCCAACCAACTGAGCCATCCAGGTGTCCCCCGGGGTATTTATTTTTGATTTTAAGTGTTGACCTGTTCACTCTTCATGATCCGAGGACAAAATCATAGACAAAATAAGAAGAGGCTAAAGTTGCATGTTTTAGTCTTCCATCTGAAAAGTAGCCCCTTCTGAGCCTTTGACCACATCCTTGGTGTCTACCTTCCCTTCTGTGGTCTCATATTTTTACAACGAAAGCTCTTGATTGATTTCTGCTGCTCATCATTACAACTTTTGACTTTGAAGAAGGGACATTCTCCAATAATTTTCCTGGCCTACTTGAGCAATCCTACTTCTTTTCTAAGGAGATAAGTTTTAGAATATGTCACACTGTAATGATACTGAGGTCCCTGCCATTCATATGTGGGGTGGGCATCAGAATTATCCCAAGGGCGTCAGTAAGAGGGAAGACCAAGTTGTCAGGTTAGGGCCACATGCAAAGTGTGTTGAACTGGAGATCCCACAGTTCTGAGTCATAGGTCACACTGGCTTACCTTGGGCATATGGGTCTGTGGAACTTCTTTGTGCCTTTTATTTTAACTTGTGGCTGTTGAGGCAGAGTGAAAACCTGTTTTTGTAGGCTTCGGAGCAGGTTCCTGACACTAGAGTGTAGGGGCCACAAGTTCTCGTCTCAGCTGTAATTTCCTCAATAATCTTAAGCAATTCACTTGGAGAAATAAAATGCCTTATTTTGAATATACAAAATTGTATTGATTTCTTTTATATACTGCCTGCTTCTTTTAAGCAGTTTTACATTTTTTTCAAAGTTCTCTTAAGACGTTTTATGGCTGCTATTTTATTTATAGTGAGAGATCCAGGTTTCAAAAGTTAAGAGGAAATGCTACACTTTTGAAAAGGGTTTCAGAAAAACTGGTTTGGTGACTATAAATCTTAGTTTCTCCAGTCACCTCCCAAAAAGCCCAGAAATGCTGCTTCCTTGTATAGTTTATTTCAAAGAAATGATTTGGTTACTTTAGGATTTTTAAAAATGTTAACTGCAAATACTGAAATGAATCTCTAACGGGTGACTTGACAAGGTAGACTTGGTGACCAGCTACTTCTGAAATATTCTTAATGTATTTTAAGTGTGGATGCTTTTGAGACCCAAAACCCTAATATGTAGCAGTTTTGGTAGTTTCCCCTAAAGACCTATATGTAAAGATATTCTACAGATGCAGGTGCAGTCATCGTTTGATGTAGAATGTTCTGGATTATAGAGACTCCTCTGTTTCCTGGGTGAGATGTAAGTTAGCCATCTCTGCCCTTGAACGCTGCCACCGTGGACTTGTGTGACCTTCTCTTAGGGCGTCTGGATATATTGCGATTCCATAACTAACAGCTTCTTTTAAGGATCCCATCTCCCAACTGTTTGATTCCTTGCTCAGTGTTATACTTAGAAAAATATTTGTGTACACCCGGTGGGAAGGTCTGTTTTGACGTGAGCGATGGAGTGTCTGGAGCTGAAGTCCTATGTTCAGGTAAAGGAGTAACAGGAGTGAAAAAGTGCAGATGTGGAAAGTCACACCACCAAAGAAGATCAGCTGCATATACGTGCAGGAGTCCGACGATGCCTGTTTACAATTATCACCTGCATCATATATTCTCTGTAGGTGATTCTTAACTCTCTGGTTAATTTCCTTTCTTGATTGATAGGACTGCAAACTGAGTGATGCTCTCAAAATAGATGATAATTAAATTCATGCCATTCATTATGAGGCACCTATTTTCTTCCTGGATTCCTTCGGCAGATAAAAACATGATTCTGGCCCCAAAGTTCCTATTTTTAGGGCCATTTGCTACAGTTATTAGAATGGTATGGAATCCTCACATTCTGTGGTTGATGTCAAATGCTAAGTATCAGATTCACAGTACCCGAAGTGGTGATAAACTTATAAGTCATTACAAGATCATAAACACGTGCATTTCACTCACTTTGTTTCATTGGATCCCACCCAAGCGTCTATTGAAAGTTCAGATACCAGTTTCCTCTCCTGCGTGATCTAGTTTTTTCTGTTTGAGGCTGTGTCGTAATTGTTTAATATCCTTTCTCTTACCTCCCATATACCCCCAAGAAAAAGGCATAGAGCCCGTGTTCCAAGGTTATAGATCCTAAACTGGCAAATTTGGCACACAGTAACTTCCAGGAACGAAAATGTCAATGTGGAACATGTGCTTAATTTAACAGCCCATAACACTGTTTTTAGAACACTGCAATACCTACCCAAAGGAAAGCTTATAAAACTCGGGTCTTTAAAGTTAGCAGATTAGACCAAATGAAACGACACGCATTCTCAAGAATATGCATTTTTGTCAGTTCCTGTTAATCCCAGGGCTCCTGAAAGGGGCCATGTGAAAGCCCCAGATAGGAGTTTTGAAAACTGTGCTTTTGGAAAGTTTGATAATTAAAAACAATAAAGGAGGTAGTACATTTAGGAAAATACTGTCTATCTACAAACCTTAGTATCTGGAGACACGTAAGAGCTTGGATCCCACTTCTGAGGGTATTTAATTAAGGTTTTTGTGCACAAATTACTTTAGTTCTTACAAAAATGGTCCATGTCCTCAGCTGTTATTGCTTAGGGCTAGGCCAAATAATTTGAAAGGATCTCTAATTCTTTATCTCCCATATGTAACATTTCAGCCATGACTTTATTTTACTCTTAAATATGTAATTTATAAATAGAAGCAATGTTGATAGACTTGTTTGACTCCCTTCTAGAAATAAATGACTCATTTTGGATTGCATGTGAGAGCTTCAAGCTGCTCTAAGTAACAATCAGTGACAATGAGAAAATCGTTATATTATTCATCTAGGCAGCAGGAAATTAAAAAAAAAAAAAGGCAAAGAAAAAAGCAAAGCCTGCTCCCCTAGTCACCGGGACCTTTTATTTATAACATTGATGGCAAACTTTAGGCTTGCCTGAGTTCTGAACGTTGAACAAATGAGCAGACTTCTCACCCCCACATTTTTGTTTTTGTACCTTGTCCTACGCTACGTACGTTGTTGGTCTTTTAAATGCAATTGAATATACGTTAGTCAAACGAGTCATCTTAATTTTTAATATGCATTCACAAGAGGTGCTGATTTTTTTTAGATTCGTTTTTCTATTCGCTATTTCTCATTTATCCAAAATACACGTGTTTGCTTTAAAAATGGGATTTTCCTTTTGAAAGAAATCCCCTGGAAAAGGGACACCCCTGTTTTCTGTGCAGGAAATCAACACCGCCCCTGGCAGTTAGCTGCCCTGCTAATACGGCCCAGTAAAAAATGGTGGAATTTTGACCCAAGGGATTGGTGGAAGCTTTGCTGATGAGTTTGGTGCCCACTGCTGTCCTCGTTGTTTTGGAACTGAGGAGAAGAGCAGGGGTGGAGGGAGGAAAACACACTTTTAACTTGGAAATTATTTAGACATGCAAAGTTTGTTTCCCAGTGAGGAAAGAGCTTTGTTAGCAGCGACTGCCCAGATCACATGATGCAACCTTTTGACAACCGAGTGTCTGCTGGAGACGTCTGTGAGAGATGACCTTTTGACCTAGGAAGGAATGTTGTGAAGGTGGGGAATGTACTCTCAGCCCAGGCCGCGAGAGAGAGAGGGAGAGAGAGAGAACATGGAAAACAGTCCCAGCCACTCTGCTCACAGGATCCCAGCTTAGTTTGAGTTTTGAATCTGGTACTATATGATAAAACCTTGAAGGATCTTCCTGAAATTGTTCCAGACCTTTACTATTACTCACACCATCTGAAATGGAGTTAAGAACAACAAACAATGGGAGTTTCCCTCTAAATGGATATTGCAAATGTCTCGAGAAATCAAAACTATGTTCTTCCCAGCAGCTCCTGCTCTGGAACTTGTGTCTTGGACCTCTTTTCCTGCAGGTTAGGAAGCCTGTGCACCTTGGCATGGGTGCAGGGGGCGCGGGGCAGGTAGAGAATAAGTCCATTGCTCTAAAAGCGTTCTCGGTAGCAGTGATCTTCGTAGAAACAAAAATCCATTGTGCGGGGCTGTAATCGGAGAAACTTTCTGTTACCACGCTTGTTCTACTCCCCAACATTGATCCCGGTACATGTGACCCTTTGAAAAGGAGCACCGTGTTGGTGATTCCTCTTATTACTAAATACCATTGTGTCTGTAGTGGCCATTTATATATGGTTACACTCCACGCCTGTTGGGTTAATAGGCGTTCCCAAACCCCCTGATGCCACCTGACCCCACAGCTCAGCGTATAGGCCTTGGCCTCTCCTTTACTCTGACATTCCTTGATGTCCTCTATGAAAACGAAATAGGGAGCTTAGCATTGCTGGAAATAGGGTAGCACAGATTTTATGGGGGGGGGGGGCACGGCGGTGGGACAAAAAAGCCCCGGCAAAGCCTTGAAGAAAATAGGTTACTTTATCCCCCCCCCCCCCCAGTTCCACAATATGTCTGCATGCTTTAGCACTGGTTTCGCAGCTCGTTGGGTCCCAGGAGGCCCCACTGAGGCCTCTACTGCTCAGGGAGTTGCAGCTGTATAACATGGGGGGGAAATGTAGTTCATCTGAATTGTTCTTTACCTTGGGTTGGGCTCAGCGGGGCAGCTGCATTCCCACTGTGTGTGTGTGACAGCACAAAGGCCCGCAAAACTGAAAAGCCGGTCGGCAAGGAGAGAGACAAAAGCAGCGATCAGCTAATACAGCTCCACATGGCCTGACTAATTTATGAGAAAAAAACTGTTCTGTTCATTGGATCAGCCCTCTGCGGAGGCAGGTGGAATTGTAGGAAGTTTTCATTGACTCTCCTGAGCAACCAAGGACGCCACGAGAGATTCTCCTCAGTTTGAACTTTATCAGGGTCTACGCTTAATCAATAGAGTATTGGAAAAAGAATTAATTACTAAAGCAGAATAAAACAGCTGCATTTTAAACCAAGGATCCATCAATTCCGTAATCTTCCAGTTACAGGCTAGGTGCCGTGAGGATTTGAGTCTATGTAATGAGGAACCCGGGGAGTTTCCTCATGAACAGGCTGGGAATTCACATTAACCTAGTTCAGCTATTTGTCACGAGTACAACTCATTTCTCCTCTCCTGCATTACGATCTGTATTTTATGTACTGTGGAACCCACGAAATTCCCACATTCCCGGGAGGGAGCGCGCCAAGGCGGAAATCATTGTCGCCCTGAGAAAGAGTCTTAACCTTGCCCGGCCTCTTTATTCTCGACGCTGCGGCCGGAGCGGTTCCGAGCCGAACCCGCTCCATTGTGTCCCAGGTGGGGGTCAGGGCCCCGGCCTGTTGAAGACACTCCGGTTTGAACCCAGCCTGGAAATGTTTCATCTATAATTTCCATAATGGTGGATTTCAAGGAGGGCTGAGGAGGGTTATGGGAGATGAATTAGGTTTTTAGTGAGCTCATTAGGAAGCCAAACAGAGTTGAGACGGCGAGGCGGTGAGCGGGGCAGTAATCAGTTCTGCTCGCTTTGTTCCTTGCCTTCGGGACATTTCTCGAAAACTTGGTGGCGGCCGCGGCGGGCGCTCCGCGCCGCGCTGGTGCTGAGCAGAGGCTGCTGTCCTGGCGGCTGACTTGTTGATTTGTAAACCTCTTAATTCATTTTTTTTGTTCAATTTAATCTTTTCTTTCTGAAGGAAAATTAGTTGAATGTTAGCCCTCTTTGCACTATTCACCTCTTAAATTATGCTCATTTTGAAGAGCTTGTTATGCCTGAATAAACATGAAATGACTTGGCATTTTCCCATCAGAGGCACACCCATTTTAACACCATGTATTTACCATTCCTGGAAATGTCTCATTAACTTCTGAAAATCTGCGAGCATGATATTTTGGGCTACTGTAACACACCTCTTGGCAGTCACAGAAGGCAGTTTGGTTAATGCCTCATAATATCCATTTTTATTCTCAACATGAAGAAAGACTCTCTATAGAAAATTGATGCAGTTTGCTCTGCTAATTTTCATGCTCATTCCAATTAATTTAACATGACCCAGATTTTCTTCCTCGGGCTCATCCTGACTAATTAGTAAAGCAACACCTAGAACAAGTTATGTTTAATAACATTGAGGAACACTAGTTGTGAGTGATTTTGATGCTAATAAAGATATTCACTGATGGGACAGATATTTTATGTCAATTATGGTATGTAATTTAGAAGTCCCAATGTGCTGGTTGGAGTATGGAAAAGCTAGCAAATCACTACGGGAGATAATCATGTTTCTAAGACTTCTGCAGCACCCAAATAACCGCTGGGACTGATTATTATTATTCTTTTATTTATTTACTAATTATTATTATTATTATTATTATTATTATTATTATTATTATTATTATTTGTTGATCTAGCAGGATTGGGAACTGATGTCTTGGTAACAAAAGGGGTAGAGTTGGTGCATGACAAACCTGACCCATCCTCACTGGGCCTGAGCTTTCAGTACTTAGTGAACCTTGGCGAGACAAGAAAAGCAATCATGGGCATCAGAAAAAAACAGCATTTGTTCGAGGGGAAGGAGTGGTTTCTCCACCTCTGTGGTTGGGGTCCTTTTATCACATTTTTGTCAGTGAGATGAATCAATTTTAGCACTTGCAGAAAGTAGAAGGTGGGGAAGGCCTTGCCACTGGTGGAAGGTTTTCCAAAGTCAAGTCATGTCTACAGTTGGGATTGTTTAAGAGCTCTCTACTTTTTCACAAGGAACACCAGTCACGGTAAGGCTCCGGGAGTGGGAAAAAAAAACACAGAGAAGGATTATTATCTAGGATTCTCATAATAAACATTTCTTTGGTGCCTGTTCCGAGTCGGGCGCCTGTTGTATGCCTAGGGAGTACAGGGTGATAGGATGGCCCTAGTGCCTGTCCTCATTACACTTACAGTCACAGTAAAATGTAAATTTCCTCTTATCTGAGCTTGAGAAACCTCAGACATTTGAACTAACCCAATGATTCAGTAGGGTATAGGAATGTTTTGAAGTTTTAGGAGGATAGAAAATTCTGGATAGGTGGGCTCTGAAGTCTCAGAGATGGTGGTTGTGGGAAGCAGTCTCCTGTAGTGTTTTAAGGGCGTGGGTGTGACTCTGTCTCTGCCCCTTATTACTCCTATGACCCTGGGAAAATTGTTCAACCTCTCTAAGCCTCAGTTTCTTCATATGTAAAAGGAAAATCCACTCCAAGAGGATGGGGAGAATTAAATGAGGTCATTCATGTGAAGTGCTTAGCAGACTGTCTGAAAGAGAGGACGGATGTGCTCAATAAATATTGTGTTTTATTAACGTTGCTGTTGTTATTATAGGAAACACTGAGTGAAAATTTCTTCACCCTCTATATATAGAATATACTCTAATCATTTCTCAATGCTATCTACTATTGTTGAAGTTTGAAATTAGAATGGACAAGAATAGTTCTTTTTTCTGAATAGTACAAACAAGGTTTTGGTCACATCCCTATTTAAAAACACAGGAAAGTCTCCCATCTCCTAACTGTTGGTAAGTTTTAATGTGTAGTAACTTCATTGGCCTCTCATATGCTAGGGCTTCCATTGTTAGTATTTATCTCCACATTACCTGTTTATCTACTGGATATGAGAAGAGAAAATAATTGAAGCGATTTGTAAGAGTGAGGCGAGACATTATTGCTAAAAACATTGAAAAATAGGAAAAACGAAATAAACAACTGTGTTATGATTGATAGTAAAGCTGGGAAAATGGCTTTATGAAATTGCCATTTTGGTAGGTTAAAAATGGCCAAATATTAGCAATTTCAGATGGTTCAACCTAATATTCACAGATTTTAAGTCATGGAAAGTATTTCAGGCAAGGCAAGGAATTAGCAAAATGTTAACCATACTTGCTTTATCTGTTAAATGGGAATGATAGTATATGCCCCTGGTATTTTGTTGTGGTGATCAAAAGTTAGAAGAAATTATTTGAAAGCCGAAATATCACAATGTAAATATAAGATATTTTTATCCAAGATCACACATTTCTAAGTCTAAGCCTCAAGTCTCACAACCACGAGTAGGCATTTTTAAAAATATTTTGTGGTTGCTGCATAGAGGATGTCAGTTTTACTTTCTGCCAGAATAATACATTAACTATAGAAAAACTAGGTATTTTAGCAGGACTTATATAGATATAAGATATATTTTCAAAATGGAGTAATCCTGTAAGTTATGTAATTCTTTTCATATTTCTGGCTGTTTAAATAATACAGCACTTTGGGGAATTTCTGATTTGCTTTAGAATCTTTGAATTTTCACATAAAGTGAGACTCAGGATATAAATAGTTGAGGAAGTCATTACCAATTTCAGTAGATCTGCATGATGTAAATCGGACAGTTCCCATTTAGCTGTGCTAAGACCCTCTGTTAGGAATAGTTTTACAATTATGAAACGAAGTTGGTCACCTCTTCAGTGATTACTGACTGGTGATAGAAATTGTGTTGTACTGGGTCAGCAGTGAATTCCTCACTCAAATGGTGTCGAGTCAGCTGGTTTTTAATTTGTTATCTTCTCAAGAGTGCATTTACCGACTTTATCACTGAGAAGAATGACTCCCTAGCCTGGTGTGATCAAGATCCGGAAATTCGCTGCATCAGCATATTGAGGTTGGGCTGCTATTTGATTGGTGGCTCTGAGATCTGATCTTACAGCAAAGATGTAAGTTCTCTCATAGGCTGGCTTGCACAGGTACACGAATAAACCTACCGAGAGAGCAAACCCTTTCCTTTTCCTCCTGGGAAATGGTTGAACAACTTTTCCTCTTAAACAATGACCTTTACCACTCTGTCTTATCAGTTAAAATAATAAAGTTCACACTTGCCCCTCGGGTTGAGTTGTCTGTCTTTCTGACAGAGCATGGGGGTGTGCAGTGGCAAACTAATAGTCATGTGGCCTTCAGCTCCTCATCTTTCTAGGATTCGATGATGCCAGTCAGGTGTGGTAATATTTCCCATGTAGTGGCAACCGGGGCCTTTTGCTTTTGTGTCACTTTGAAGTATGAGTTCTGGAAGAATAAGGGAGAAATTATTTTTCTTGAGCACATGTGTTTTCAGCCACTGGTGGCTCTACTTTCGTGTTTTATTTTCATGTGAATGAGTCGTTAAAAAGAAATGAAAGAAGGAAGGAAAAAGTAAGAATGAAACAAAACTAACTCTTATTGATTATCTGATATGAGCCAAATATCACACATCTCAAAATTCAGATGAGTCACTTGGCCATGGTCAGGCATTAGTAAGTACCACTTATCCGGGGGCCAAGCCATAAGACATTGTTTCCCCCACATTCTTCATTCATTCATTCATTCATTCATTCATTCTAAAGTTTATTTAAGTAATTTCTGTACCCTACATGGGGCTTGAACCCATGACCCCAAGATCAAGAGCCATATACTCCTCTGACTGAGCCAGCCAGGCGCCCCCACCCCCACCGCATTCTACTTTTTAAAAAAATGACTTCCACTGCATATGGGAATAGAGGCTATGAAAGTGTAGTTCATATACCTGAGTTGAAGATCCGGCTCTGTTACTGACATGTAACTTTAGGCAAGTTTCTTAGCCTGTCTGGCATCACTTCGGAATATATTAAGTAATAATTAAAATAATGAACTTTGAACCGTCGTGCGGATGAGATGATACCCATTGTACCTGGTAGATACTAGGTGTTTCACAGATGTTGGTTCCCTTCTCTACTCATAGGAGGGATGCAGGGATTATCTGAAGGCATGGAGCTGCCTGTCAAGGGTTAATATTAATTCTGTATTTCCCACTCATTTTTAATCTTAAGGGTGCTCAGAGTCTTTCATGCGAGGTGTCATTTTCCTCTGACGTTGACTAAGATCTCCAGTGTGAGATCTTCTTACAATGAGGAGGAATGGGTTAATACTGAATTCCCCAAAAGAGTTTTTAAAAATAGCTTATTAAGAATTATTTCTATTACCTTTTAGATTATTACTGGTACTCCTTTTTTTTTTTTTCAATTTGAATAGTTCTTTAACAGTATTTCCCATAATGGGATTGGCCAATGGAGAAAAATGTTTTTGAATAAAATCTAAAATTCTGACCATCCACTTTACATCTTCATGAAGTTAAAAAAAAAAAAATAGTATACATCTACAGGTTTATAAATATCATGTTGGGTTTCTCTCAAATGCATCTTTCAAATGCTATCCCAAATTGTTTCATCCTTTCAGAATCTCATTGCAATAACTGGGAGGAGCCCCACTCCCACCTCTCTGTTTTGCATGCTGTGCTTTCCACTAAAATCTGTTCTGTGCCAAATAACAGGTTTATGGAGATTCAACTATAATCTGCCTAACATTATTTTTATCAACTTTATTGAGGTATAATGTTCATATAAAAACTTCACCCATTTAAAGTATACAATTTAACAAGTTTTGACAGTTGTATGTATGTACTGAGACCAGCACTTGTTAAAATCAAAACACTGTACATTTCCATCCCCACCCAAAAGTTCACTTGTACACCCTTTTCGTCCATCCGTCCCTCTGTACCTGTCCTCAGGCCACCACTTATCTGCTTTCAGTCTATTAGTTTGCATTTTCTAGAATTTAATACATTTGGAATCAAACAGTATGTGGTTTTTTGTTCAGCTTCTTCCATTTAGTTTAATGACTTGTAATGCGCTTAACATGTTGCATGTATCAGTAGTTTGTTCTTTTTTATTGCTGAGTAGTATTTCAGTGTATGGATATACCACATTTTGTTTGTCCTTTCATATTAGTTCATTTTAAAAAATACCTAACCTTTGTTGATGCACCTTTGATAAACGAGGTACTATGTGAGACTAGATAGTCATCTATAAAGTTTCTAAGCTTGTCAACAAGAGTAAAGCTCATGGTACAAGGTAGGGAGTTAATAATTAATAACTATTATTCATTATTTCACTTAATTTTCACAACCCATTGAGTATGTATACTTCTACCCATTTCATTGATGAGGAAACTGAGGTTCAGAAGGTTAATCTTGTGACCAAGGTCACACTCAACCAGTAAGAAATTACATCTGGAAATTCAGTACTAGATCTGTGTTGTTATTCCACAGCTCATGCTTCTTTCATCATATTACCATTTTTCTCCAAGGATATGTGCCTCTGTAGTTATACAGGGAGGGGCAGAAGGACAGAGTAGAGGGACAAGGAATATGTCAGAAGTGAGCTCCCAAAGTACAAACAAAATAGCACAGCTACCCAAAGAAATAGAATAAAGTCAGAAATTTAGAAAAGGAAAGCTGAAGTAAGTATGTAGGGTACTTTTCCAAATGTAGGTTACCTCTTTTGTTAATTGTCTGTTTTAATAAAGTTGCTTCTTCCAGGCAGCTTTTCTTACAAGTTAGTGAAATTTATGAAACATTGGGGCACCTGGCTGGCTCACTCTGTAGAGCATGTGACTCTTGATCTCAGGGTCATGAGTTTGAGCCCCACATTGGGTACAGAGATTACTTAAAAATAAAAAAAGGAAATTCAAAAAAAATTTTTTTAAAGAAATTTATGAAACATCGACTCTATGGGCAGTTCCCAACTCTTAGAGACCAACATTCCAGAAGTTTCTATTTCCAAGTTTTAGATGTAGACTTACAAAGACTATAGCATATTTCAAAGAATTGGAGAGACATCCATTGATTCATTCAGTAAAGGGTTAGGCACATCCCATACTCCAAAAATTGTACAGAGTTCTAAGAATGATACGAAAAAACTAAAAGATGGTTCCTGACTTGAAGAAGCTTATGTAGAAGAAATGTAGGAGTGGGGTGTGTGTGTGTGTGTGTGTGTGTGTGTGTGTGTGTGTGTGTGAAGTCTTCTGGAGTTATTCTGGTAGTTAAAGTAAACCTTGAAAGGGCGCCTGGGTGGCTCAGTTGGTTAAGCGACTGCCTTCGGCTCAGGTCATGATCCCAGGGTCCTGGGGTTGAGTCCCACATTGGGCTCCCTGATTGGCGGGGAGCCTGCTTCTCCCTCTTCCTCTGCCTGCCACTCCCCCTGCTTGTGCTCTCTCTCTCTCTGACAGATAAATAAATAAAATCTTAAAAAAAGAAAAGTAAACCTTGAAAGAGGTAAATAATTTGGACTAGGGTTCTGCTAAAATGCAGTGGAATTGAGAGTAGAGAAGGGTTAATTTCAGGATTAAGATCAATCTAGTTCCCATTAAAGCCTATCTTTGAAACGTAAACAGTATAAAATTCACCCCAAGTGTTTTTGAGTACATACATTTGTCCATATACAAGGTGCTGAGATGACATTAGTAAGCAGCCTTGAATTCACATTGTTTTGGGGTGCCTGGATAGTGCAGTTGGTTAAGCATCCAACTCTTGATTTCGGCTCAGGTCATGATCTCAGGGTCATGGGATCAAGTCATGTGCTGGCTCTGTGCTCAGCGTGGAATCTGCTTGTTCTCTCTCTCCCTCTCACTCTGCCCTTCCCCCCACCTCCTGTGCTCTCTCTAAAACAAATAAATAAATCTTAAAAAAAAAAAAAAGAAATCACATTGTGTTGAGGCAGTTCAGAAAGGATTATGGACACCTTCAAATCTCTGTTACTAGGATTTTATATTTCTTCCAGCATGGTTTTTTTTTTTAGAAGGAGGGCAAAATGTGTTCTTTTAAAAAAATATAATAGCTTTATTGAGATATAATTCACATACTACATAATTCACCTATTTAAAGTGTACAATTTGATATTTTTTAGTATATTCATAGAGTAGTTTAGCCATCACCATGACCAATTTTAGAACATTTTCATCACTCCTAAAGAAACCCCATACCCAGTAGCAGTCATTCTCCATTCAAAGTACACTTTTAAAGGGCCCTGTGTCTGTAGTTCTTTAATATGTAGGCTGTATGAAAAATAATCAACTCACGCTATTTTAGATTATTTTTATTAAGCAGTCATATTATTTATTTTCCTCAGGGCTATTACATATATATTGTAGATCTTTGCATTACGTTACCAAAAAACACTTGCTTCTTCTCAAATCATAGTAGTAGATTTATTTAAAACAATCAAAGTAAGTGGGAATGCCTAAGTGCACAGTAGCTACTTTTTAAGTATTAGTAACTTAGTTTATAAACTTCTTAAGCAAAAATCCAAAGTTACATTAGGAGACTGTTGTGTGAAAATATTCTTTGAAAAACTACAAAATAAAATTTTTAAATCATTAACAAATATTCTCCAATTCTGATGTGCTAATAGTTTAAAAAGTATTCACCTAAAACCAGTTATCAACTTCATAGGTACTGCTATTCTTTTGAGTATACATAGCTATGACTAGCTTCCTAAAACTATCCCACAGGGAGTGTTGATAGATATCTGAATCTAGTTGTCTTAGTGAGTGTTATTTTTATTATTGCTGTTGTTATTATAAAGATGGCTATCTTTTCTTTTAAGATTCAAGAATTTCTTTTTGCATTAACAATGTCAGTTGCAAAGTTGCACTTTTATTAAAACAGTCTATTGTTTTCAATTTACAACAATCAAGAAAGTGGGAGAAATAATCAGCCTTTTTGTTTTTGTTGTCTTGCTATTTGAAAATCCTATCTGCTGTTATAAGTTCACAAGGAGATAGCATATTAAGAATTCAAACTGATAAAGTGTTTGACATTATAAAAACGTATTATCCCTATTTTTGTTTTAGATAGCAAATAAGATAACAGGGTAAGAATCCTAAAAATTGGATGAAATAACTCTGCCATGTAGAACTATGCTTTTCTGTTATTCCCCCCAACAAATTTTGTTACTGGTTGATACTTAAAAGTTTCATCTCGTATTAAAGTATGCTAAAAGAGACAATTAGATATAAAATCCTATTGTTAATGATAAAACGAGAATATTAGCGACATCTGTTGAAAATATAGGCTTGATGTAGTTAATACATCCTTGGAAGCAGACTGATTATATTCTAGTTTAGTGTAAAATGTTAAAAGTATATTTTACATAAGAGGCCTTCCGTAGGAAATTCTTTTTGCAAATATAAAGGCCATATCTTTCCTTGAAAGACCTGTTGATTCAGAGATGTTAGCCAGCTATCTTTACTAGAACACTTTACAATGCTAAAAATAGTCCACTTCAGTTAAATATGGATATTTTAAAAAAGAAAATCCCAGTTAGACTGCAACAGAAGGACATTTTATGTGACAATATTTTGCATGATTAAAAATTTAAACAGAATAACAGCTATTTATATTTACAGTTACATGAGAGTAATTACTAAAGCAGACAAAATACTTAGAGCATAATTTAATAATGTTTTCCTCTAGCAAAGGTGCCAAAATAGTTATTTGCATAATTTTCACAATTTGTACTGAAACATAGCTAAGTGAAATTGGGAAGACATCTCTCCCCAACCACCCTTTTTCTTTTGTAGGAGATGTGGGAAAGGGACTCCTATATCATAACAACTCATTTTTGTATCATTTCCCATAAAAATCATGACCCTTGTGTCAACCATTAGGTGAAAGAAATGTGTTCCATTCATACTTTCTCTTTTAGGGTCTTTCTTTCAATGGCCAGCCTCAGCCCAACTTCAAGGCTCCTAATTATAACATTTACTGGTTCAAAGATTAACCTTCTGAGAGGGGCATTCTGGGCTCTTGGTAACATGATCAGCTTGGTCTTCTCTTGGTCTCTCTCTTTCTGGTTCTTTGTATAGCAGGAGGGAGATGATGGTATCTGGCACATTCCTAGGATGACTTGAAGATAGCAGCCTTCTGTGTTTAGGGCTGAAAGATTGTGAACTCTGTTAGCTGAAATGCCACTCCAGGGAGGTGAACAGAACATTAAAAAAGCTTTAGCTGTAGGGAGTATATAGTGCAAGCAGAGTCAAATTTGAGAGCTGGGACTTGAGTGGACATTTGTCCCTGCTTTCTACCTTAATAAAATCTGAGTGTTAACTGTGGGAAAGGGCATTTGAGAGATCACTAAAAATGAATCATTAGAGTGCCCAGAAGAGCTTTATTATGATGTACTGTGAATTCCTTCAGAACCAACTCTGTACTTTTCTATGTGCTCATCAGGTAACTGAGTAAAAAAGTACAACTCTTTTATGCTCTACCATGGAGATTAAGCAATCCGCTGAATTATAACGGCAAAGGCATACACTCTTCTACTGGGTTCAGTCAATATCCTTTGGAGAATTCTGTGGCAAGTGAGACTAGATGTCCTTTCTTGAACTATTTTAAAATTCTCAAGTGAAGTTCCGTATCTCAAATGAGAGAAACCAACTTAAGTGAAGCCTGGGCGAAGAGTACTGGAAGCTTTCGTTCACTCATGCTCTAAAGGATTAGAGGGTTCCAGTCAATAAACAAAGCCATTTTATGGCTCCTGACGGGTAAATTGAGGGGACCGATTTGGTCAAGGACCAGTATGAGGATGTTTCTGTTCAACAGTTAACAGGATTCAACATGATATGGAAAATACAGGCGTGTAAAACTATACTACGGCACTCACGTTGCCAGCTAAAGCCTAAAACACAGCCACATTTACATATGTGTCCATCTGTCTGTTTTTACACTTTATTTTTCCAACCAGTGGGTGAAGTGGTTTTCATCCAAGCTGCAGTCTGAATTTTTTTTTTCACCCACCACTTTGCCTTATATCATATAGATGCATATATTAAAGTGCATGTTATTTGTCTCTGGACACACATTCGCCCAGCCTCGGCTGGGTTTTTGGTTCTCTGCTGGAAGGTGAGCCCATCTTCATAGGCCCCCGCTTTGCAGCGGCCGGCACCGGCCACGTTGGCTCGGATCACCCAGTTAGGGAGCTAAGTGTTGCGGCCTTCTCCAGGTTACAGAAATCCCCCATCGCCGGCCTGGGTGAAGCCACCGGGGGCCACAATTGGGGCAGAGCCGGTGAGAATGGAAGTGCTTTAGGTCTCTTCAGTGGAGAGCCTGCGTAAATCCTGTGTAAATAGAGGGAGGATAACAAAGAAGGAGCCCCTGCAGCTCTGAGCATTTGGAGCCATTTGGGGCTGAATTTGCTAAATGCTGCTTATACCGCCTGAAAAGTTGAAGAGAAAGGAGCATAAAATCCCCTCTGTTTTTCCCTTTCTGCTCCTACCCCGGGGGGAGGGTGTTCAGGACCAGGGAAGCCTGAGGTAAGCCGATGAAGACTTGTTTTTTCAGTGCTCTTTTGAGTGTGAAAAAGGTGGCCTGGGTCACTGTCCTCTCTTTAATGTCGGAAACCCACACGGTTAGTAAATGTTGCATGTAAACGAAAGCATTTCATCTCTTCTGCTTCCCTCCATGCTAGTGGGCCATGAACTAGTCACTTGAAAAATCACAGAAAAATTTCACTTTAACGTGTCCAGACAGTTAAGCACAGCAGGAGAGTAAAAGAGATCAGTAATTAGCAGGTCTCACTGCTGGCCCCTCACCCCACCTCTGGCCCCTCACTCTCCCCACATTTCTGGGTCTTCAGCTTCCCCCTCCCCCAACCTGATCAGAGGTGAAAAAAAGGTAAATTGCATGTGCAAAAAGATTTACTTTGTGGATGGTTCTTGGAAAGCAAGTTTTGCAAGGCTGTAGTGGAAAACAGAACTAGGCAAAGGTGGCTTTTTCTTCTTCCTCTTCTTCTTCTTCTTCTTTTTTTTTTCCATCTCATTTGAAACCATGATGCAGATTTCTCAGTGGGATATCCTAAATTAAACTCCTGGAAGGTAGTCCCCAGAAGAAAATATCTTTTGACTCTTAGTATCTAATATATGTATTTTGACTGTTAGTATATTTTAATTCCATTTTCAAAGTATTATGTCAAGAGAAAAAAGAAATGATGACAGAAAATTGGTTCACAAGGTACTGGGTGTTACTGTTCCATGGCTACCTATTACTTCATTTTTAACTGTAATGTTCCGAGTCATCTGAACAGCCTGGGCAAGGGGCAGTCCACTCTCTCCCAGAACCCCCACTTCCCCTTTGAAATAGGGCAGGTTTGAGATGGAGTACTGTTTTCATCAGCAGTATGTGACCCATGTCTCAGACATGTAAGGAGAATCTCTGAGGAGGACCACACACATACACAAATGACACTGGCCATGATACCATGATACCCAGTGCTCATGGAGCAGGCAGAGGGGAGTGAGGGAGCCCAAGGGTCTGTGGCTACTAGAACAGGGTACTGGGGGCAAGGGGTCTCCTTCATGGACAGTTTCTTCAAAGCAGGTTATATTCTCATTGGGTCCTACGAATATGTCTAAAGGATCTTGCTGCCAATTTGTCCATGCCACTAACATTTGAGTGTTTACTCAGAGCCACGGTTCGGGAATCAGAAATGACACAGCCCCTGCCTTGGAAAAGTTCACAGTCAAGCAGGACAGAGAAATTAGTCAACAGATAAATTGCAAAACAGAAAAGTAAATAAAACAGAGGCTAAGGCAAACTGCTGAAGAACACTGAAGAAAGCAGAGTACACTAACTCTGTTAATGGAAACTGGAGAAAGCTTTGCCAAGGAGATTGTTTTTTCACTGGGTTGTGGAGGTTGAATAGGAGTTTGCCTTGACAAAGAAGAATGGGAAGGAGGGTTAGTAAAAATGAAGGGAAAGGGCATTCCAGGCCCAGGGGAAAGGACTAAAGGCATGGCATCTTGAATGATCCCTTGGCTCAGAAAGGTCTTTAAAATTCCACAGATGCTTCTGTTTCAAAATCATATTTAATTTGAAATTTACATCCACAGGGAACAATAATGATCCTATCTCTAGATAATGGATATACCTGTTTGTGTAAAATATGCACCTGCTTGTTTCTTGGTTCATACTTTTAAATGGGCTGTCACCCGCCATGACCTTGGAACATGGATGCAAATATACAAGACCTCACTCTTGGAGCTTGTTTCCGGGGCAGTGAGGGCTTATCCAGCATCTAGCTTCACTTTTCACATTCGCTTGTCCTCTGAGCAGGTTAAGGGAGAGGCTAGAGGATGTGAGCCTGGGCTTTGGAGGATAGCACACCCTGCCACTTCCTAACTATGTGATCTTTGACAAGTTACTGAATTTCTTTGAGTCTATGTTTTCTTATCTGTAAAATGGAATTGGTAAAGTAGTTATTTCATTCATTTGCTGTGAAGATTAAGTGAGGATTGGAACATTGCAAATGCCCACTGAAAGGTACTTGTGATAATGAAGATAATGACAGTGACGGCAGTATTGATAAAGAAGAGGGACCTGTATGCTAGAGATAGGGAAATGATGTGGAAAAGGGACTACTCTACTTAACGTTAAATACGCCCATCTGAAGAACTCTATAAATTTGTGTATGGGTGTATAGGTGTGGCTACTGGCAGAAGTATGCAGTTCATCCACAAATGACTTGTGTACGACTTGGTGACTGATTTGAAAAAGATACAATTTAGTTTATATACATATAGGTTTATGATCATGTGCATAAACACCTATGTACTTGTCAATATACCTAATTCCTGGAAACAGACTGTTAGAGAAGATATATATGTGTGCGTGTATATGAAATCAGTGAATTTACATGGCACACAATGAAAAGGATAATATTGTGAGTTTCTGTTTAGCAAAAAAGGGGAAAAAAGCCATGTTCTCTCAGATGAGATATCATTCTTTTTTACAGCATATATTTTGTATGAATGTATTTAACTAGTAAACCTGGTCCAAAACTTGGGGAAGTATGGATTATCATTTTTTAAATATTTTATTTATTTATTTGCCGGAGAGAGGGCAGAAGCAGGGGGAGTGGCAGGTAGAGGGAGAAGCAGACTCCCCACTGAGCAAGGAGCCCAATGCAGGGCTCGATCCCAGGACCCTGGGACCATGACCTGAGCCGAAGGCAGTCACTTAACTGACTGAGCCACCCGGGCTTCCCAAGACTTTATTTATTTATTTGAGAGAGAGCGAGAGCATGTACAAGTGCATGAGTTGGGGGTGGGGAGGGGCAGAGGGAAAGGGAGAAGCAGACTCCCTGCTGAGCAGGGAGCCTGATCCAGGGCTCCTGGACTCGATCCCAAGACCCTGGGATCATGACCTGAGCCAAAGGCAGACACTTAACAGACTGAGCCACCCAGGAGGGGAAGTGAGGATTAAATAATGCACCACTGACTTACCCAGAAGAAGTACAAATGGTACCAACCAAATATGTTTATTTGTCCTAATACAAGATCGAGAGGTCAGTTTTAGATGACTGTTATTTGACAGTGTGCCAAATGTCACAGAAACTTTATTCTAGTGTTAAAAAAGGGACTTTGAGGCAAGGGGTTATATCACTTTGATCACAGTTCTATGAGGTGTTTAATAGCATTGCACAGAGCTCATGAGGTCCTGACTGTATGGACAATGGGTGTGGGTACTCAAATATTTGTAGCATCTCTATGCTCTGAAGGTCAGTCTGGTGTCTCCACTTGGATGACAATAAGCCTGTTATAAAAAACCCCTACCCTCAAAGACTATTGCTGTACTGCGTATATCTAAAGCCCTTCAAGCGATGGCTTACTTTTGGGAGAAAAGTCTGCACATTTTCTTTGAACCTGGACCAGTCTGGACCGGCTCTAGCTCAGTCCCAACTCCTCGGCCGTAGATCTAATCTCTCCTCTGCACTTAGACCTTCTCTTGTGAGAGATCAAACCTTGCTTAGATCTGTCACTGATAACAGAGTTCCAATGAGGTAATGCTTTGAAAAGTAAAAGATAACCTATGATATTAATGTGAGAAAACCAGTGGTCGTAACACTGGACTTGAAGTTGCCAGAACTCTAGTTTATCCTTGACCACATAGTACTGTGGAACTTTGAACAACAGCCTAATATCCTGGCCTCATTTTTCTCACTGATAGATGACTGGGTTTTGTTTTGTTTTGTTTTGTTTTGTTTTGTTTTGTTTTGTTTTGTTTTTGGAGGGCGGTGGAGGAGGTAGAAAGGTAGAAGAAGATGGACCCTCTTGGTCGCTACATTGTATTTCTGATAGGGCAAGAAGGCCACATCCCAGTGATATTGGACTCATCATAGCACATCATCGCTGTTTGTATCATTGCTTTATTCCAGACCAAGAAATTGATGTCTAAAATACAGACTTTTGGCTAAATGGAATAAGACAGTATGCCAATGAAAGGAAGTGATGTCCTTTTGCCTAGGTAGTTTTTATGATGTAGAATTTTATGGATTGGGAATTTCTGCTTTAGAATTATCCGAGGATTCTCTCATAATGTGTCCATATCCTTCCTTGATTCACTGGCTACACAGCTATGGGTATGGAGTCTACCAAAACCTGGATACCCATGGTATCCCAGGATTTAGCTTCCCGCAACTAAACTCTCTCAGTAGTGGTTTTTTAGGTAGGTGTAGCTCTGAGCGTGGTATGCTCAGCTATGGAAAGTGTGTGTGACTTCCTCCAGAGCATGGGTGTAAATCTAGCCACAGAAGCTCTTAAAATACCACAGAGTTTTTTTTTTTTAATTTTAAAGATTTTATTTATTTATTTGACAGAGAGAGACACGGTGAGAGAGGGAGTACAAGCAGGGGGAGTGGGAGAAGGAGAAGCAGGCTTCCCGCTGAGCAAGGAGCCTGATGTGGGGCTCAATCCCCAGGACCCTGGGATCATGACCTGAGCCAAGGCAGAGGCTTAACAACTGAGCCACCCAGGTGCCCCGCCCCATTTTAAAATAAAGACTTTATTTATTTATTTGAGAGAGAGACCGTGAGAGAGAGAGAGAGCACGAGAGGGAGGAGGAAGGTCAGAGGGAGAAGCAGACTCCCCACTGAGCGGGGAGCGTGACTCGGGGCTCGATCCTGGGTCTTCAGGATCATGACCTGAGCTGAAGGCAGACATTTAACTGACTGAGCCACCCAGGCACCCCAATACCTCAGAGTCTTAAAACAGGAGGAAGAACCAGAGATTATATTAAGACCTTCAGACAGTAACCACCAGGGGTAGCAGGTTAAGGGGATCTTCTATGTGCTCTATAGCATTTCTTCTTGAACATGAGTGGTCATTAGAATCACTTGGAACACTTACTCACGTTCAGATTATTCGGCTCCCCCCTAGAGATTCAAATTCACTCGGTCTGGGAGGGTACACGAATTTGCATTTCTCACAGTTTCTTCATCAGTGCTAATGCTGCTGGTCCGCATTTTGAGACCCAATGTTCTATAGAGCTTCTTTCATCCTTTGTATCCCTCGTCATCAGAAGATCAGGATGAGACTCCATTCTGCTGGTCAGTCCATGTGATGGAGAACATTGTGGTTCTTCTGCAGTGAATAAAACCCGGGCCACGTTGTAGTTCCTCACCATGACCACTGACCAGATGCATGGGAGTAGGATAGACTTGGAACTTCCTACCCGTTCCTGAGGTTGCATCTTCTTTCAAATCAGAGGCTCATCTAGTTCAGTGGCTTCCAAAAGCCAGTTTGAGAACCAGTGCTAGGCTAGTTGCATAAGCAAACCCAAGGAACATGTTAAAAATATAAATTCCTTGCCCCTGCCCTGGGATATTTTGAGTCAGTGAATCTGGGATAAGGCCTAGAGACCTGTGTTTTTAACGATCTCCCCTGATGATTCAATACACGTCAAAGTTGTCTATCTACAGGCCTTGAATATTTCTTTCCATGGTCACACACAGTGCATTCCAGTAATACACAGCTCTTTTGAGTATCTTTGTCCCAAATTTAGACTGTACCCTTCGAGAAGGGATTAGTAACCTTTTAGAAGGAGCATTCCACTATTTTTTCTTTAGTTTTTCATCAGCAGAGATGGCAGTGCTGGTGGAATGGCCCCCCCAAAAGGCCCTAATGGACACTGGGTTCTTCAAAGAAGCACCATTCCTGGTATGTTTAGAAGCGACTGTGTGCACACAGGCAGCCCGGCCCCTGAGGCACTATAATGAGTGCGGTTGCCCCAGTTTGGGATTCTCAGAAAGAGGGGAGGGTCCTTGCATAAGCTTATGGGTGAGTTCAGTTTTTCCCTCCCCCAACATACAATCACTGGGTATTTGCTCTGGGTCGGACACAGAGGTGTGCTCTCAGGATAAAAAGAGAAGCAAGAGACAGTTCTTGGCCTCAGGACTCCACACTTTTGAATCTTAACTTCAGATGCTGAGATGTACTCTGTTATCTCTTATACCTTTTGGCACGTGCATCTGTGCTCACACACGCACGCACGCACACACACACACACACACACACACACCCTCTTCGGCACAGGTGCCGGGGATTGCCAATCTTACACGCACACAGCCTTAAAGCAAGAGAACAGTGTCCACTTGAAGAGTTACTAACTTTGGCATCCTCTGCACAATTTTATTTTAGGTTGCAGATCACACAGTTTCCTTTCAAAATCTTTCTTTATGTTGTTGTTATTCCTCCATGCTGGACTTGGTTCACAGTCCATTGGAGGAAAAAAAACAATGGCATTTATTGTGTTAACGTGGAGAGGAAAACTCCTCGCTTTAAGGAGGTAGAGACACTAATATTAATTTAAAAATCTGATGTCTAATATCTACTTATTATAAAAATGGGCACATTTTTCTTTACAATTATCTGTTACACTGGACCCAAATTCAAATATTTTACAACACTTACATAAAATTAAAATTCATATAATGCTCCTGCCTTCTCCAGTTTAAGTCAGTCATCAAAGGACGCTCAATCTAGTTATGTTTTTTTTTTTCCTTGAGCTAAATAGTTTGAAGGTGTTACCAGCCCTCTTTGCTTTTAAGCATGAGAAAATGCACTGTGGAAATGCTGTCTCTCATTTTTAAGGTCATTGATTGGGTGAAAAATGCAAATGCCTCCTCCTCCTTCTTCTTTCTTTCTTTTTTTTTTTTTTTGGTTGAACTTCCTTCAATTAAGCAATTAACCTTTTAAAATAAGTATATTCAGAAATCTATCAAAAAGAGCTAAACGAGATTTTAACAAAATCCTGACAATTTCAGCTTAAACATATACACAGAAACCATATGTGCTTCGGAAGAAATATATACACACAGGCATTGTTTACAGTGTGTGTTTTTATATTTGGAAGACATCGAAGGAAGAGCCATTCCATACATACATTATCTGCAGTGTACGTCCAGATAGCCCACATAGATTTTACATTAAGAGACAAAGATATCTTTATCCGTGGTGGGTAGACAGACAGACTGACCGACTTCAAACTTGGACTTGCCATGTGGATTTTTTTTTTTTTTCCTCATCTCCGGGTACTGCTTTTCAAAATTGCCTCGGGCTACAGAACAGCACCTCAGATCCCCAAGGCCCACTGCCTGGCTCCTAATAGCCACTCTCCATCTGTGTCACATGAACAGCTGATGAGATCGCTCCAGTGTCTGTATTTTGGAGAGCACATCCACCCAGGTTAAAATGCTAGGGTTGCCAAGGAGCAGTCAGAAGCCATTAGTGTGGGTGAGAATTTGCCTTGCAGCAGTTCCTTGGCATGGTGGAAAGCGTGTATGCGTGTCCCTGCTCGAGCTTGTGTATGTGAGTGTGTCTCCTTGTGCGAGCGACCCCTAGTATACACGGATGTGTAGGGAGGGTAGGCAGATGAAGACTAGCCTCCGTAGATGCAGTATTCAAAAGTCAAATGCCTTTTGTTTCCCTGTACTCTGATTAGTTCTTTGACTATTTGGGGTCCCTTTCACTCACTCTTTTTAAATTTTTTTTATCATAACAGACGGCAAAGAAAAAGAGAACAGCAACTTCGGGGTCATGCTCTAGTGTTTGGGCAGATGGAAGGGAGCTGCTTTGCCTTGGGGCAGGGTGGTTGTAATGAAGTGGCCTGTCAGTCTGTAAATAGTGAGGGTCATCTCTTCCATGTGATGGAGGGTATCACATTGCAGTGAAAATGGAAATGTCAATAAAATTAATCTGCCAGCTCTTTGCTGTGGCTTTTCTGCTTCTCTGGTCAAAGAAGGTTGAGGGTTTTTTGGTGAGAAAGGAAGAGAACAGGTATAGGGAAGCCCACAGAGTGGACGCCGAAGTTGGAAGGTGAGGGGCCCAGTGGGCAGGCCGTCGTGGAGTAGCCCAGTCCAAGAGGAAGGAACAGGTCTGGGAATGAGCTGGTGGATCTCCGGCATTCCCCGGGAAGCTGCGGAGCGTCTAGCTCAGGCTACATTGAGCACAGAGTTTATTGTTTTAGGCTTTCTTGGACAAGGTTTTTACTTAGCATGGGATTTATGGCATTTACTGCTAATGAATGTCTATTCTTAAATTACAAAAACCCCCATCTCAGCGCAATTCCCAGATGTCCTTCCAGGACCCCAGCTTCTTAAACACCAGCGGGGAGCATAAACTCTCCACTTCTCTGTTTTCCTCTTTCGTGTGGCTCCAGGCTAATGATGTGCAAGGAAAACACAGCCATCCATAAAGCCCCAGTGCTGTCCCCGTATTCTTCATTTATTTTGCATTTGATTATGCCACAAGTCGGATCTTGTTTCTTTCCTTTTTTTAAAGTTATTAGTTCAAATATTAATGTAGGGATATGGCATATATTGCTGCTCTTGATTGATGCCTTCCCAAAAACAGGAAGACGTGCTCGTATGAATTTTAAGAAAGTAGGGGTCCTGCAATGCCTTGCCGGAAGAGTTTTTCAGATACATAATTTAGATGCCCTCCAGGCAGGCTTTCAAGGCATTTTTGCTGGAGGGCAAGAAAAAATAACTATGACTGTTAAAAGTAAATGATTTTTGCTAATGCACAATTAATGCCAGAGAAAAGCACAGAAGAGGAAGATGGTGATAGAAACTTCTGATTAAGTGAGCACCCTACCTTCATGTATATCTTTTTTTTTTTTAATGATAATGATCATGATCAGTGGTGCAGAGAGCTAAAAGTTTTCATGTCATGCAAATGCTGAGTGCAGGGTCATCTGAGGAGTGTGTGAATGTGCGTGCTTAAGAGGTGACAGTCCTAGGAGGGGCTGAGAAGGCAGTGTGTTATGTGCAATGAAGTGACACAGTTACTGTCACCTATGCAGACAGCCTAGAATATATAGACTACAGAACATTTAACTTGATTACCCTGCAGTATGTGTTCACCGTGGGCATGGGGATGCATTTCCACCGAATGGGTTTTCTGATGGCGGTTTTCCCACATTGGATTCCATAATTGACAAAGAGCTACTGCACTGTGTCAAGCACACAATTATAATTGAATTAATGATATGGGCAAGTGTGAGACACACAAAATTAACATTTGAAGAGGCCTGGTTTAATTTTGTCTTTTACATATTTGTGTCTCCAATTATACTTTAATGAAAGAGAATATACCCGCTTAATGGATTTCTTTCAACAAGCTTAGCTGAGCTCATCATTAGCTGCACATTGTTGTTGGAACCCTTTCTGTGTTGTGTCTAATGTATTTTCATTTTTTTTTTCTACCAGGGGATGGTTTAGACAACAGTGTGGCGTCACCTGGCACAGGTGACGATGATGATCCAGACAAGGACAAAAAACGCCAGAAGAAAAGAGGCATTTTCCCCAAAGTAGCAACAAATATCATGAGAGCCTGGCTCTTCCAGCATCTCACAGTAAGTCAAGATGAAAGAGAAAGTTTCGTTGTTTTGCCTGCTGCTAGCATACTATACAGGTTGATAATAGATTTGTAAAAAAATAAGGTGCCTGTTTTCCCTTTCTTGAAGTCTGATGACTAACGGAGCAGTTAAGGTTTTGCCAACTGTCCCTACCCACAGAACACCCTCTAGGAAGGAGGACGTTTTTGTTTTAATAGGCCAGGAATGGACCTTATTATTCAAAATGGTCTAGGGCCCTACACAGCATGTGTAAATAAATTTGTTATTTATGCTAAAAGGTGTGAGAGTGACTTCAGATACCGCCACCACAACCAAGGGAAATGGCTCATGAATCCATAAACGCTGCTGATTACACTCTTAATGAAAGCCATCTCCTCCAGGAGGCGCAAAAAAAAAAAAAAAAAAAAGAAAGAAAAAGAAAGAAAAGCAGCGCCTTGCCCCATGCGTGTCTAAGCTCATGGTATCAGGAGCAACTGTACTTGCTGGAGCCGCGAGCAAACATGGCCCGTGTTTATGTGACAAACAGAGGGTTCTAGGTGCTGTAGCACCTTCGTCTATAATGTGGAGATTAAAGACTCTTTTTTAGCTGTTTAAGTCCATTTTGTTATAAGCTCACCCTGTTCAGTTCTGGGAAAAGATCAACTCTGCCACGTTTTTAAAGTAATAGTGGATCTTTACCCTCCTGTTTGCATTCAGTTTTATGTGTCGGTGTATCCCGTTGACTCTGAGACTCTCATGACCAAAAAAAAAAAAAAAACATTTACAGTATATTCTTACAGAGGAACCAGGCGCTCATATTTTACTGTTGGCTTGGAAATTCTGGGCAAATGGTAAAGGTGTCAGAGGCGGTTGCTTGCTATGATATTGTTTTCAGGCCATTCTCTTTAGGCTAATGCTTAAAAATAGAGTAGCCCGCTGTAAGCTGAAGGTCCTCTTTGATTATCCAACTTGTGTGTTGCCATGCTGAATGACATTAGTTACAGTGTCATGGGTCCAGGACAAGGTTCCACTTTTATTTATGGTGGTGGCTGCCACTCTGCTTTCGCAGTGGAGCTCCAGAGGGCAAGGGGTGCAGTGGTGGCGGAGAGGGCCGAGTGATAAATTCACATTCCTAAATCGGCCATTTTGATGTAAGGACATTAGTAGCAAACTAAGGTGTATCGATCTGGCCTGTGGTGTCAGGATTAGCTGGGAGAACCAACGAGGCTGCCCCGGTGTAGTGGTTATTCTTGCCTTGCAGCTATGGCCATTTCAAAGGTCAGGGCCCTGCACTGACTCGGCTCAGAGGAATTAGACAGAACATGCGGTCTCTGGGCTGATTACTTAACCAAAGACAAAATAATGAGTCCTAAGCAAATACTGACTAATTGAAAGGGCTGTAAATCCATTACATATTGGTCAGGGATAATCAGGAGTATTTAATCACTTTTATCTATTCAGGAGCACTGAAGCTGCAACAGCAAAGCCCTGAACCTTGCCATGTGGCTATTATTCTCATCATTATCAAAATTACTTCACAGCTGTTCTTTGCTACATCACCTCAGCTGGAGATTTACTAACCTGTAAAATGTTTTTAATTTGGAAGTCGAGTGACTGTGAGGGGAGGGGCTTCTCGTTTTTTTAACCGAAGGTCGGTTTGGTTAGAGTAGCAAGTTAGAAAGGCAGGTAGGGGCGCACGGAGGGCAGGCACACAGCTTGCTCCCTGCGAGCTCACCTGTTTGGCTTCCCCCCCCCCACCCCCCCCCCCCCCCCCCCCACTCCCCCCCCCCCCCCCCCCCCCCGCTGTCTTCCTTCATGCTCAGCCCTTCTCGGCCGAAGAGAGATTTCCACCGTGGCTTTCCAAGCAAACATCTCCATGTATTCGCAGTCCCTCAGTAATCAAAGTCAACATCCCAGAACAGCCGAACCTGAGAGAATTCGGCTGCTCTGTTTGCAAAGGAGGAAACTGAGACCCAGAAAGGGAAGTGATTAACTCAAGGTCAAGCTGCGACAAGGACCCAACCTTCCCTGTCCCCAGCACTGTGCCTTTTCCACCACATTATGATGACTTTGCTGAAACCCTTATCCTCTTTCCCTGTGGCCTGTAAATCTCACGCAGCCTCCACCACCAATACGCTCGGCGTCACGGTGGGAGATAGGGAGAAGCCAAGTGCCATTTTCTGTATTTGCTTTTAAAGCTTCCTGCTCCCCCAATCTCTCTGAGTAGAGAAGACTTTCTTTGCACCTTTCTCTTCAAGCCGACTCTCTCCTTCACCGGCCGTATTCTGGGCCTTGAGTCTCCAGTGTCAGTGTCCGGAGCCCTTTCTGGACCTCCCACCTTGTCCTGTCGGTACCTTATCTCCCACCTCCCTGCCCTGGGCTGAACCCACCGTGCACTGTGGCCACTGGTGAAAAATTGTGGGTGGCCAGTGATTGCTGGGCACTTCTTGTGGCTTTGCTGTGCAGGGGGCTACAAACCAACCACAGCACCTTGTCTCCGCCCTGAGCGTGCTTTCAATCTGGTTAAAGGAACTCGAGACTTGGTGCAGAATTGTATCGCCAGCTGAAAATTTTCATGAATGCCTGTCCTTGGAGTGGGGAGAGAAGAATCAAAGAACCTCAGCCAGGCAGTCGGGAAACCGGCCTTTTGAGGTCAGCACGCCCCTGTACCGGCTGAACCACAGTTAAGCCCATTAAGTTCTCTGGACCTTCCGTTGTCCCATTTTTCAAACGAGAGGGACACAATGCGGGGTCTCCACACTGCAGGGTCCTTTCCTGCACCCATAGCACTGGGTTTGCCTCAGGAGCACGTAGCCAGAGCCCCGTTCTGTCCCAGCCTCTGGTCATCCTTGCCTCCCTGTCCCCCTTTCCTTTTTAGTCTCCGCTAAGTGCTTTATTTTTCTCCTCCCCATGACCTTCTTTCACAACATGCCCCTTTCATTACTTTCTCCCACTGGCTTTGTCTCCCAGTCTTTCCCTCTGCTCCCCTCCCTTGCCCTTTCTGCACCTCCCTTGTATCATGAGGAAATTCTCCTCAGCTGGCTTTCTCTTTGAAAAAAAAAAAATTTTCCCTCTTCATCCAGATTTCACCCCAACTGCAGAGAAGAGGTTCAGTCACTTTGATGAGGATGGTCCTGTAAAACTTTTACTTTCCAATCTTTAATGAGCTGAAAGATTTACTCAGCTATAATTCTGAGCTCAGAAACCAAGAATAGAGACCCCTAACTAGCGACATGTTAATTTAGACTTTTCTTACGTGCACTAACAGGCATGAGGAAGTCCTTGGAAATAGAGATGCCCACTATATTTTTCTGTCACTTAATTAATTTCAACTTTCAAAGTGAAATGTTGGCTCTAGCTCACTGAAAATAGATGTAGTCTAAATTATTATTTCATGTAAATTTCTTCACAAATGCATGATTCAGTGTGCATTCCTCCATTCTTAGTCTCTTTAACATTATTTCAAACTGGTTTGTTCCCTTTTGTGCAGTATGACCTGTTCTTGTATTACAATAATCCCCGATGTACCCTTTTTTCTTTCTTTTTTTTAAAAAGAAGCTAATTGAATTATCTCATTATTTTAATTTGTTAAGCAAATGTATTTTGCATCTCAGGATGTGTTCTTAAAGAAGGGGGCTGCTGAGGCTTTGCCCCCTGAATGGGCCATTGGCCCATTTTGACATTCATGCATTCATTAACTAGCAGAACATAAAAGAACTCTGGTTGTATTTTTTTTCCCAAACACCCAACCAGCATGGAGCAACTTTTTCCAATAAGCCACAGGGGTCTCTCTACATATGTTCTCAACTGCAAGCTATTGTCACCTATTCTGAATACCTCAAAAGGCTCAGAGAAAAAAGAAGCCCACCTCAACAAAGGCCAACTGTAGCAATTGTTAAGCCTTAGTCTCAATATGACAAAAATCATTAACCTTCAGTTTTCTTGGAAGAACGAGTCCCACTACAACTGTAACAGTTAAAACAATCTCAAATTCCTGTGCACCACCAACTTTAGGGGAAAAGGTAATTCGCTTGCAGCTGATTGATTATATTGAAGGAGATAGTTAAACTAAATCCAAAGTGGCATTTAAACAAAACAAACTATTGGATGAATTGAGGAATTTCCGTATTCAGAGTTAAGCACTTTGAATTTAAATTTAATCTGAGGCTAGATAATTCATTTCTGGTTTCTGACTACCAATTTCCAAAGTGTCTTTTAAAAATCCCCTTTAAAAAGCTCATAATAACTTAAAAAAAATAAACCCATATATATGTGTGTGTGTGTATATATATGTATGTATGTTTTTAAATTATGTATATATTTAGAAATTCACCTCCTGGAAATGTTCTATATACGATTACCCCCTCCTCTACTGGTTGATGGCTCTGCCTGGCTTCTCAGACTAAGAAATCTAGTGAAGATTGAAGAAAGAATCTGTTGGAAATGTATGTGCTTTTGCTGGAAAGTACCCAATGGCAAAAGAACTTAGGGAAATCCTAGGGAAGTATATTCCTTTCACTAACACATGAAGATTATGGTATCATAAAAGTAAGCCTGCCATTACAACTGTTTTCATTTGACTTCAAAGATAGTTAAAGAAACAGCAAGAAATAATACTGGGGCTAACGGTTTATCCATAACCGTGAAACACCCTTCCACGCCAAGAAGCCCTTAGTGTGCTCAGTTAGGCTCTCAGGCACCTCCACTGGCCACCTTCAGGAGCTTTCTAGTTGTGCTGCAAAGAATATATTTGATCACGGAATGAAAACTGGAAGTGCTCACACACAAAGACACCCCTTGCTCATACCAGTCTCTAAAGTTTTTCTCATTTGAAAACATGAGGCTAAAGCTCACACTTAGGGGATGTGGGACTTCTTTCAAAGATATGTGTGCAGAATCAGAAGCAAATTAAAGTGAGGTCATATCGTGCAGCCTTCCTGAAACTGCAGGTTCTAAAAACTGTACCCTTTGTTCCGGGCAAAACGCTTTGTCCCCCTCTAGACCTCTGATGGTGAGGGAGAGTGATGAAGCCTGCCGTTCACGCGTTCCGTCGTTTGGCTCCTTGTCTATTAGAGATTGTTTTATGGGATCTTGTAAGGGTCTCTGGTAAGAAACGTGAGTTTTAAAGTTTATCATCCTGCAGAGACCATCTACCCAAGTTATGAGTAAATACAGCTCCGTGTTACCGTAGAAGAACACATATCTCTTCTCCAGGGAGTTCATCGAGACCATATGACAGTCAACTTAGTCATCTCTCACATTTTTTACTGTACCCACACAGAGGCACGCACATACACATGAGAGACAGAGAAAGACAGAGAGATACTGACTTAGACTATTTTGCCTTTTAACTAGTTCTCTTCATCTTATGTAGACCTAGATGGCTTCTTTTCTTAAATGAGGTGATCCAGTGTCGAAGTGAAGAGCCCAGGGCCTGGCTTTCTGACTGGGGGAGGTTAGATGAGTCCTACTTGAAAAGAAGCACTAAGTGTCCTTTCGTGGGGCTTTCCAGGCATAGGATTCTACCGTGTCGTGACTATCAGTTATTCATTATCAGGGGCAAAGCAAAACAAAACACAGGGCCTGGAATCTGCCACATAGTAGATTTTTGATCTTGAGCAGCTACCTTCTCTAAGCCTCATCTTCCATATCTGTAGAATGGGGATAATTCTAGAACCAACTTAGGAGGGTTATTGCAGGGATTGCATGAGATCATATAGATAATGTAAAGCATTCAGTCCTATGCCTGGCTCCTTACAGTAAGGACATAGTATAATTCTTATTGTAATCTAGCTGACTGGCCAGCAGGAGCCTTTGACCAGTGGAACTGAGCAGCTGATAACCACTTGCTTGTGCGGTCTGTGTGAGATGGGGAGATCAGGTTTTCCCAAACAGGTCCCAGATGCCCCTCAGCAGGAGAGAACGTCATCTAAATCGTGCCTTCTAGAGCCATATAAACATTTGATGGCTGCTCAGTTATGCTAAATGATAGCATCCAAGGGTCCTGGTGCTAATGGAAAGCCAGAGTATGCTGGTGAGCCTTCGGGAGAGGGAGAGGGTGGAAGGTGAAGAAGAAACCTGTTATGGAACAGTTCAGAATGCCTCAGCTGGGGCCTCCTTTTGATAGAGAATGCTCCCTTTCGCTGTAAGAGGTCCAGTATGTGAACAGAATCTAGAGTCTCCAGCTTCCTCAGAGTGTTAAAGTTGAGGCTGCCTGACAGACAGCATGTTTTTTTTTTTTTTTTTTTTTTTAAGGAGTCACTGAATGTGAAATTAGAAGACTGGGTTTGAGCTCTGTAATCTTGGGTAAGCTAGTCAACCTCTGAACCTATTTCCTTATCGAAAAATTAAAATAGTGAATATGTGCCCTACTTAGCTGGTTGGTTGCTACATCGGATGATGTAGTGAATGTGTGACTGGGATGTGCCGCACAAATGTTGAGTATTTTGGTTTTTTGGTTGTGTACTTGGGTTTCCAGCTGCCCGAGCTCTAGTAGTACCTCATGAGATCAGCAGGGGTGAGAGATGCCGTGCTGCCAGCCTCGTTCATCTGTACCCCAGGTTCTCCACTCGTTCAGTCCACATAGGTGTCTGTCCTTGGAGACTCTGATCATTCCTATCATGAGATCTCTCTCGAAGGGCCTTAAATGGAAAACTGAATCAGTATTCCATGGACGTTAGTTATTTCTGCTTGAAAATTAGTGCCTTCATGATGCTGAGATTGATCTACTTAATACCAATCGCTATAGGCCAAATGAATACCAAATATAAAATGTTGGACTTACTTAGGCCATGAGAGATGGCCTCTCTCACATTCAGAGGTCTAGATGAGCCCTGAAGACAAGTAGGGCTGCTGGGCAGAGAAATCCTTATGTGGAAATGCATATGCAGAACACACAGCTGAAAAACAACAGCAGAGAGGACTTCCCACAAACATGCAGCGCACTGAGGCTGCCCCTAGCTGTAGCCCTTGCATTGTTTTTCTGCTTGCCAGGAGAAAACATCTGTGAATTATTTGAATGGAACCTTATACTGGAGATCGTCTGAATTGGTGTCATCTCTGTTTAATTTCAGGAAATGATGTCACAATGCATTAAATAACAATGCTGGGTGATTTATTTTCCCATGGACATGCTGTCCTAAGCATTCCTCTCCTCTCACAATGTTTCCAATTAACTGTAAGCTTGAGTGTTCTTCCTATTTCAGAATGATTTTGAGGGGTGGGGACGGGAGATGGGGGTGGAAAGAGTGGTAATTTCAGAGGTTTCCCAGGTTCAGAGCTAAGGGCACATCCATCGTGTCCTTACTGGGACAGGGAGGGTACTGAGTGTCGGGGCTGTGAGCACCAGTGCCGACCTACAACAGTGTTGGTTGGTTTTAAAGAATGTCTAAAAAAAGAAAGCCTGAATGTTCTGATCCTAGCTGTCCAAAGAGCCACCAGTTAATTTTAATAGCAACCTGCATACTGTAGCTTCTGTCTTGATCAAAGTTTCTATGCACTCCCTTCCTCAGTAAAGAATAGAGGACATAAGTCAATTCCGTGTGCCATCTGTCGTCGTTTTTACAATTTCTCAAATTAAAGAGACAGGCCAAAAATTTAATGTTGTGTTGAATCCTAGAAGCTCCTCTAGAAGAAATAAAATTGCAACTAAATTTACTTTGACTCCCTTGAGGAAAGGAAAAAGTTGCATGTCGCTGTGTCATAACCTCTTCCTTGGAGTCCCAATTTGGTGTTTGGGATCAGAGTGTGAGGGGTTCTGCACATAAAAGCTGATGTGTTTGGGACTCCGCAGCTCTCGTCCACGTTCTGAATGACTTCGAGGTCAAGTCCCCAGTGCAGTGGTCGTGGCAGTGGCCTTCCATGCGGGTGCCAAGGTGTGCGGTCTCCTCAGTACAAAAACATTTGGTCAAGACATTTCCAAAGTATATCAAACAATCCCATTTAAAAAGAAGTTCAGCTGAGATAGATTAAGAAAATTAAGTCCCAGATTATGAGCGACTAGCTGACAGACACATTTTTAAAATGAGCAACTGGGTGAGAAGATTGAAGAATGAAATGCTTATTAAATTACCATCAAAAAGACACTAAAATAATTATTAGCTCAAAGTTTAACACCCAGTTTCATAAAATATCACTCTAAGTATAATTGTTTAAAAATATGTTATAGAATTCAAAGAGATGGAGAATGGAGGACCCTTGAATAAAAGAAAATAGAAGGCATGTGCATATCTGAATATTCAGCTATTTAAAACCTCCAAGAATAGAGTGCCATTAAATGCTGTTTAGCGAAACCCGTGAATATTCATTCAGATCATAGAGAACATTTCCATTTCTTCACTCCACACGACCACAGTTTGCGAGTGTATTCCATGGAGAGGTGGTGTTATTGGGACATAAAGGCCAAGGGGACTGAGTCGTGGGAACACTCACTGTCCCTCAGCTTTGCTGCAGCAGGACAGGGTCATTAAAGCCATCTTCATGCTCAGGGTTAATTTTGATGTTAGAGACCATTGCTGCACAGATTTCAGACGACTCCTGAAAACGCCCTGCCTTCTCTGTGCTAGAGTCTGTCTTTGCAGTTTGGAACAGATTATGAAGCGTAAAGGTGATATCCTGCCCCACTGCTCCTGTTAAGAAGTAGTGACTTGGGGAGGAAGCATGAGGTTGGTTGAATGGAATTTGCCTTTAGCACATTAACGAGCGGGGGTACCACTTTCTAAATTGATTGGCAGCCGTTGTTTACAGTATGCAAAGTAATCATGGGCACCCTTTAAAGGTGTATTATCCTCTTAAAACATAATAGTAATGCCATTTTCATGCTTTTACATTTGCTATTCATATTTTGAACTGCCAAGTCCCAAATCTGCCAGAACTGATTTAAGTTGTTTTTATCTAATAGTGGATAAGTTGTCAAGTCACAATATAATGGCAGATAATTTTTCTTAAACTATAGTTTTACTTCTTGGTTGTAATAGATAACATGAGTATTTGTTGACTCTGACTTGATTGTCCACAAAAAGAAAAATTACAACTCAAGAGATTATTATTGTGGGATTCTGAGATGACAAGAAATGAAGAGAATATTATTCTCTAGTTCCTCTGAGCATTATAGAAAATTAACATGAGCCACTAATCAGCCCTCTTCCAACCACCCTGCCTCTCAGTTTACTGATATCCAATTTGCCTAACATAGCCTGATAACAAAAATCCACCCTTCATCCTCCAAATCTTGTTGCTGCTCTTAGCTTAATTTTAATACCTCAGTTTTCACTTCATTATATATATGTATATACACAGATGGATAGATTGATTGATTGATTTACTTGTGATTCACAAATATTCCAGAATTAATTTTGACTTGGAAATAGCTGGCAACTCCATAACTAATAATTTAGGTAAGGATAATCCCGTGACTCCAGTCATACTTCAGTGGTAAAATGGCTTTTTTCTCACCCTGGACACATGGTATGACCCTGTCATAAGCCGACAACCCAAGTGTACTGGGAGTGGTGTTACACTAGTCTTTTAAAAAGAAAAAAGCTTTTATCAATAGAAGAGATGAATGCTGGATTATTCCCCGTAGGTTTGGTGTCATGTTGGAACTCTATAAAAGCAGCCTGATTTTTTTCCCCATGGTGAAAAGTTACAGGTTCCATTTCAGTGTTCCAAGATACCTGCAGGCAGCTCATGAGTTGTTACACTTGTTTTAAACCTTGCCTCACAATGAATTAAAAAAAAAAAAAAAAGAAGAAAGTGTTAAGAGGGCACAGGCAATATGAGATCATTATTAGTCAGTCAATTATCGGCTCAGTTCAGTTTTTGCATTAGTTTCTAGCAAACCATAAGTTCAGATCTGTGTGGCAAATCCCACCTACCACTTGATGGCATTTCGATGAAGACTCTTCTTACTGCTTAATCCTGAAGCTTTTATGTTTGCTAATGAACTGCTTAAGTGATAATCAAGTATGACAAAGTGAAAGGCATCAGTTTTTAATATGATCTCTCTTACCAGCCTGGGCAACCTTTCAAAAACAGTTTGAAAGTATGTATGCATGTATATGTATGTATGTATGTATGTATGTATGTATGTATTTCTGCAGAGCAAGTTTAAAGAAAAGTGTGATTTGGTTCTCTTTAGTTCTTACATACTTGTATTCTCTTGTCAGTATCTATCCCAAATACTATCCCCACCCCTGCTTGTTTAAAATGTATATGTGATTAGTTAAGTAAACAGGAGGTGCTTAAATTCTCTTGAATCTGTGGTTGCGCCTGATTGGGGTAGACAGTGGAAATGTTTGGAATTAAAGAATCAGTGCTTTGCCTACCTTTGATAGTGAGGACAATCTGTTAATTTTTTATGCTTTACAAAAACAAACAAACATCTCAGGGCAGGGAGAAAGAAATACCTACTGTTGACAGGAACACACACACTTACCCGTACACACATCAGAGGCAGCCCAGTTAGGATCATTGTGAAGTTATTTGAATAAGATCTTATTCTCGGCTCAACTTTTTGCTCTCTCAGCTATCTTGGGCAAGTCATTTAATTTTCTGAGTGCTGGTTCTTTCACCTTGTTGTTTTGAGTTAGCTGAGATTAGGAATAGCCCTTTGAAAAGGGCAGAATACTATGAAAGCATAAAATGATATTAATGTCTTCATATAATCCACCGAAATAATTAATTTGCTCTGTCTTAGCTCCATGAAACCTGAACTTGGATATGGGTGAAATACTCTTCAGAGGAAAATATTGTACTTGTTTCTTTTGACCTAAGTCTGTTTGGAATGAGGATCAAATCCTACAGTTAGCATGAAATGTACAAGGAAAGGGCAGAGACCTTATGGACCATTCATACTGTGGCAGGGTTTATAAGGGCATCATGAGTGAAAGTAATGTTTAAAATTTCATAAACTCAAACTTAAGAGAAAGAACTGGGTGAAAGATAGCAAAGAAACCTCACAATGAACTTACTCCCACTTGTATTATTACAGCTTTGGAGCAAGCTCCTTGGGGATTTGGATATCTTTGTTCTTTGTCCATAAACTCTTCATCCTGAGAATTAACCGGTTCACCAGTCTGCCACTTTTCATGCTGGCCAAGCTGGTGAGAATGAGCAGCTTTGCATCTCTAAATCCTAGGAGAGACATAGAATTATTTCTTTTCAGCAAGACACTAGTGAGGTTACTTTATTTTATTTTTTTCCGAAGATAGTTTCGATCTGGATGCTAAATCAGGCTACTTTTGATTCTACATCCAGAGATTTGTGAATGCTGCAGCTCATAAGACAGAATCCTGTTTGGCTAAAACATAGAATATGTATGGGAGAATAGTGGGAAAAGCTTGGAAATGTATACTGAGGCCCTAGGTTTAGACCCCATAACCCAGATATCCAGGTGGGGAACCTTTATGGAAGTTAGAAATGGTGATACTATGATTTGAGAGTTGAGGCTGATCTTTGCAGAAGCAATGCTTGGAACCATGGCATTGGATGAAGGTAAGTAAGGAAGAGAGCACAGAAAGAAGAGGTTAGTGGAGAGAATCTCTTTGAAAACTACGTTTAAAGGGAAGAAGAAAGAAAGTAATGAGCAAAGATAAAGAAATCAGATTAGTAGGAACATAATCAGATCATGTGAAAAGAGAAGGAGTTTCAAAGCAGAGGAAGTAGATTCTGCAAAAAGATCAAGGACAATGATGACTAAAAATAAGCCTTTGGATTTGGCACTTGGGAGTCCTGGTCTACCTTTGAATTCTACAAGCTGAGGAGAGAGCACGCGAAGTTGGAAGGGAACAAAGGAGGAGCAGAGGACAGTGCGTGGGATGGCAGGTTTCAGCAGTGGGGTGTAGCAGGGGGGAAGGGAGCTAGGCTGTAGGTGTGGAGGGGTGGAGAGGCTGACAATGCATAATGTGGGGTTCCAAAGGAGGAAGCCAGTGAAGGTGGAGGTCAAAGCACAGGTAGAAAGGTGGGTAGGAGTCAGACACCTTTTGTAAAGAATAGGAAGAAAGCTGAGGATGTTCAGAAAAGAATTGCTCTAACTGGATGAGTGGGAAATGTGGAGAGTGTGATCGGGAGCGAATTAGGAAGGCATAGCAGTGCAGCCTTGGATCAAGAGGGCCAGGCCGGAATGGACCCTCTTGGCACCATTTCATCCTTCCCCAGGCAGAGCTCAGGCACCCAGGGGCAGGAAGAGGAAAGCAGACAACAGGAAAAACTTATGCCTAGGTGAGAGGGAGAGTTTGGTTAGAGAATTCTTGAATGGCTGACTAGTTAAGTCAGAATTCCGATGAGATATTCCTTTTTTGGATCATGACTGAAAAATGATTCTGCAGTTCATCTGAATAATGAAACAACTAAGAAAAGTCAAGATATTTTTGGAAAAGAAAAATTAGAGAGGTCTTGTACTGAGTATTAGTGAAATAGATTATAAAGCTGCACGATACGGCACTGGCTACCGTAATAGGCAGAACGATCATTTGAACGATATAAGAATACACAAATCAATCCAAATATATGGAGAAAGTTATTAATTTTAAAGGCATCACTTTAAATCAATTGAGAAAGGAAAAAGTAAGTCAATAAGTGTTTTTTTTTGGTTAATGGTTTAACTATTTTTGAAAAAACAACCAGTACTCTCCATTGAAGTAAGTGCCACATTTAAGAGTTCTTTGAAGGAAATCTATTTCTTCTTCCTTTATTTATTTAGTAAAATCCTTTCAGAGCATACAAACAAAGGAATTACAAAGAAAAATGGTGGGGGCGCCTGGGTGGCATGGTCGGCTGAGTGTCCAACTCTTGGTTTTGGCTCAGGTCATGGTCTTGGGGTAGTGATATCAAGCCCCGCTTTGGGCTCCATGCTCAGCACAGAGTCTGCTCGAGATTCTCTTTCCCTCTCCCTCTGCCCCTCCCCCTCCTAAGGTAAATAAATAAATCTTAAAAAGAAAAATGGTAATAGGTTTAAACAAAAATAAAAAAGCTTTTGAATGTCAAGAAAACACCATAACATAAAGGCAGACATTAAAGTGGCACAAATATGTGCAACATCATATAATAGGCAAAGATTAGTGTCTTTAATAAGTAAAGTGTAAAAATCGATAAGGAAAAAAGTACAATGAAGGCACAGAATAGGTCCATTCACAAAAGAAGAAATACAAATGGACAATAGGCATTTGAAAAATGCTCAAGGTGATTAGTAATCAAATCAATTTCAAAAAGAAAAGCAACAACATACTGTTTTTTCTATCAAATTAAGAAAGACTAAAAACAATTAGTATCCAGCACTGTCCAGAGTAGAAGGAAATATCTGCCTTAATAATGACAATAAAAATTGGCTTAGCCTTTCTGGAATTTAAACTTGTAATATGTATTACTAATCATGTTCCTATCTTTTGATCCAGTAATTCAGTTTCTAGGAGTTTATCCTAAAAAAGAATAAGAAACATACACAAAATTATGCAAAATAACATATGAAGATATTATTTATGACAATAAAACATTGAAAACCACCTATATTTCCATCTATAGGAGACCATAATGGAATATTATGGTCTACTGTGTAATCATTAAAAATTACAGTTTCAAAAATATTTTGAGGTATGGAAAAATCTCTCAATGTATTATCAGGTAAAATAAAACAGATAAGGAAGTGTTGTTTTTTTTTTTTTTTTAAAGATTTTATTTATTTGAGAGAGAGAGTGCACACTAGCGGGTGTGGGAGGGCAGAGGGAGAAGGAGAAACTCTCCGCTGTGCAGGGACCACTGAGCAGGGAGCCCGATATGGTGCTTGTTCCCTGGACCCTGAGATCATGACCTGAGCTGAAGGCAGATGCTTTAACTGACTGAGCCACCCAGGTGGATAGGGCAGTGTTTATGATATGATTCCACTTTTGTGAAAGAAAATATATATGGATATATGCATAGAAGAACAAATAAAATGTTAACAGTGATTATCTTTCGGTGGTGAGATGTGGGTGACTTTTTTTAGTTTCTTCTTTATACTTATTTGTATGTTCTCAATTTTCTATACAATGTGCACTGTATTTATAGTACACAACAATGCATTTATTCTAATAAAGAACCATACTGGGCAGGGAGGCTAATAACGTTGGGAATACAGGGAGCCCACTGAGAAGTTGCAAGTTCAGATAAAGATGAAGAGGGAGAATAGAGAAGCAGAGAAGGAGCATTTTAAGGTCTGTGATTTTGGAAGTACAGTATCTCTTTGTGGTGAAATCCAGGGCTGATGAAGTAGAGACGGATGACACTGGAATTAAGAAATGCAAGATGTTAGAAAGGTCTTTGCCATATATATTGAAGCCTTCAAAAGTAGAGGCAAGCAATGGGGGGGTGGGGAGAGGAACCTTCTAGCTTGTATGGAAGCCATTGGGGAAAGTGGAGGTGGCTTAGAGGTCAACATTCTTCTGGCAACAGTGATGGTGAGGAATGACTGCAAATGCCAGGGACTTCATGAGGAAAGTGAGTGGAAGGCTTTAGATCAGGGGCTGGGAGCAGGAAGTAAGAGAGAGAAGGGAAGAGAGAAAAGTCTGGCCTCTTTTTCTGGATATCAGAGAGACTGGTAAGGAGGAAAAATGGGTGACTTCAGTGGGAGAGTGTCTTAGTTCAGGCTGCCATAACAAATACCAGAGACTGGAGTCGGGGGCTGCTTCAAAAGCAGAAATTTCTTTTCTCTTAGTACTGGAGGCTAGAAAGTCCAGGATCAAGGTGTTGGCAGCCTCAGTATCTGGTGAGAGCTTTCTCCTTGGGTTGCAGATGGAGAAACCTTCTTACTGTGTCCTCACATGGCCTTTCTTTGGAGTGTGTGTGTGTGTGTGTGTGTGTGTGTGTGGCGGGGGCAGATCTCTCTCTCCTCCTCTTCTTATAAGGCCACCAATCCTGTGAAGTTAAGACCTCACCCTTATGACCTCATTTAACCTTAATTACCTCCTAAAAGCTCTACCTTGAAATGTCATTGCAATGGAGGTGAGGGCTTCCACCTACGAATTTTGCAGGGACCCAGTTCAGTCCAAAGCCAAGAGTTTTTAGGGCAACCTATTTCAGGACAAACTCAAGTTTCAGAAAGTCAAGGCTAGGGAAATTCTGTTTGCAGAAAAGATCAAAGTTATTTTTGTCCCTTGATACAGCAGGTAAGGGTGAGGGCAAAGTGGCCTAAGTTAACTTAGGAGGTGGCGAGACTGAACAGAATAGAATGCCAGGAGTCATGCCATTGGGATTGCAGCCCTTTGCTCAGAAAGCTGTCTCGGATACTGTCAAAGATGGGAATGGAAAAACCAAAACACACATCCCTCAAATGTTTCCCCAAAGTACCTGGATGGCGGAGGGAAGGAGGAGCAAAGAAGGCCTGATGATGACAACTCAGTTGGCTAAAATAAACCACAAATAGAGTTCTTATTTTGATCGTGCTTAAGGTTTGTTTGATCTAGCTGTTTTTCTTTAGAGTTCAGTTTTACATATGTTTCGGCACCCCAACCAGCTTGTGTATTTTCAAGATTTGTTTTTTTTCCTATTCCTTCTCCGGTGTTTCGATCTGGGAGGGGAAGGACTAAAGGATGGCAGACAGGCTCATTCCCTGGTTTGTCAGGCAGTGCTCTTGACCCTTCCTCAGGACCTGTGATTAATACACGCTTTGTAGAGGAGACTTGGCAAACCCTGCTCTCCACAGGACTCAATTCATAATTCACAGCGAGCAGGAGGAGCAGGGTCTTTGTGGTGGCGTGTTTGCTCTTTGCCGCACAAAAAGCAATGCGTTCTGACCTTCACTGTTATCTAATCAGGAAGTAGACAGTCCTGGAGTGTGGTGGAGTCCTCCTAGGGCTCTCTACAACTGTAAATTATGTTCGGGCTCCCCGGATCTGGGGCATGCCACACTTCACATTACTATTGTGTATCTTAAAATAAACAGCATCGCAAGCTGTTTATTTTGGTGTTACTATGTATGCAATTTTAAAACAGTGGTTACTTAAACAAATGTCTCTGTTCCCACAGCACTTGAAAGCCCGTGTTTGCTCCTGTGGTTTTGGGTTTTGTCACTTCTGTTTGGGTTATATCTGAAATCCACACTGAGCCCTCAGATGAAGCTGGTGGTACCTACACAGGACCTGTGATTGGACCTTGTCCCTCCCCCCGTGCAGCTCTCTTCCCCCCGTTCCCACACTTCCCCTACCCTCAGGAGCACCATAGGTACATGCACAAACATGAAATTTTTGTCTTCCCCTCAGAGTACCCAGTTTATCCCCATGAGTCCTCAAGAGGGTCCTTTACATTCCTGGATGCTGTATCATTTCATTGAAGAAGTGGTACTGTGATGCTTGGGTCATGAAATACTACTACCAAATACTCATTTAAAATTGTTGTTTGAGGGGCGCTGGGTGGTTCAGTCAGTTAAGCAGCTGCCTTCAGCTCAGGCCATGATCCCAGGGTCCTGGGATCGAGTCCCACATTGGGCTCCTTGCTCAGTGGGGAGCCGGCTTCTCCTTCCACCTCTCCCCCTGCTTGTGCTCTCTCTCTGACAAATAAATAAATAAAATCTTTAATAAATAAATAAATAAATAAATAACATTGTCATTTGGGTGCTGGAGACACAGTGCATACTCCACGGACACAGTCTGGGCAAGATGAATGAGAAAGAGGGCAGTGGACAAAATGGACAGAAAGATAACTAAAGTTTTGACAGCGACTTGCCCAGGGACCTGCGTCTTTACACTCATCTGTGTACAGGGGTGAAATAGGGAGGTACAGTCTTAGTAACGCACACAACTCCCAGGAGGCCACTTATTAGCACGGTTTCTTTGGGCAAGTTCTTTAACATGACTCAGTCTTCATCTGTAAAATGGATAGGATTATTGGGGTGGGAGGGGGATCAGATGAAGTAGAATGTGTAAAACAGTCTTGAATGAGGTTGCTACTGAATAATTAGTCTTCCCCTTCCTGCCCTACCCCTCACACCGTGATGAATTACAGCTGTGGGTGGTCTGGGCATGGTCCCATCAGCCTGAAGCTGCAGTTAATGTAATGTGGGAGCCTCAGTGTCTGACGTGGTCTGCTGCTGGGTGGTGTTTGGGATAGCGTTACCCAGAATCCATTTGGCCATTAGAGATGGGGCAACAGTACTCCAGATGTCCTTCTCCATTCCTTGGTTTGTTTTGTCATTTAGATACAGGCACCCCATTATGCAAGATATTTTGTGTGTGGATTTTTAATTCTAAATACACAGAAAACAGTGATCATACAGTGATTGAAAGCATGTCTCTTATTAACTGTTGCCTTGGGCAACTTATTTAACCTTTTCATAGCCTCAGTTTCTTCCTTTGTCAAATGGGGGTGATAATGATCATGCCTCGTCCCTGGGTTATCACAGTGCAGAAGGGAGATAATGCATGGGCAAAGCATTTGCTACCTTGTCTGCATTAAGTACTGGGGAAGTTAGCTCTCCTCATTATGTTTGCCCTTTAAGGGGGGGATGCGGTTTTTTAATTTTCATAATTATTTTGAAAGTGAAATAATTTCAATTCTTGGTGTCATTAGCTCACCTCTGTCCTGCACACCATAGAATCCCGTTTTCCCTGAAGGAACTAATCACAAATCCGTAAGAGGGGTATGAGAGAGAGATAAATGGGGATGGCAAATAAGACTTGGTGGTAACTTGGTGATTTCCATCTTCCCTCTTCAAGGCCAAGAGCGCATCCTATCATCTGTCCTTTCTGTGGCTGGCCAACCTTATGACATACCCTAGTTAGTGGTATTTTTCTTTTCGTCGGTTTATCGTCTTCCTAATAATTAGAGACAATCTGGCAAGCTTTCTGTACATGTTTATCTTTCCCCTGTTTCAGCCACCTCCAGCCCCTGTACTGAATGGAAGTGCATTTGGTTTGACTACATTTCCATTTTTCCTCATTTCTTTAATCTCCTATATGTCACTTGCCTCTGGAGTTCAGATAATTGTATTATTTGCTATTGGTTTGCCCCACTGGAAACAGCTCAAGATTCTTATTACAAAGAGAGTGAAGGAGAATGTACTTTTTTGCCCCAATAACATTAGATGGCATGGTGACAACTGTGTGTTTGTTAAAAAGCAGTTAGCACAAATTAGAAATACTTCACAGCAGATGTGTTTTGTGAAAGGATATGCTAAAAAATTAAACAGAGAATACTTTCCGGTTATAATTTTAGAAAAATATTGTGCAATGAAGCAAATTTACAATTCATTTAAAATCAACCTTTTTATAGAGTGTGTGCCTTCACGATAAAATTTTGACAATTCTGCAATTTGTTTCAGTGTTTCATTGAGGGGGTGGAAATCCATCTGCTAGTTATTTTGGGGGACACCATTACATCAATAAAATGATTCCAAAGTTGTACACAGACTTCATTTTAAATTAATGTGTAGCTGTTTTAAGTGTAAGTGACTTAAAGGTAAAAGTTCTTATTATATGCATAGTAGGAATTTCTTTTTCCTTCTGTCATACACAGTCCCAGTATACTGTACTCTCCAAGAATATTTATGGGCCCTGGGTTCTTGCAGACGTTTCTTATTTTTATTTCACTGACCCCTTTTTTAGCTGCTGGAGGGGCATCTTTTTTTTTTTTTTTTTTTTAAGTTGCTACCATTGATATAGTTGCTCTTAATCACTGTCTACCATGTTGTGATGTAGGTTCCAATAACATCCCATTGGGTGGCTTTTGCATGCTGGAGGCTTACCAACAGCACTGGCCTTTGATATTCGACTCACACCAGGAAAAAGAAAATGCAGAGAAAAAAAAAAACAAAAAAACCCCAAAAACTGCAAATAGAAAAAAGAACAAAAACTAGAGAAAACAGAGTGAAATCAAAAACAGATAGCTTTCTGTGAGCCGCTTAGTTTGCCATGGGAGCAGCAAAGCTATAAATCTCAGCAGCGTTTGGAAGCTGAACATGAGGCTGCTAAATTTATCATTCATTCTTTGTTGTTGGAGGGAGGGTAGTGAGCTGGCTGACTTGACCAACTTTGGTTGCTGTCCCCCATCAATACCATTTCATTTTTCTCAGAACATGGAATCAGAATTTGTCTTTTGCTGGATCAAAAGGATCCTGGGGATTAGACCAACTGTAGGGAAAAGAAGGGGCATGAAGGACTGTCTTGGAGTCATCTATGTGTTGTGAAACCGTGTGATTTCTTCCAACTCATGACTACAGAGCTGGGGTGCCTTTCTTTCTCAATAGAAGGAAAAGGAATACACATCTCCTGCTCTCGACTCTGAAACATTTAAATCCATCTGTGGAATGTAAAAAGCGTAGAGAAAGAAACTTCACTGCCACGAGCAGATCTGGAGCTTGATGAAGCCGAAGAATCCCCTCCTTTTGTTTGCACTAGTGTTCTCTGTTGCACTGCACAGGGTGGGGGGGGGGGGAGGTAGAAAGCAAGCTGGCTACAGATGTGACTAGCTATGAATATTCATGAGTGCCATTGCTCCTCTCCTACAGCATCCAGGCCTTTCTGATCTCCCTCTTGCACAGCTCACAGATGCTCCTCCTTCTACCGCCTCCACGTCCCCCACCTCAAATCTGCCCTCCCTGACCAACCCTTGAACAAGATTGCAGTTTCTTTCGATCACAGCCTGGCATGATACAGTGATCAGTGGCCTTTGAAGTGTGTGTGTGTGTATGTGTGTGTGTGTGTGTGTGTGTACATGTGTGCGAATATAGTCTTGCATCAAAACAAAGGGGGGAGAAAAGAAAAAAAATGTAATTATCCACAGTTTTATGAATCCAACTCCCCTTAATGTTCATTATTTAAACCAGCAGCAATTACAAGTTCAAAGGGGTTTAGAGGGCCAGCAACCCGCATAATCACTGCCAAATTAAGCGGGACTCATTCGTCACAGGAGAGTACACCCTGAGCAGTGAATCATGCATGCCGTGACAGGCTCTGATTTACATAAAGCAGAAATCTGTGCCCTCTGGGGCTGCGCGTTACTTCATCTTGGTAGCCTGGCGATACGTGGCTTTTCTTCTGGTGTTGGGAAGCTGACGCTACCTTACACGTGGCACAGCATCTCACTAGCTGTTGATAGTAGTCACTCACGTTAGTGTGGGCTTGTGTTCATGTCACACGTGGGGCCATGTTGCAAGTGAAATTCTCGTTCTTGAAGAGAATTTATTTCCCTAAAGTTTGCACATTAGGTAGTTTCATGATTGCAAAGACCTGAGTTTTGGAGCAGTGTGTTTCCTATGACCCCAGTCTGTTCAGGTCTGTAGTTAAAATCTGTGATATAGGGAAGCAAAACCCCTTGGACCTGAGGCCTCAGTAGGCCTAAGGGGGTGATCTGTTCCCCAGCCTGAAGGCATTGAGGAGTGCTCCCTAAGGCCCTCTCCTGTTTGGCATTGAGTGTTACCTGGTGACAGGTACGGTCAGTCCTTGAAGGAACCTGTGCTCTACAGCTGGGCTTTCTGTTTCCAAACTTTAGAGGGTTTCCAATGGGGTAGTTCAGGAAACCTGCTTGAGAGCTGTCATCAGCTATTGAAATCTCTTGGGTCTAAATGATAAAAATTCCAAAATTGAGTTCAAATGGAAATGCATTAGGTTCAGAATAATGATGGAAGACACCCAAACAATATATGTACCTTTTTATCTCCTATTTTTAGATGTTCTTGAATGTTCTGTGTCATCCTTTAGGCAAAGCTTCATACGGAATTATCCCTCATTTTTCCTTTTTTGGAGAGAACTCATCTTTCCATTTGTGGCTAAATCATCTTGGTATTATGTCACCCCCGCCTCCCTCCCCTTCCCGTCATTATCTTTTCCTCGTTTCTCAGATACAGAGCTGCATCCACACTTAGGATTTGAAGTGCTTGGGATTTGAGAATTAGGTTGGCAATTTTGGAGATTACCTACACTTATGTTTTTTTTGCTGACTTTGAAGTGCAGATAAAGGTCTTGTGGTTTCGTCTCTTGTAACTGGGTCTACACTACACATATATCAAAGCCATGTGGTTTAAAAAGTTCTTTGAAGCAGATCACAGTAGTTTTTGAAGTGATGTGACAAAATGGACCCAAGGCACCTTCAGACGGGCTTCCTGGTGTTCTACGGTTGGTAACTTTCTACTACCACCATGCAAAGACTTTAAAGGGGGTTTCACTTTACACTTGGTGTCTGGAAAATTTGTTTTCCCTGCGTTCTTTCCCACATTCTCTTCCCTAAAAGCATCCATTAAGGGGAGACTTGGGATACGTTGTCTCTCCTGCTGTAGGTCTACGTAAGGTAACATGTTTATTTACACCAGAAAAAGGAGTAAGTCAGGAATCTCAGTCCTGGGTTAGTCCAGTGAAGCAACCCAGTATTTGCCAGGTCAAATGGGCAAGTCTTTTAACCTCTCTGAGGGCCAGTTTCCTCATCTGTAAAATAGAGAGACTCATCTCTCTCCTAACATGTTAAGTTGTTGTAAGGAGTGGTGGTTTTTGTGATTTTTATTCCATTGCCAAAGCTCTGAGCTCATCAAGCTGAGTTTCTTGTAAAACTGTCTTTACCCCCCCCCCTTTCTTCTGCTCATCTTTGTTCCTCAGAAGCAAGATCCTATCACCCTATTTCTTCAGACCTTATTGTCACATTCTAGCTGAGCTTTCCTGGAAGTTGCCATCTGGCATTCTGAGTGGAAGGACTCCTCTGGACTCAATGAAATCTTCCAAACCAGTTTTCTTTCTCCCACACACACCTCTAGTGCTCTCGTGAAGAATCATCAACATTTTAACCTATGTCCTCTTGTCTCTCCTCCTCCTCCAGAACAGATCTTTTTTTTTTTTTCTGCTTGCGTAACTTCATGCCTTTTAAAAACCAAATAGTGCCAGGTTTTTAGGATCACTGAGATTGAAATATACATTTAGAGAAGAAAAGGATTGATAGAGAAGTGTATGCACTGTAATGTACCCCAGAAGTGCTCATTAAATTCGGGTTGAAGAAAGATCATTCTCACCCCTCTTCTGTCCGTCTGAAAATGTAATCAGTAGTCTGCAAGTCCAAATAGGATTTATAATTAAATTACTTAAAGGTATTCTAACAGAATTTAACATAATTAAATTTGTGTACACTAGGGTCATTTTAGTTGGCATACTGACACAAATAGTCCCATGATAGTCACCTTGTGTAGCGTACTGATAACACCAATGTATGTAGGACAGCATAGAGATGCACACCCATGCATGCATGCACATGCACATACAATCAAATTATGGTAAGGTCAAACCCGTACAAACTAAGTGAAGGTTTATAGCATTTTCTCAGTGAAATTCACGGGGCATTGCAGTGGGCACATTTCACCTGTGGGGTACTTTGTAACTGGCCTATGAAGAGGATGTATGATTAGATTCAGTGGTTCACTTAGTGATAAAAATATAAGCCTGCTGTCTTTGCAAACAAATTGTGCATCGGTCCATTCACATCTTTCTTAGCAGTCTATGGTTTCTAACATGGCCATACCATTGGGAAAGGACGGAGGAAGAGGGAGAGGTTTTAATGATCAAATTCTACGTTTTTTAGTCCGGCATCTATAAAATCTTCCTGCTATATTGAGCCAAAGTACCCATCAATGTTCCTTTTATTGGACATGCTTCATATATTGTGATGAGATTATATGCATCCGTAGAGGTTGTTAGGAAAAACTTAACATGCCACCGATGTGCAGTAAAGGAGAGTTAATTGTGTAGATGCACAAAACTGCATCAGTGAGTAGAGCCCTCTATCAGGAGTATTTATCTGCCTTGAATAAAAACTGCTAAATAGTCTTGTAACCAATAGCCTAAGGTAAAACCTGGTATTAATAAATCCATGGCAATGAATCAAACCACAACTATCTTTATTCACATAGGGATCTATAGACTGTAAAACCACTGATAGATGCTGGTCTGTACACATATTCCTCTTTCATATTGCTCACAGAATTTAAGTCAAATACAGTTATTGCATGCACATGTCTCTTTTCAATCTCTACCATGTTATCAGTAACAAACACTTTCATTAACCAAGAAGACGAATCCTTTTGGACTCTGTGTTTCCATAAATTTATATTTTAATAGAGAATTTTCTTTTTTCTATTTGAAATGTCCCATGGATAATTGAACTATCCTAGAGAATTTCAAGTATCATGAATTTGTATCCAAGCAACTCCTATACAATTCAACTACATCTGAAATTGGTCATTGTTGAAGGTGACATACTTGTAAATGTATGAGGTTTGCATGACTGAATTATGAGAAGTGATGAGAGGTAACCACTTTTAAAAGGTATGCCTCTAAATTTAATGTTAATTACTACTATCTGTGTGGTACAACCAATACCCCAACCTGCAAATCTACATACAGAGATATAATTTACACAAGTAGATCTATTTAGATGTATTTTCACCTGGAGAAAGTTCTATAGACTAGATGACATTTCAGATCCATTTCAGTCCAATAAATCTGTTTCCCCATTGTCTTCACAAAGAACAAGAGACTATTGTTTTCTTTCATTTGTTGAACTGACTAAACCTAAAGCCAAATACAGAGAGGTAGGCAGCGGAGAGAGCTATGAGAAGAATGATGGCATTTGTGGGCTCAGACCAAGCTTATCGTGTGTTCCCTAAATCATTTTGATGCAATTAATATCTCAAATTAGATGTTTTTCTAGAGTGAGGGAAGTAGAGATGTTAAGTGTGAGTTTGAAAGGAGCAAGAGATATAGCTAGATCAACCATAAATTCCCCCTGTTCAATTAGAAACTTTTTTTTGGTCCATTTTCAACAACTAATCTAAAGAGCTTTGGAGAGTCACTTAAAACAGTGCTTTCCAGGATTTTCTAGGCCATGAAATACACGGGTTAGGACATGCCAGATGTGGTCTGGACATCTCCCTTGCTTCCATTTGTGCTAGGTCATTTTTTAAAAAACTTCTAAAAATTAATTAATTTATTATTTAATCTTACTTAGTTAACTTATAGTGCAATATTGGTTTCTGGAGTAGAATTCAGTGAGTCATCACTTACATACAACACCCGTGCTCATCACAACAAGTGCCCTCCTTAATGCCCATCATCCATCTAGCCCATCCCCCACTCTATATGTATGTATATGTACACGTACATTGTGATTGTACCCAGTCATATATATTTTTATACCCAAATCAATATTTTTCCAATCCTCATTTTCCGTCTCTACACCCTTGTCAATAGCAGACTAAGGAGAATGAAGAAATCTTTGAGTTTCCCTAGGATAATTTTGTGAAACATCAAAATGATTGGGAAGCAACTTTCTAGAATACTCTTTTTCCAAAAATGCATGTCTTCATAATAATTAAAGCATAATCCTTCACTGCTATAAACCCACCCCACAGGATATATTTTAAAACCCTTTCATTGTCTTAATAGACACAGCCTTTTGTGTAAATGTTTCTTCAGCCAGTATTTTCCCATTTACACAACACTTAGGTATCCTAGCAGTGCTAAAATAAACATTGGCTTCAGCTGAACAGGGCAAATGTTTGCACTCTGGAATTGTTTGTTGATGAAATAAATATTTTCAACTCAAAACAAAACAAACCTGAACTCTAAATTTATTAATGTGAAGGTGAGGACAAATTTATGTTGGGTTTATGCTTGAGTTGACATTTCATTTTCAATTAATTTTTGTGGTTACAGGTGTTCTACTTCCATGGGTTATCTTAAGGAATCCAATCAATAGGGAAAACAGTAGTAAGAGGTAGGGGATATGTTTACTGGCTTAGGGTTCCATTCTGCTTTATTTTCAGCCTGAAAATTCTCCTTTATACCTAAGTGTGTGCAGCACAGAATGTCATTTCTTATGTTTGTTCCTATAATGCGTTCTTGCACTTATGTGATGCTTCAGTTAAACATACTTTAGCTTTTTCCCCCCCAAAATCAATAACTTTAATGCCTGCTCCAAATAAGCTAAAATAGTTTTGATAATTTTCTAGCAAATGGCAAATTTTTGCCTTTTAGCAGTTAAAAACTTTCTGAAATATTTAAAAATCATTTTTGACAGTATATTAAAGTGAGTGGAAGTCTTTATCTAAAGATCCCACTCAACTTTTCATGTACTTAAAATACTACAGGCAAATTGAGGAGGTGACTTATTATAGAAATAAATAGACTTAAATGAATAAATTTTCTGAAAGAAAAGTGACTCTTTTGAGAAGGAATTCAAATTGCATACTTCATTTTGTGTTTTATCTTACTGGCTTTTACTCACCTACATGCATTTACAAACCCATGTAAATGGGTCAAAGGTCATTGTGAAACTTACTAGGAGATGTAGAACTTCCACCTGTGGGAAATAGGTAGAAGTATATTTTTAAAATATTTAGTTTATTGGATTTACTTTGGATTGATTTTATTACTAATTTATAAAACAGTAAAAAATGTGAAAGCAAAGTTAATTGGTTTAGAGATTATGTAAAAATATATATATATGTATTATATATAGAGAATGTTTATATGTATATACACATTCTATCTATATCTCTCTACATTTGTATCTATATGTCTGTATCTATATCTATATATAGTTTCTACACAGTGATAAAACCAAAAAGTAATCTAGGAAAAAATTGAAATGCTCTTACTGTAAGCATTCTTTAAATTGACTTGCTCTCGGGGCTCCTGGGTGGCTCAGTTGGTTAAGCGTCTGCCTTTGACTTGGGTCACAATCCCAGGGTCCTGGGATGGAGCCCTGCATCAGGCTCCCTGCTCAGCAGGGGTCTGCTTCTCCCTCTCCCTCTCCCTCTGTGCTCTCTCTCTCTCAAGTAAATAAATAAAATCTTAATAAATAAATAAATTGACTTGCTATCTTTAGGATAATGGTCACATGTAAATGAATACTTTTCTATTGTTTAATTCTCTGTATTCGGTTTATCATTTAATAAAAGCTATAGTTATCAATAGCAGATGTTTCAGTTGACCCGTATACCTCTTATATGAAGTAGAGAATGTTAGGTTGTAAAATCATTGACGTTTGCTATGTAATGAAAGTAGTTTTCTACTTTCTGAGTAGGCATCTTGGAGACAACATTGTGCTGGGTATTAGCATGCTGATGGAACATCAGAGATATTTATCAAAAATACCTGTTGCATCTTTCTCAACACAGCAGAGGTTTATGGACATTAATCTTCGATTTTTTTTTTTTAATTGAAATTTTAAGGAACTGGAATGAAGAACAAGAGATTTTCTAAATCAGTAGTTCCCAAGGGTGTATTCACAAAGAGATGCTGGGAAGCTGTATTAGTTAGAATGTTTTTGCCTCCAAATAACAGAAAACCACTTTACAAACTGTTGCTTAAATGATAATGAGAAAGTTCCAGTGTGTGTGGTATAGAGGACTTCAAGGGAAATGGAGTCCAGGGTTCAGTGATGTCTTCAGAGACCCAGTGTGTCTTTGTTCTCTCATCCACATCTTGGCTCCACCCTCAGATTGGGTTTCTTGGTGGTAATAACATGGCTGCCAGGGCTCTAGGCTGCCTCACTCAGATCCCTGGCTGGAAGTGGCTTCTTGGGGATCTCCAGGCTCACCAGAAGCCTCTAGCAAACTTTGTTTTGTTTTGTTTTCCATGTTGGGAAGAAGTTAGTCACACTGGCAAGGAAATAGGATTGCCCTTGGACAAATCGACCCATTCTTCAAGTTAAAAGGATTCTCAAGAGAGATTCCATTTCTTGCCCTCAGACTTAAGCATTGTCATTACTCCCATTTCACATAGGAGACTAGAGAGTCCTGAAGCCTCAGTTCCCATTTTAAGATTCAGAATATTTAGTCTTTCATATATACCTAGCAATCTCCAACCTCTTCCTTTTAAACAAATGTACATTCCAAAAATGGTGCGGTCTGGAAACAGTACACGAAGGAGTACATGTTTTCAACTACACTACATCAGAATGACTTTAGGAACGTTTTAGCCAGCAGGAGTTTGTTTTTACTGTTACTCAGGGATTTAGTAATCTGAGGTCATTGGCTTATCCAGGAGGAAGTGGATGTCAGTTTTTCTCAGGTGGACAATTAACAGCTCTGTGTTTCTAGTGAGCTATGTCAGTTGTAAGAGGGAGAATTTTTGAGGAAAACAAAATCTCATTGGCACTAGCTTAAGTGAACAAGAGAGACAGTTACTACCGAAGATCCATGTGATAGAGAAAGGGGACAAGGTGAGTAATGAAGGGGTGATTTAAGGTAGATTTGCATACAATGAAAGTTAATAGCATAGTTTATAAACCACAGATCAGGCTGTGTTGGAGAAGATATAGGGTTACACCCCAGAAAGGTATTAGATAAGCATCTCAAATTTCTCTAGACAATAGAAATTATATCCATTTGCATAAAGTGAAATTCCTTTATATGGTTACAGTGACCAGGTATTTTGTGTCCTTCAGAAAAAAAGAGACTGCCAAGCCATGGCTTAATTTGAGAATTGCTTATAGGTATCTTTATTCCCGTCAAAACTGTTGTAACATGATTGAGTTGTTTGGTATGAAAATCAATAGTGATGCTGAATCACTATCAAAAGTTGGTGTTTGAAAAAATTAAATGGAAAACATCAGTGGTCAAAGTAAGAATGTAGAGAATAAAATATGTATTAGGAACAGGCAAGATTTATTTATTTAAAAATTCATATGAAGAAATATTCAAAACAAGGGAAGGAGATTATAAGTAATTGTATAACAATAGTAATAATGCAGCTCTTTACCTCCCAAAGGATCTCTAAGTGCTTTACAGAACCCCCATTTCTTTGAGAGACGTATAATAGATTCATTCACTTATATACATAGAAATAAGTTGTCAAGACTTTGAAATCCCTCTCCTAAAGGGATCAGATTAGCATTGGGAACTCATTTTCAAAAGTTATGTCATCATAGGTCGGGGGCCCATGGAGCTGGTTTGCAGAATGCAGTGAATCAGTTAGTAAATGATGCCTGGAATGGTGGAGTGTCAGCAAGAAGGACATCATGTCACACCGGTCCCTAGAGCGGGAACAGGTTTTTGCTGCCATCACACCAGGAGTCTGCAGACTCCTCAGAGGACAGCAAGCACTGGAGTCCTGGTTTGTCCGTTTGTTTTCTCAGTCCTGCCCATGGAGTCCCTATTGAAGTCCCACAGTTCACTTTCTTCAGTTCATGTTTTAGCATTTTATTATTTCTCCTAAAAATGTCCTTTGACTTTTCACATCCGCTTTATGTTTCATTTAGAACTTAAGCCCCCTTACCCAGGACTGGCTGGATAAAATCACAGTGAGGATTTATGTTAATTAACAGTGACTTCTTTAACAGGGTGCTTATGTGACAGTGATGTTGAAAAGGCAAATAAAAAGAACTTTTGATTTAAGGCATGTCCACATGATTTTTACATATTCCTTTCTTGGGATTTTTGAGAACACAAATAAAATCAGCCAGAGGCTGCAACACGGCTTTACTCTGCCTCATAATCTTGAACTGATGTACGTCTGCCATAGAGGGTTTTGTTGGCTGCTGTCTACCAAGGCCCATTTTAGTGATATGCAAGGGACCTTCTGGGCTTTTTCTGAGTCTTGTTCTTGAATCTCCATGGGTATTCTGTCTGCGGTGTCAAGAGTACTAGTGACAGGCCTCAAGGCAGAGGTGTGGACATGTATAAAGGGCAAGCAGCTCAACACAAAGCACGTGGGACACCTGGGACACGCCGACATGTCCAAGGGAATCAACCATTGAGGCCATTTCCAACTTTATTATTCTATGAGTCTAGAAGGTTTCCTGACATCATAGCAAATTATTTTCATTTTCCTATAGAATTGTCTGATAATGCCTAGAGCACCAAAGTCCCTGACCTGCTCAGACTGAGTTTTGCACTTGAGTATCACAGCTGAGACTCAGTGCTAGAATTCTGATCATGAGTACAAGTGTTCAAGATGGCAGCACTTACTAGCTGAGAGTGATGGAGTTCACATACTGTCTGAACAGAGAGCCCTTAGTCATTCTAAAGCATTGGTATAAATAATTATTTCTTTTGGGTAGAGACAAGGATACTTTATATATTTGTTTACAAGTATTTTTCTCTAGCTTTCTCTTTGGAATGGTAAGTGGAAACTGCTAGGCATGACCAACAATTAAAGTTCTGTAGTAGTTGTGGAGACCCAAAGGCCAATTTGAGAATTGTTCATTTATACTTTATCATGGGGAACAATATTCTAGAAAGGAATTTGGAGGGAGGAGAAGACTCCAAAAGTCTGGACCACTTCTTGCTACATGAAAAGATCTGTTGATGTTAGTGGGAAATACCGATTAACTAGAGCAGGTGTCTTATGGAGTTCAACACATGATGTTGTTCTTGTCTCTAGGTGACATAACTCTTGCCTTTATTTTACATCTGCCTGCCTTCTTTCATTAATTTAAAAGAAAAAGAAATCAATGAGACCTAAAATTATTAGCAATTCTAAGAAAATGTAGCATAAAGTGTTTTTCTTTTTATCCTGAAAGCATTGCTAATATAACGTTTGATCAAAAGTGAGGGTTCTGATGAATGCAAAGGTTTCAGCTCACTGACAAGTATTTTCTGGAGTGTCACAGAGTCTCTGGCCCAGGGAAACCTGAACACACAGTGTTCACTTGAGGCTGGAGGGTGGGTCTCTGCTGAGGGGGCAGAATAATCAGAGGGCCATGCTGTTCTACTTAGTACTCAGCAGCTTGGTTTGCTCTGGGCTCTCTGGGGTTGTCAAACTAAACTCCAGGGAGCTCCAGGCTCTCCTCCAGCTCTGGTCAGCCATTCAAGGAAATACCATTCCAGAGGTAAATGAGGCCTCTAGGAGACATGGTTTCATACAATTTTTATATTAGTTAGGGACTGGGAGCAAGGCTCTGAAAAAACCTAATACACTTTAAAAAATCCTCCATTTAGCACTCTTTTCTCAGAAGTGTGTCCATTAAAAACAAAACAAAATTAATCAGAACTTCAGTTGTCACCAAGACAACTTCTTCTACAGCTATGTGACAATACTTCTTACATCTCTTTCATTTGCCTTGTTTAAATGAAAGCAAACGTAGGCAAAGGGAGACTAAGCTGTGACACGTAAGAAACTTCATCAGCCTTCACGTATCCCCGCCACCACCAAAATACAGGCGGATTGTTGAAAAAATTCTACTTGGTGAGAAAACTACTTTGATCAACATTCACTCACACCTAACTGTTACCTGACTCAGCTATTCATTTATTCGACCCATATTTGGTGGCCTTTTTTTCCCCTCTCTTTGAGCAAGTACTTCACTAAGTTATGGGAGGAAGCTGAGCCTGCCCTCAAGGAATTTAAACACATGTAGGAGAGATAAAGTGGGGATATATAACAAAAATTAAAAGTAGCAAGCGGAGAGTGTCAAAAAAGAAACGCGGTGTGGGTAAAAGTATTGGTAAAAGTGCCAAAAGCAAAGTGTGGGGGTTGGAAGAAGGAAGATTACTCCCAGCTGAGGGAATTAGTGGACGTGTTGAGGAGACTGCAGTTGGGGGAGGGGGAGAGAGGACTTTGAAGGCGGTCGATGGGGTGGGGGTGGGGAGCGGAGGCAGCAGGGACAGTGCCGGGAATGTAGGGCCAGCAGTGATTAGCAGGGATTGGTTCCATAAAGCTGGAGATAAGGCTTCCTCCAGCAACAGGAAATGATGTTGGGAAGGCAGGTCCATTCAGACTGGAGACATCACTGGTTAAGGATTTTAGACCAACTGGATGGAGTCTGAGATTTTGTGCAAGGAACTGATAGGGTATGTTTGTAATTCTGAACAGTTAGTTTAGAAGAATTAAATCAAGTGGAGTGAAATGCCAAAAGACTGGCATGGAAATACTGGTTATAAGGCTTTTGTATAACCAAAATAGATGTTTTCCAAAGAATGGAGAGGGTGTGATTTGTGGTATGTAAGGTGAATTTAAGTAATATTCAGATTTTAATAATAACATAGCCTAAATATGTATTAGAATGACATAATTTGCATATTGAACCTCGAATTTCGTAGACTGTTGCCATGGATGAATCTGTTGGGGAAAAAGTAGGTCTATTAAACTAAAAATATTAAACAGTTGGGAAATCAGAGAGGGAGACAAACCATGAGAGTCTATGGACTCTGAGAAACAAACTGAGGGTTCTAGAGGGGAGGGGGGTGGGGGGATGGGTTAGCCTGGTGATGGGTATTAAAGAGGGCACGTTCTGCATGGAGCACTGGGTGTTATATGCAAACAATGAATCATGGAACACTACATCAAAAACTAATGATGTAATGTATGGTGATTAACATAACATAATAATAAAAAAAAAAACAGTATATTGCAGATGATCTCCCCATATTGCTCAAACCTTGAAGGTCTTAGGGGAATGGCTAAAGGTGGGGAACCCTAATCTAAGTGAAAGTTCATGAGTTCCTACATTAGGGTAATAGAAATGGAAATGAAGAGATAAGTTTGAGAAATTGTCTGATGGGTGGGGATCTGTAGAGTTTGGCCACTCAGGGTGATGAACAAGGAAATGGGAGAAAGCATTACGAGATGTGGCTAAGGTTTGGAGCCGGACTCTATTAAAATGCCCAAAACCATTAAAGACATAAAAGAGGAGTAGGTTTATGAGAAAGTAAGAGTTCAGTATATGACCATAAAGATTTTGAGACACTTTCCTCAGGCATTTGAAATGCAGAACTGAAGAGCCCGCACAGGAAGAGAGATTTAGAATCGGCCTCAGAGGTAAGAGCTGACTGAAGTTGTGATACTGTGACTGAGGAATACAGAGAAGTGGAGAGGGCCGAGGATAGGTCCTTGGGAAAGTGTATTTAGAAATGATAGGAGTTAGAGAGGCTCAGGAAGATGTCAGAGGGCTAGGAGGAGCATCAGAAACACACAGGATCTGGAAAGAACATTCTAAGCCTGAGCCTATAGTGTGGCCCTTTGGTTGGCATAAGGTAGCCACTAAGTAAATACTAATGAAAAAGAAATGCATAATCAACAGAGTTGGGATCTCCAGAGAGTTTGAGGGGCAAAAGGGGGAAAATACCATTGCATTTGGCCATGAGGAAATCATTGGTGACCTTTGGGTCTGTAGCGTCTCTGTGGAGTGACAAGGGCAGAAGCCAGATTGCAAGGAGGGAAGGACAGAGTCAGGGGGTCTGGAAGTGGACTCTCCTTTCAAGATGTGAAAATAGAGGGAGGATGCTAGCTTGAGGGATAGCAGGGTCAAGAAAGGATTTTTTTTTTTTTTTAAGGAAAGGGTATACTCAAGCATATTTGTAGGCAAAGAAAAAGATCTGGTAAAAGTGAGGAGATTGGAAGTTCAGGGGGTGTTGGTGGGGGAGAGCAGATGGGTGGAAAAATCAACAAAGAAGGGAAGAAGTGCAGAAATCAACAGGACACATGGAGAGGTTGCATTGGCAACGCGGTTGAGAATAAATAGAGTTTATGATACGAAGAGGAGAGAAAGAGAGGAAGCTTGTATTAGGTGGCCTTGGTTACTTCATGTACGTAGTGAGATCATTTTCAGGTAGCGAGGGTGTGCGAGATGGGGGTTCGTCACTTGAGAGACATGGAAAGGCTGGTGGCTGTCAGTGCAGGGAATGTGGAGGAAAGCAGCAGGGATGAGTGCAGAGGCCACAGAGCCAGCTTCTTCTTCAGCTCTTAGCCGTCCAGAGCTGAAGGCTGGTAAGCTACTACGCAGAAGTAGAGGCGGTGAGCTTGTGTTATCGTGGGAAAGTGCCTTCTGTCCTAATTAGGATCTAAAGACCTCATTTTCTAATTAATTTAAGTATCATCGAGCAGGAAGTGGAGGAGGTTATCCTAAACTTCTGTTTCTCCAAGTACCCCTGTCCCCCCAAGCAGTCATTTTCAAGGCCTTGCTGTCAGGAATGTGGATGGGTCCTAGTAATGAAATTCAATCATTTGAGACACTGAGGCAGAAAGAAATTATTGGTTATGATAATGAGGTGACTGCCTTAGATACCATACCAACTCTGCTCCTCTTTTTCCTCCTGATGTTTAAGGTGCTTCTTTGCTGGAATACAGAACAATTAGACAAAAAGCAAGGGTTCACTTTATCTCCATGTGGGAAATAGGAAGAAAACTGCTTTTGGAGTCAGACAGCCCTGGGTCTGATAACTCTGACTTACCAGCTACATGACACAATCTCTCCAAGCCTCTGTTTCTTCAGCTGTAAAAAAGTGTTTTTTAAAAATTTGAATGCAGGGTTTAAAAATTACATTCCCAGCAGGGTTACTGTGAGAACTGAATTAAATAAAAGTGTGTGATACAGTGCCAAGCACATAGTACTTGTTCAGTAAATGGAATTATTTTCCATGGTTATTTCTCAGATTCTACTTTGAGAGGTTTTCACAGACCGTCTGTTGAATGAATCCTATATGCGAATGATTTTGGAAAGTGTATTTGTTGTAGGTTAATGGTTACAAGGAAAGGGAAATATTTGTCACGTGGCTAGATGAATGAAAATCCTGGCCCTGTTTTCTTGAAAATGAAAATTCCCACAAGTTAGGTGAAGCTGCGTATCATGGGCTAGGGCCTATGGTTCCCACAGCAGCAGCTTCCTTACTTGGTGATACCGTTCTGTGTGCCCTTTGCTTTGCTCATTTTGCTGGGCTCAGTACTAACCTCCTTCCCTCAGGCAGGCAAACCAAGTGTCACTGTGAGATTTTTCCTCCATTAGAAGAGGAAGCCATTGATCATAAAGAGTTGGCATGAGTTTACTATGAGTGAATTCAACCAGACCTATCTTGGCCTCTGACAAAGGTGTTGTGGTGCCCGTGTCTGTTCATCTCTGTACGCCCAGTGCCTGACACAGATCCTGGCACTTAGTAGAAACTTTGCATGTATTAAATAAATGGATCAGTGAGGTCCTCGTGAGCATGTTGAATGCCATGTGCTGCCGAGAGTTTGGATAGGTGGCTTGGTTAAGAAGAGTCAGCACCAATAGATTTCTGGTGCCCAAGTGCTGCTGACTTTGTCTTCATCCCACTTATGTGCAATTATTTTAAAAATAATGAGTTGATTGAGGACATTGATGACCCTTTCTAATTTGTGCTGGATGAAGAGAGAGCTACCACGTCCAATAGCAGGGGCAGAATCCAAAGAAATCCTAAGAAATAGTACAGCAAATAGAACAGTCCATGAACAGTTAGATAGCTTAGGTTTGAATCTCGGTTGTACCATGTGTGAGGGGCACGACCATCAGGAGTTCACTTAACCTTTCCGCCTTTCTTTCATCCGCAAAGTTAGGAGGGGACTCACTCCCTCACAGAGCTCTTGTGTGGATGAAATACATCGGAGCAATGTGGAAGCCTTCAGAGCAGTGCACTTGACACAGACTAGGAATCACTTAGCTTATTTCCTTCTGCCAAAAAGAATTTTGGATCCGTTGCAACAATGAGCCAACTCTAACAAGAAGAAATTGTAAAGAAGATAAATGTAAAGAGTGCTTAAGTACCAAAATCCAATTACATAAATATAAGACAAGAGCTATAGGACAGAAGGAGAGATTTTAGTTAACAATGAGCACAATATGATTTTCGCTAAAAAGAAAAAAACCCTTGTATTTAAAAAAATTTTTTTTTATTTATTTGGGAGAGGGAAAGAGAGAGAGAGAGAGCACGAGCCCAGGGGAGCAGCAGAGGGAGAGGGAGTAGCAGACTCTACACTGAGCAGGAGCCCAACATGGAACTCAATCCCAGGACCCTGGGATCATGACCTGAGCCGAAGGCAGATGCTTAACCGACTGTGCCACCCAGGCGCCCCCAAAAGACCTTGTATTAATACAACAAAATACCCAGAATGGTAGAGGCCACACAGAGTGTGGTCCACACTGACCAGACTGGCTTTGGATGATCGTATACCAGTTATGGGCTCCACCCTTTAAGGGAGACATTGACAACCTGTAGCCCATTGTGATGACATGGGCCGGTTTGATGATCTGCCTCAAAGGCCTGTGGTATGAGGAATGGCCAGTTACAACAGGGCATGTTTGAATTGGAGAGGAGAACATTAAGGAGGATAATACAGACGCCCTTATGAGTCAGGAGGGTTGCCCTGCAGAGGAAGGTAACTAGGGTTGCTGTATGACTTGACCTTGGATGGGACAGGGATCAATGGAGGTGCGGGGCTGCATATTTCAGTCAGCACTTCCCAGGCACCCACTGTCTCAATGTAGAATGAACCACCTGGGGAGATGGAAGGCTTCACCTTCTAAACTTGCTAAAGACAGGTATGTTCCTTGGCATGTTTGTTAGAGAGGAATCGAGAACTGGGCTGTGAGACTCTGAACTATGTATCCCACCCATGGGCCCTTCCAACCCTCTGGTACCTGGACTTCCTGTACCTTTCCGAAATCAAAGTAAATACACAGCAAAATGCTGGTTTGCCTCAAATGTGGAATATAGCTCAGTTGACAGGTAGACAAAAATTAGCTGAGAAGGGTAAAGAGCTTTTCAGCCCACTGTGTGTGTTTGTTTTATAATGTTTTAAAAGAACCATTAGCTGAATTTCCTTCTTAGCCTTAATCAGATTCTCTGATTAAGAATTCTTCAAGCACTCCACAAAGGAAGCAGTCTTTTCTCTCACATCTGGCAATTTTTATCAAGAGAGCAACACGCTCAAGGCATAGCTCAAAATAGAACCCAAATTCCCCAACTTCTAAATCCCTGGGCTATCTCTGTACCGCGCTTCTTATCCTGAACCTTCTAGAGGCTGCTTGAATTCACCCTTCCAGCCCTTGGCGGGCTTTTCTTTCAGTGACCCACAGCTCCATTTGCCTGTCCAGCTTCAGGAAGGTGAGAGGACTTGGCAAATGAAACCGCTGAGGGTAAATAAAGGGAGGGTAAGTAAAGGGAGGCCTGAATGCAAAGATGTGTTAGGAAGGGCCACTCCCGTTTCTGGGTTGAGAAATGGCGATCCTTATTTTTAGCTGCAAAGACAATGGGATGAAATCATGCAGCTTAGAGGTCTTAGTCATTAATCACAAGACAGGTCGGCCCTCAGCTCCCAAGCCGGCATGAAAGTCAGATCATCTGCAGAGACTCGTTCCCTTTCCGTCTGCCCCACGCCTCTTATTTACTGATTGCACTTTGTGGCTTAGTACTTCCCCTGCTTATACAAATGAAACACATTTGTCTGCCTTCTTGGTGGGAATTTGGTACAGTTTTGCCAGTTCTTTTCAATTCCCTGACTTCATCCTGAAAAAGACACATAGTAAGGCAGAGCATCCACTATTGCTAAATGGTGTACAACAGCGGAAGTTCAAGCAGTATTTACTTTCAAATCTAAGAACTCACTTGCATTATTAGTATACTAACTTGGGATAAAAAGAAAAGGGGGGTGAATAGTTCGATCAGTGGTAGTTCTGTGAATTGTCACCAAGAACCACTGGTTCCACGAGGTTGATGACTGCTCTGCATTCTTCCACTGGGGACACCCAGAGCTGCTGAAAAGAATTGAGACGCTTGTCAACAGAATGGAAAGCCGGCCTTCATCAAAACAATTTTAGTCTGTGAGACTAATGACCTTTCCTTGCTGTTTGTTTTAGTTTGGAACTAAATGAGAAAATTGTTTTAGATAACAGTAGCTTGGTCTTCCTTTCCCAAGTATTTTATTGGGAGAAGCCAAGTAGCACAATTGTTAGCCGGTATTTTAAAATATTAAAAATACTTAAAATATATATATATATAACAGACTAGAGGAAGTGGTTAACTAGCCCAGAAGTCTAACTTCAGAATGGATAATGAAAAATACTAATAATATAAATATACTAATATAATAAATACGCTAATAATAAAAAGCATCATGGCTAAGGAGGAAAATGCCCATGGTTTGCTCACATTACCACAAAATAGTAATAGTCCCACATGATAAAATATGACATTTCTAAGTGCTCCTTTGCCTCCAGTTTTGTTTTGTTTTTTTTTAAATAGCTGTAAACTGAGCTAGCTGATGAACAGTCTCTAGGGATGGGATAGGATCGCCCTTGTTTCCTGTTCAGCCTTGCTGAAGAAAAAAAAAAAAACCCTAATGAAAGAAAAGAACGTAATGGTTTTTGTAATCCAGGTGAAAGACCTGGGGGAGTTCAGAAGATCAATTAATTTTTAAATCTTGATCGCTAAATTTTTCTGAAGAGCAAATAAATTCCTGGCTTGGGGGATTTTTGAAGTCTGCAAATCCAAGCTTAAATATAAATACGAGATGTTCAATGAAGAATATAAAAACCCTATTGGAGAAAGTAAAACTTAGGTGGTTTTCATTGATCTAAAGTACTTTAGTAGTCCATTGGAAGTGGTGTATTATTTCTTAAAATATGCACAGATATGGGCTTCTTTAGTTGTCTCTGGGTGGGAATGTATGGGAATGTTTAAAGTGTTTAAGTAAAAATATCAAATAGGCTTTACTTAAACCACCAGATAATTTACACACATTTGTAGCATTGACCATTTCCCTGTGGATCCGCATCAGGGTGGAGAACAGAGACGCCCGTTGCATCGTTGTGAAGCAATGAAATTTCTGTAAGTCGTGATCTGCTGGCATGTAATAACTCGATCTGCTTCATGCAGACAAAATATATTAAAAGTATGGACGAGTGAAGTTTGTGCCCCAGGGAAAAGGCGAGATAATGCATTGAAATTGTTCAGAGGTAGTTAGATGCCTAATGGTCTAATATGTGAGCTATGTGAGGTCTGGGGTCTGGTTCTCATAAATTCTGGCTAGACTGATCCTGTAATTTCAAGCAAAGGATAAAAGCGTTAGCCAGAATCATCAGTGTTCAAGGTCCATGATGCTGCATATTATTCATGTAAAGATTTTAAAAAGAAAAACACTTCAAAAGGGATGTTGTGGAGTGTAATTCATGGTTCTGTGTATTTGTGTGTTTGTGCTTGAAAATATACGCATACCTACATGCACAGTATAGGCCATTTAATGAAATAAATTAACTTGGAATTTATAGAAACCTTCCACATCTTTTCCATGATGGGATAGGATTTTTGATATAATAATATGCTGCATGAAAAACCATGTAGGATCTAATTATTTCAACTTCAAACTGACATATCTGTGCTTAAATTGGAGTAAAAAACATGTTTGTAATAAAAATTTACCATTACGAATGGAATAATTTAAAACCAATTTGGACGGATTCAGGAGTGATTAGAGGAAAAAGTTCCCAAGACATTTGGTAGCCTTATAAATGATTTCACAAAATATGCTAAGACTATCCTACCAATTATATTGGCTGAATACTGAATCCCCAGAATTGAAACAAAAATTCTCTAAGAGCTGGGCTTTTGAAATTAGGTATTTGGTGGATATGAAAACCCTTGATAACGTCGTCCTTTATATAATGTATTTCATCGTGGGGGTAGTAGTTTTGAAGTTTTCATTTGCAGTTTCTTTTCTTTTTTTAACCAGCTCACTTATGTTTGAGTCTACAGTATATTTATATAGTCTTTCCTGCCAGAGTCCTTGACAGTATTTTTAAATGCTTTCCCTCACTGACTAGGTTATACCAAGCACCACTCTCCTTAAGTTCTCAAAACTATACCACCCACACACACATCATGAATAGAGATGTGTGCATACTCTTTTTTTTTTTTTCTTTTGTAAAACAAAGTATTCAATCTAAAATTGCCTTGGCTTCATTGTGACCCTGAACATCATCTCAGCTTCATACCTGTGGAGGTGGGGGGCTGGAACATCTATTTGATCCTGGTGATGAGATCTTCATTCTCAACTTCTATTCATGAAAGTGACTGCAGTTACATATATGTACATAATTAAAAAGTCTCTATTAGGACCATACTTGAAAGCATTCTGACATTCTGTAAGAATCTCCATAGAAAATACCCTTTGGGCAGAAGAACTGTTGATCTAGTCCTCAGAGTTTACCTGAAGACATTTTAAGTTCAGTTACATTTGATCGCTGGAGTTTGACTTTTCAAATCGCTGAAAATGCTTAACCCCAGATTACTCTGACTGACCATGTAGCACATATACACCGCCATTATCTTTTAATATTTAAAATACACAAATACTTTCTGTTAGGTATCTAGGAGGTGATGTCCCAAAGATTTAGATGCTCTTTAAAATAGTTTTTAAACCATCAGATTACAAAATTTGTATCACTCCTACCTACTTTTTTTTTTATAACCACATGCTTCCATTTCACTTATTTTTCACCTCAAGGAAATATACTCAGAGTTTCATCTATCAGTCAGATAATAAAGCAGAATTATAAAGAATCACATTGCTCTTTATCCTATTTTGATGCCTGAGTAGACTTTGGACAAGTGGGTTGATCTTTTTTTTTTTTTTTTTAAAGATTTTATTTATTTATTTGACACAGAGAGAGAGAGAGACAGCGAGAGAGGGAACACAAGCAGGGGGAGTGGAGGAGGGAGAATCAGACTTCCTGCAGAGCAGGGAGCCCGATGCCGGGCTCAATCCCAGGACCCTGGGATCATGACCTGAGCCGAAGGCAGACCCTTAACGACTGAGCCACCCAGGCGCCCTGGATTGATCCTTTTTTTAAATGAAAATGTATTAATTATTTAAATATTAAATGAAAATTATTTAAATTTAAATTGAATCTATGCATTGGGTTTTTTGTTTGTTTGTTTTTTGTGCCTCACTTAAATAATTACAAAGTACGAAAAGTTTCCAGAATTTAACTCTTTTATGTGTTTCTCCCCACATTATTTGGAAGAAAATCCAAGCAACAGTTTAGCTCTGATTTTGAATTATTTTATTGGTGTGTCCATCTTTCCATAACTCTGCCTAACATTTCGCTGCTGGTTTATGACCATAAGGTGACTGACTGGATGACAATCTCCAGCTACAGATAAATTGCAAGAATTATTGGTCGAATAGGGTTATTTAACTTTTCATTATATGTTCTGTCCATTAGGGAGACTCATAGTTTTAGCAGGAAGGGTAGGTACTGGAAATTTGGAATTAGTTTACATTTTCTATCCAAAGTTAGGTAATATGATTACCTTTTGATTATTTCAGTTATAAACATCTCAAGGCAAAATTCAAAATCCGTGCTAGAAAACCTGAGTCAATTCCTCTCACCATCCCCCTTCTATCCCCCTTGTCCTCATTCTCCAAATCTTTTCCAGATTGTTTGCAAAATAAAATTATCTAATTTCACGAGTATTTGTTCTGAGAAAGCACTACGGTAGAGAGAATCCAGAGACCCAGTTTAAAGACCAATATCTTAAGACCTTTTTGTTCATGAAATACCACCTTGGATTTGGTTGGAACTTTGAGGGAACCACACCAGGTCAAACATGTCCCAGTGTAACTAAGAACCAGCACATTGATAATACCATTTATGGTAAATGACAGATTTCAACAAGTTGAGTTCCAAAAGTACTTTGCTCCAAATCTCCGAGAAACACAAAAAATACGGCGAATGTTATTTTAACGATGAAGTTGGTTTGTGGTCTTTCAGAAAACTCTGCGTGCTTATAGTTGTCTTACTTCATTATTTCTTTCCAAAATTTATATCACTAAACCAAACTGTAGCAAGAATTTATTCAGGACATTTTAATATCCATTGAGGCACTGTTTCAAAATGTACATCTGCTTGCTTAATTATAATATTTCTGAATTTGTAACTCTTGCCACTATTAAATTTAGTTTTTAAAAAGGCTTCAGACTAAGAACCAATGCTGAATTATTAATTTGAACATAATGAACTTTTCAAGTTCTAAGTATAAAGGAAGAAATATTGAGTTAATTTGACTAATTAATCTAGTTGATTACAGGATATTTATACAAGTAGAGCTAATCTAGCAGACCCAAAAGTTTAAGGAGTCTCTAGTAAAACGGTAAGTGAACAAATTAGTAGTTCAGGGACTAAACAAGTTAGATTGAAAATGAACACCTTAATAATATACTTTTAATCATCTTATAAAGAGTATAGCTTGATAACCTTAAGATTTTGTGCTTTGTACTTGCATTATATTTCTTTTTTTTTTTTTTAAGATTTAATTTATTTGACAGAGAGAGACACAGCCAGAGAGGGAACACAAACAGGGGGAGTGGGAGAGGGAGAAGCAGGCCTTCTGCCGAGCAGAGAGCCCGATGTGGGGCCAATCCCAGGATCCTGACCTGAGCGGAAGGCAGACGCTTAACAACTGAGTCACCCAGGCACCCCATTATATTTCTAACGCTCACAAAGTGTTCTACAATACCGCATAATTAAAATTTTTGCTTCTAGTTATTACCCTGTGACAGCATGCCCTGACTGAAGCATTTTATATTTCTTTTTCTTCAGGTTTTCTGCGGGCACTGTACTATCAGCCCTGTTTATTTAGTGCATACTATGAATGTGCATGAGAGAAATAAGCTCTCATGTTTGTTTAAATGTCCCACCTACTATAAAGCAGATGATTACAGAGTTAGTGAAAATGGGATCCTTTTTGCTGTGTGACAAAAACCACATTAAATCGGTCTAATTTGAGGTCTAATCACTGATTCTGTCCCATGATAAAAGAAGATGTGGAACGTGCCCAAACAGAGCTTCTAAAGGTATATGTTAAATCAAAGGGTGTTCCTTTGACTTTGTATAAAAAGAGAAAAATCTCATTGATTTTATGGAAGAATTTAAGGGAAAATATCACTCTCTGGATTGCTTGATGTGAGAGAATACTATAGCATTTTGCTTTAGTCTGATACTTAGTAGACAAGTCCCCTGAGTAGGAAGCATGCTAATTCTGTTCTTTTAAAGTGCCTAATGTGGTGTTGACACACTCAAATGTTAAATAATATATTGTAACATGCAGGGAAAGCTCAAAGCTTTCATGAGGTAAGGCTGAAAAATAGTTATACATGGCCCTTGATTCATGGAAATTAAAGAGGCAAAGAACTCACATTCATTTATTTATTCCAGGAAAAAATCCTACAGTTTTGTGTTTCGCACATGTTGGATTTACATTTCCTAGATTTTTCAGGGTTTCAAATCCTTCCTTGAGAAAAAATTGTGTCAAATAGCACTGACTATCAGGATTTTTTTTTTTTTTTCCTGAAAAGCATACCTCCTTCTCTGGCACTCATACTTTAAGGTATTATACTAAAAACATGAAGTCTTTGCTTCTTTGAAAAATGTACAATATACTTAAAACATCGAATTACGTAGTTTAAATGAGCTCATTGCATGTATCTGAAATGTATCTCAAAGCTGTAAAAAAATAATAAAGTAAGATAGTTCCTTAGTTAAGCTGATACACTTAGTGTCTTCTTTTATCTTCTTCTTTGACTAGTTCCTTTGATAGATAAAAATTCAAACCAAAATAATGATTTCAAAGAAAACATTTCCAGATATGTCAAAAAAGAGATACTTTAAACAGGTGATTTAGGTGAACAAGAGATTATATTCACAACTCTGGCATTAAAAATTGGCATTTTATTTTAACATTAACAAATTTATAATTTTACTCTGGCTCTGTTGGCTGATTTGATATTAGACATTTAATTTTTCCCCACGGACTTCACAAAATGTGAGTGCACTTACTCATTTAATCCATAGATTTAAATTTTAAATCTAACTTCATTCCTTTGGGAGTATGGGGAAAAAAGAACTCTGTTTAAAGATGAGGATGCAGGGGCGCCTGGGTGGCTCAGTCGTTAAGCATCTGCCTTCAGTTCAGGTCATGATCCCAGGGTCCTGGGATCGAGCCCCGCATCGGGCTCCCCGCTCAGCGGGAAGCCTGCTTCTCCCTCTCCCACTCCCCCTGCTTGTGTTCCCTCTTGCTGTGTCTCTCTCTGTCAAATAAATAAAATCTTTAAAAAAGAAAAAAAAAGATGAGGAGGCAGTGCCTTGCCTTCAAGTACCTATAGCCTGGGGGTATGCCAACAAGTAAGCAGACATGGTACTACATTATACTTTCACTACAGAAACAATAACCATATAATATTCAGGAAATACCTGGCAACCATCAAATAACTGCTGATAATCAGCAATTAAGCTGTTCTGTTATATGAAATGTGGTATATAAAGTACTTAGTACAGTGACTGGCACATAGCCCTCTAAGTAGGAGTTGGCCGGTAGTAATCACAGTAAAAGTACAGTAACACCAGTAAAGTTGTAATTATAGTTAAATATGCATGATTTAGACCAATGGTGACATTCGTTTCACTTAGGAGATCTCAGGGAAGAGTTTGGATGGCTTGAGAGCAGTCAAGAAGTCTTGGGCAAAGGATACGTCTGAGCCTTAGGGGGTTGCCGTTAGGGCCGACCCTGGGTGGCTGGAAGGCCACGGACCTGAGCAGCTGAAGAAATTGAAAGTGAAAGGAAACGTCCTTAAGGCAAATATGACTCCCCTCCCCATCTGAACCCAGGCCAAATGTAACTCTATTATGATAATTTTCAAAGGTAAATTCCATGATGAGCATATAGACAGTAGAATTGATTCACCTGCACAATCGAAGGATAGATGGGTAGAGTCAGTGCTAGCAGAAATGATATTGGACTGAAAATTATTTGGAAAACCATGAGCTTCTGTCCCCCAGTTGTCTCTAACTCATCACTTAACCTCTTCTCTTAATTTAAAGCTAAATACTGACTTGTTTGACTCTCAAATAGCATGATTCTTTGTGTTTAAGCATTTTTTCTGATGGTTAATGAGTAAAGAGAGGAAATGACAGGTATTACAGATAAGAAGAAATATGGTTTTATGGTGGTGTTATGAAGTTTGACAGTGAGAGGATTAATTAAAGATGTCTTTACAGGAGCTAGGTCTCTGCATTAACTCAGAGGTCTAAAGTCTACAAAATGGGGCCCCACTTTTTTTTGGCTGGGCCTTTCACTTTCTTGAATACAAGATTTCCCCTGTATTACTTGGGTGTCTTCTTCCATAAAGGAGGCACAGGATTATCCAGAAATATATAATTTATTATTATATCATGAAAGATAGTGAATTAATCTTAAAATGCTTTGTAAATGCATAGATGAATACAAAATTGTTGTTTTGGGGACCTGCCAAATCTTGAATATCTGACTGAAGAGACAGAAAAGAGTTGTCTTCATTTGGGGAAATGGTTAATGGTTGTTTAAGATATTTCCATAGTGAATGGTTATTTATTGTAAATTTCTGCTTTAATAAATTGTTTCTGTCTTTCCACAAATCCATTAGGTGACTTACGCAGCATGCCTTGGAGCACTGGGTCCTGGGCCAAGATGAACTATTTTCCTCACAACTGTTATCTGTTATAATAAGCAGAGTCATAACAGTTGTGTAGAAAGGCCACTTGTTAGACATGACAATATTTTGCTCTTTCTAAAAGGTTTTCTGAGCCAAATGACAGGAATGTCCGCTTACAACCATTGTCACTGAATTCGTATTTGTAATACAATTGGGAAATTGATGAGCAAAGAAAACTTATGTTGCTTTGACATTCCCCAAAGGATAAAGTTCTCCCCGTCCAAAAAAAGAATCTAATGTGACCCATTTGGACAATAATAAGTATTTGGCATCTTTAACATCTAAAATGGTATTTCAGTGAGATGAATGAGTGATCCTAAATGCTCTTATATCCATCAAAAAATTAGAAAACAGCTGAGCCAAAACTTTTCATAGATTTGATGTTTAGTGCAAAAAGTATTCTCAACAGAGAAACAGAGTGTTATATCCTCTTTGATTTAATCCTAGTGGTGAGTTTGGTGACTGAATCAAGTGTTTGGAAAAAAAAATTGGATGTAACTGAAATTCATTTCAGATCAGACAAAGATGATCTCTATGCACAGAGAGGGAGACAAGGGACTCTCAGCCCCTCTGTTGATACGCCTTTTCTTTGCCACCAAAGTTTTACCATGTTAATAAGTGGCCTGTAGCAGAGTTGGTCTCATTTCTAGTGACCATTGATCCAGATAGTTTTACCATAACTTCACCCTAGCCTCTGACAGACACTACTCTTAAGAAACACAACCTAGTTGTGACTTCCCTTCCGAAAGTTCACAATCAATGTCTCTCCACCCCAAGAAGGGCTTGCTATAAGTAGAATTTCTAACTTTTAAAGTTTACCTTTGATTCTACAATTTTCTTTTCTCTCCCTTTCCCATTTCTTTGTACATACCCTCTCCCTCACACACCCACCCCACACTCAATGATCTGGCAGTAGTGTAATCTAGAATGTTCCATTTTCTCATCTAAATCTTTTGGAGCACACGCTTCACCACCACCAAGCATACTTCTTGGGCCAGCTTCTTGCCACATGTACGTTCACAAACATTTGTCAAAGCCCAAAATGCGTCATCAGTCAAGGTCCACTTAAGAAAACAAGAATCACTCTGTTCGTTTTAGTAGAGAGATTTCAATATGGAGATTTGCTTAAATGCATGTTAGTAACCTGAAAAAAGCAAAATAAAACACAAGAGAAACACTGAGCTAACACTTTAGACAGCTACTATCACATCTCAGACAGTGGGGACGAGCAAGGAAGGCTCAGGTCTACAGACCTAGAAGGTCGGAGAAAGAATCCTGTGGAGTTGGGTCTCAGTCGTCGGAGAAAGGGCTTCACCCAGCTAGTGCTGGTACCAGTACTTCGGGAGCTGGGCCTCAGATCTCTAAGGAGGGACCTGCCAAACCAGTCCTGACACCACTAAGGGGTTATAATGAAGTTGATTCTGGGAGTGCTGAAGAAGCTGGAAACTGGAACCAAATGTAGCCACCGCACTGAAGTGCCCTTGCAAGGGCAATGCAGGTGGGACATTAAGAGCACAGGAAGGAACAAGTTCCTTTCCCTCCTCCTGTCTTCCAGTCTTTCTCCAGTGTTCCTTTCTCCAGTGTTCCTTAGTGCTGGAGGAGCCTGGGGACAGAAGAGAAATGTAGTTTGTAATGTCCCAGCCCAGCATCCCAAAGCAGAGTACAGGAGAGTTTGGAGCTGAGAGCTTTTAGTTCACTAAAGCCTGCCTTGGAAGCTCCAGCTGAATACATCATATTCAGTTAATATGTTCAACATAATTATCTTTTGCTAGGGAGAGGTGTGAAACCTAAGAATACAAAAGAAGAGTTAAATTTTGCTAATGAGCAGCAAATACTTGACAATCTCCACAATAAAACGATGTGAATATCTGGGGCAGCAGAGACTACAGCAGAATGGATCTAATCAGCAGTTCCCAACATGATTCCTCGCAATTTCTCTCCCAATACCCAGGAAAACCCAAGAAATAATAACAATTATGATAGAATCAGAAACTAAGACTGATAGAATCTCGGAAGAATAGACCCTCTTTATAAGGCATATGGAACTTCAACTCACAGCATATCCCTTCTTTCCTGCATAGAAGAATCAGTGTGGCAAGAGGTAAGAATATGCTTTATAGCTCTATCACCATCTGCCGACTGACCCAGGGACCCGGAATTGTGCCAACCAGAAATCTGAGCAGAAACCCTGTCTCGCCCTCGGGAGCCACTCTGAGAGAGTATTATTTCCCCTACACTTCAGCTGCCACCTTTCTACAACAAACAGATAATGAGATTCTCAGGAAGCAAATGAACAGAAAGGGGAATGTTAACAGCGGTACAGGGTGTTCCAATAGGTGTGCTCCTCATGAGGAGGCCATGGTGAGAAGTGGGACATTGATGGGGAAAAATAATAGCTCTGCAGGCTGTGGATTTCAGCTTTCCGAGTGCTGTACTCAACTCAGAACAAAGCAAATTACACATCTGAAGATGCTCTAATTCAAGATCCAGAAGAAATAATCAGAATACTGTCCTATAAGACAGCAAGGCCTCTATGAAAAGGAAAATGTATGGAATGGAAAGGAGAATGATGAGATGAAGAACATGGGAAGATGAAAGAAGATTGAAAGGAAGCTTAAAAGCATGAGAGTGAGCTTAAAACACGTGGAGGTGGGGTGCCTGAGTGGCTCTGTCAGTTAAGCGTCTGACTCTTGATTTTGGCTCAGGTCATGACCTTGGGGTTGTGGGATCGAGCCCCAAATTGGGCTCAGGCTTAAGATTCTCTCTCTCCTCCTCTCTCTCTCTCTTAAAAAAGCAAAACAAACAAACATGCTGAGAACAGTCAAGAATAGAATTGGTCCTGTGGAAAATCATAGTGTGGTGGAGGAGGGTAAATTTGAACACATCTCCCGTGATGGAGCAGAGAACGACAAAAAGAAAATGATGAGCGAGAAAGCGATGATAGGAGAGCTGAGAATGAAGGACCAACATATGGGTAATTGTTCTTAAGGAAAGCTAAATACAAATAAAAGTGGTAATCAAGAATATAACAGAAAATAAATCATAACTTCCCTGAATTGAAGAAAGGACTATGTATGCCAGTTGAAAGAACTCACATACTCATGAACAAATACTGAGTTACAAAGATGTGGAGGAAAAAAAACAGGTAGAAAAATGAATAATTTCTTATTTAAGAAATAATAAAGCAAAAATGTTTCTTACTTAAAAACTTACATTATATTGGCAAAAATTGAGAAGTAGGGGATATGGTGCAAAGTGTCAAGCTCCTTATTTTTATTTATAATAAAGGTGAAAGATATAATTCACTCAGTTATTTGATTTAAAGAAATGTGGCCTAAGAAATGATACTGAAAATATAACTCTAAAAAAATTAAAATAATATTTATCTTCCAAAACACTAGAACAAAAATGAATTCAATTAGCAGATTTTATCAAATTTTGACAGTCTACTAAAATATAATAGATTTGGGATGGCTCAATCAGTTAAGCATCTGCCTTCAGCTCAGGTCATGATCCCAAGGTCCTGGGATCGAGTCCTGCATCGGGCTCCCTGCTCAGGAGAGAGCCTCCTTCTCCCTCTGCTGTTCCCCATGCTTGTGCTGTCCCTCTCGAATAAATAAAGAAAATCTTTTTAAAAAATAGGTTTTCATTTTCAGTATCCATAAAACAATTTTAATAATTGAATATATTTTAGGCCTCAAAGAGTATCTGTTAATTGCAAACTTCAGAGGTTAGCTAGGCCACATTATTTGGCCACAATAAAATAAAATGAGAAATTAATAATACAAAATTAAAAGTAAATATCCACGTTCGTTATTAAAAATAATAACAACAAAAATCTTTCCTTTGAACAACTCTGTCATCAAAAATGAAATCAAAATTGAAATTAGAGACAATTTAAAAATAAATGACAGTGAAAACACTACAAATAAGCCCACAGGAGATACAGTCAGTGCTATAGTTGGAGGAATATTTAAATCATTAATTATTCGGCTGGAGTGAATAAAAATAAGTGGATTCTGTAAGAAGATAAAGTAATAAAGAGAGAAATAATTATGAAAAAAATTGCAATAAGGAGGCTGGACAGACGAAAAAGATATCCCAGAAGAAACTGAAGAAATAAAAACTTATGGCCCGGGAGTAAATTCTGCACAGAATAAATGCAAATAAAAAGAAAAAGAAAAAAATATCAAATTCTCAACTAGAATTAGCAGAAATACTTGACGAATCAAGAATAAAAGATGGAAGGGGTGCCTGGGTGGCTCAGTTGGTTAAGCATCTGCCTTCAGCTCAGGTCATGGTCCCAGGGTCCTGGGATCGAGCCCCGCATCGGGCTCCCTGCTTGGCGGGAAGCCTGCTTCTCCCTCTGCCTGCCACTCTCCCTGCTTGTGCGCTCACCTTCTCTCTGTCCAATAAATAAAATCTTAAAAAAAAAAAAAAAAGATGGCTACAAACATAAAAATTAGGAATGAGAAAGATAAAATAACAAATAGGAGGTAATAAGATAATAAAAACTTTTAATAGTTTTGAAAATCTTGATGAGGGCACCTGGGTGGCTCAGTTGGTTAAGCGACTGCCTTCGGCTCAGGTCATGATCCTGGAGTCCCCGGATCGAGTCCCGCATCGGGCTCCCTGCTCGGCAGGGAGTCTGCTTCTCCCTCTGACCCTCCCCCCTCTCATGTGCTCTCTCTCTCCTCTCATCCTCTCTCTCAAATAAATAAATAAAATCTTTAAAAAAAAAAAAAAAAAGAAAGTCTTGATGAACTGATTTTTTTTAAGTGGTGTGTACTTCACACCATGATGGCTATAAAAAAAAAAAGACTATATGTTGGTGAGGATGTGGAGAAATTAAGCCCTCCCACACTGCTGGCGAGAACGTAAAATGGTGTAGGCACTTTAGACAACAGTATAGCAGTTCCTTAAAAAGATGAACATAGAGTTACCATATGATCCTGCAGTTTCACTCCCAGTTTTGTGCCCAAGAGAACTGAAAACATGTCTACTCAAAAATACATACACAAACATTCATACACCATTATTCATAAAAACCAAAAAGTGAAAACAACCCAAATGTCCATCAACTGATGCCTGGATAAACAAAATGTGTATAGCCACATAGTGGAGTATTATTCAGCCATAAAAGTGAACGAGGCACTGATTTATACTGCAACATGGATGAGCCTTGAAAACATTATGCTAAGTGAAAGAAGTCAGACACAAAATTATCACACATTATATGATTCCATTTATATGAAATGTGGAGAATAGCTCCATCCATAAAGACAGGAGGTAGATTAGTAGGTGTCAGGGGCTGGAGGAGGGAGAAAATGGGGAGTGACTGCTGATGGGTATGGGCTTTCTTTTTGGGATGATGACAGTGTTCTGGAATTTGATAGTTGTGATGGTTGCACAACTTCATGACTATAGTAAAAACAACTGCATTGTACACTTTTATTTTATTTTTAAAGATTTTACTTATTTACTTAGAGGAAGAGCAAGCAGGAGAGAGAGAGGAAGCATGAGCGGGGGGAGAGGGGCAGAGAAAGGGGGAGAAACAGACTCCCTGTTGAGTAGGGAGCCTGATGTGGGGCTCAATACCAAGACCCTGGGACCGTGACCTGAGCTGAAGGCAGACGCTTAACTGAGTCACTCAGGTGCCCAGCATTGTACACTTTTAAAATGTTCATTTATGATATATAACTGTATATCTAAAATTTTTAAATAAAAAAAGATATAAAAATATAAATATATTACCAAAAAAAAAAGATTCAAGAAGTAGAAAACCAGAGTATACCCATCATCGTGGGAAAAAAAAGAAAGAAAGAAAACATTATCTAAAAACTAAGCCCCTCTCTCTCCCTTTAAAAAAGATGGTAGACCTAGGCTGTTTTATGGTGGCATTTACCCAATTTCTTGTAATAATTCCTCCACTATTTAAATAATTCCCAATATAGAAAAGGTTGAATATTTTCTTGATTTTATACAGCCTAGTATCAAACCAGACAAAAGATAAGGCATGAAAGAAAAAATGCATATGATCTCTTATAAATATAGATACAAATGTCCTAAGTAGACTATTAATAAACCAAATTCAAAAATGGGTTTTCAAAATGCATTCGAATCTATTTAGAATCTCTTCCAGGAAAACAAAAATCTTCCAACATTAGAAAATGCGTTAAAAAAATTTGTGTCACTAGATCATGAGAAAAGCCACATGCTAATTATATTAAATGCTTAAACATTAATAAAAGTCAACATCCATTTCTGATTTTTAAATTCTTAAGAAATAGGGAATGAAAGGATATTTTTAACATTTGACAGAATATGTATCAGAAAATAATACTTGGGATCATATCAGATAAGGAACCTCTACAGATAGATACACTATAAATAAGAAATAGTACTTTCTCAGCTTTTCTGGGAGTTGCTCTGGATATTCTAATCAATGCAGCAAGAGGGAAAAAAAAGAAACTAGAAGAGTAAATACCAGAAAGGAAGAGAAAAACTTAAATAATTTGCAAATGGTATTGCCTGCCTGAACAACAATAATAAAAAATCAAATGAAAAACTATTCAAAACAATGTGAAGTCAGTAGTTTATAAAATCGGTCTATAAATATCAATAGCTTAGCTTCTTATCAGCAGTAAGAGAAGATAAAGAATCAACAAAATATATAATATCAACTGATAACTTTAAAAGATAATATTTTATTCCTATTTGGAAAAAATGACAAAACTGAGAGACAGGAAAGAAAACTTGATTAAATGGAGAGGTATATTATAAGCATCTACACAACAAAATGTTAAGTTTTTGAGGAGAAACCTGACAAAAATTATTCCAAGTTTTATTTTGAAGAATAAACACACTAATACACCCTGTGATTTTTTTTTTTAAGAGCAACAAAAGTAGGGTATTACCCTACTTTAGTTAATACGCATTACAAAGCCATAGTAATTAAGCTGGCTTTGAACTGGCACAGAAATGAACATGCCTGTCAGTGGAACAGAAGAGAAAGTATAGAACCATACCTAAGTTTACATAAGAATTTATTTTAAAATAAAGATAGCATCTCAAATGGGAGAAGGCAGAAGAGATTATATCATTTGATTCCTAATGAATTAAAAATTTGAATGTAAGAAATAAAACAACAGAATTGGTAGAATAGAATAGTTAGATAATTATGTAATTTTAAGTTAAAGAAGTCTCTCTGTGCCTGGCCTCAGGGGCAGAAAACATATCAGATCTGACTATTAAAAAATTAAGCTTTCTGAATGGCAAGCAACACCATAAACAAAGTGAAAAGACAAATGACAAAGTCTCTTTAAAAGGTAACAGACTATATATAAGCAAGAGGATGTATGCAAAACAGAATTTTATAGTAACTTTAATTATATATAAATTATTATGTGGCTGAGTGTATATAGTTGAATTAAACATGCATCTGCTGAAACTTCATGCTGAGTAATTCATTAGTGAAAAATGCAAATGATCAGTAACCATTGGAAAAAAATTTATCCTATCTAGTACTCAAGGAAATAAGAATTAAGATGCCAGTTTTCATCTGTCAGATCAGCATACATCAGAGGGATGTATGGCAAGGATGTGGGGGAGGGGCACTTTCACATTACGTTGGGCATTCAGGGCCTACATTGATAGAACCTTTCTGGAGAAGCACACCTTAAAAAAATGCATACTTTTGACCCCAGATTTCCGCCTCTAGCAATTTTCCTAAAAAGTTAATGATTTAGGGGCGCCTGGGTGGCTCAGTCGTTAAGCGTCTGCCTTCAGCTCAGGTCATGATCCCAGGGTCCTGGGATGGAGCCCCACATCATGTCGGGCTCCCTGCTCAGCGGGAAGCCTGCTTCTCCCTCTCCCACTCCCCCTGCTTATGTTCCTGCTCTCACTATCTCTCTCTCTCTCTGTCAAATAAATAAATAAAATCTTTTAAAAAAATAGTTAATGATTTAATGAGCAAAGATGTAAGTAGATATTGATTGCAGTTGTTTACTTTAGTCATAACATTGGAAGCAATCTATCTAGTAATCGAGAAAAATTAGATTGTGATACAGCTCCATTGTGGAATAAAATGCAGCCATCAAAAATAACAGGTGGTCCAAAGGGTTTTACTTACGTGAACATTTGTTAAGCTCTGCTGCTCAGACCTGGACTTCAGCTCACATAATGTTAGTTGTGATAGAGAAGACAACTAAATTACCTAAAATTTAAAAAAAAAAAAAGGTCATGGGGATGTATATTGATATGAGAAGATATTCATACCATTTTTTAAAAAACAGAATATAGTACATGGAGCATAAACCCATTCTTATAAAAATAATATAAATTCAAATATATATTTATGAAAAATGTTTTGGGAGGTTATGACATAAAATATTAGCTGTGCCTTTTCTGGGTAGGGAATTATTTAGGACTTAATTTGTTTTCTCTTGCTTCTTTTTCTTTTCTAAGTTTTCTGCAATGAGCATGCCCTACTTGGGTAATAATCAGTACTTTTTTTAACATTTCAAAATAAAAGCATCCATGTAATAAACAAGAATGTAATAATAAAAAAATGCTCTTTAGTGCATGAAACAGGCATGCTAGTGTGGTACATGTAAGAGCACATATATGTATACATACATATAAGAACACAGACCCCGGAGCCAGACTGGCCTGGATTCATCTAATCTAAATTCTGCTCCTGACTGACAGTGTTACTTCAGGCAGGTCATTTCACATCTCAGATTCTGCATCTGTAAAATGCAGAGTTGCTCCGAGGATTAGCAAAAATGTATGTAAATCACTCAGCACCGTCTCTGGCACATATTACGCATTTAACCAAAGGGGTTAGTCCTTATTGCCATTGTTGTTGTAGTAAAGGCCAAGGAAATTCGGCCTGTAGACTGGAAACCGATTCGTATTGCTGAGAAGAAATATGGATTAAATTGTTAAGAAGTTCTTGTGTGTCATGTATCATCTTGCGAAATATGGAGGACGTGCGTCATTTTACCCAACGAGAGTGGCTTATCAAAATTTGTTACAGTTCGGACTTGTAGAACATGTGCCCTTCTAGAGGGCCAGAGAGGTAACGTTTGCAAATTTGCATCCTCTAAGCGAGAAATTCGGTACATTAGTAGTTGCTCAGCAAGCAGTGAGCCAAGTTGGATTAGGGTTGCTTGCTCCCCTCTGGTTAGACTTTTGATTCTGAGAGCACTGCGCTGTTTGCCTGCATTCACTGAAGCCCGGATCACTAGAAATCCCTCAAGAAGATAAAGATCAGCCAGGGTCTCCTAGATGTTACCTTAAGGAGTTAATGATAGGGAGTTCCACAAGTAAAAGAGCCTGCTTTTGTGGATATTTGATATTATGAGTTGATATTTATGACTATGGTGAGTTGACTGTGCCAGTAAGTCGTTCACTGCAGTGATTACTTTCTTAAATATGACAACTCTTTGACACAGGATATTGCTGATTATTCCTTCTAATAGATGAGGAACCTAAGACTAGGTAGTCAATACAACTACGAGCTTGAATTGGATTCTATCTGATTCAAAATCTATGCTTTTAAACATTTTGCTACCCTACTTCCCTATTCCTTCCAATCAACAGGATTTTTTTTTTTTTAAATATGTTTCAGGATATCTCATTTGTTGCTGTCCATTTCATGGATTTGATTTATTTAAATCCTTTTCTTTAATATTGATGTCACAAGCAACCTGGTTTTAAATAACTATATGAAAGATTCTTGGAAAAATCTTTTTCCTGAGCTAAATTTTGGTTCTAAGATTCTATTATTGTCATTTATATACTTGTACTTGTACACTTGTCATTCTCCTCCTGAGTTTTTTAAGTTTCTAAGGGCAGGGGTTGTGGTTTTACTCCTCTTTATATCCTATGCAAGCATCATGCCTGCCCATAGTAGGTGGTCAATAAACACTGGATTAAATTGCATGTCCCCACTAATCATACTAAAAGACAAAGAAGTAAAAATTAATGACTCACAGCAAACTTCGGAGGAATTGAGTCTCAATCCTCTGATCTACTGCTTTCTGTCCAGTTTCTCGACACAGAGGTGTAGTGCCCTCCATTTCCATCAGCTGTGGTGTGTCACAGTAGGTAAGAACCGATGTTTCCAGATGACACGTATGTGTTAGTATGCACACCTGGATAGGATTGTGTCCAGGAGAAGCCACTCTCACCCACTTGCATTCACATTTGTTTTCTTAACGTCCTGTCACCTTGGACTCACCCTGGGCACGGCAGTGCACATGAACATCATCTCTGTTGCGTGCCAGCCAAAACAACAAACAGTTGAAAGTAAACAAAACAAAACAAAGAAACCCCAGTTGGATTCCCAGCTCTGCCACTCACTAGCTGTGTGACCTTAAGCAGATAACTTACCCTCTCAGAAGCTCAGCCTCTCTAAGATGGAGCTGCTCACGTTAATCTCACAGCGTTGTCTTGAGAGGAGGAAGATGAATGTGCGTGCATGCGTGCAAAGCCCGTAGCGCATGGTAGGCGTTCAGTAAATGCATGGAACACTGAAAAAAACTCATTTTTTGGTGAACCCACTGACTTGCCTTCAGAAATGTCATGATTCTACTTTGAATAAATTTAAGGAATGCCGAAACACCACGATGTGACTTTAAAAAACAAGAAGTGCAGAGGGGGGAGCAATCCCAGACCTTTTGGGGGAGTGTCTGCACCTGAGCGGTGTTAGGAAAAAGCTTCAGTTTACTGAAATTCAAACAGCACTCTCCAAGCAGTTCAGCCTGCACTGATTTGAGGAGCTCTTTTGTTTGCATAAATAAAACACTAAAAATGTTATTGAGCTCTTCCGTGGAAGAGCAGCATACCGGGTAACGTAAGACTGTGTTTTCGTGCAGTTTTTATTCAAAGCAAAACATAAACCAATGAAAGAAAAACAGAAAGTGATAAGTAACGTGGCTGTATTTTCTGTGAACATATGGTAGATGTTTAAAATGAGGTATGTCAGCTATTAATTCCCCAGGTGCTTGCCTTAGTCTCGGTAATAAGGTCGTTCTATTGGGGTGGGGATTTCCCATCTCTTGATATTTTGATCTTTGGGGAAAATACGAGCCTGGCTCTTCTCTTATGGGCACATTTTACCAGGAATATAAAAAACCATTTTGCCGTGATTGGCACACAAAAGGTGCCAAGAGAAATTCTGGTGGGTGTGACTATACTACACTCAATTACTTTCTCACCCCAGAGAACAAGAAAGGCCAGAGACAAGGGAAGGACTGTTCCATTTGTTCTTGACCAAACGTGGCATGGAGATTTAACAGGAGGTCCTGGTTCCTCATGCCCTGTCCATCTGATCCTGAATTTAGCTTATGGGCTATGTTAACCCTTGTATGCCAAGGCCACAAACTTAAGAATCCAGGAAGTCTGAGGTGAGGTGAGGGTCAGCTCTAGAGGGCGAGATCTTATTTCAACCCGATGAAATGCCTACTCTTTGGGAAATTGCCTTTTTTGTTTCTATTTTTCATATTTTTAGATGATATATATGGCATGTCACAGCTCTGAAATGCTTTAAGAATTAAGGAGAATATAGGGAATCATTGAGCTATTGGTATACATTAAATGACTGTTATTTTTCAGAATATAAACAATTTGATTTTGGAGTATAAAAAATATTGCAAGTAAAATAGATGGACTCATTGACCTTCCTGAGTTCAACATCTGTGGCTGGATAGAAAGAAAAAAATATAGCAAATGAAACAGGTAGGAGCTTGAAATATGAATATTTAGAATTCTGAAATCTATTTTTTTATTTCAATATGATATTTGATGTTTTAAAACATAACATTGTAGACTCTATATCAGCCCTGATGTATTTTTTTTCTAAAATCATGAAGAACGTGCACTTCATGTTGCAAAAGAAGACAAGCGTTCATCCTTATCAGAATTTGGGTGACACCCTCCAACTTTCTAGGAAATGGAAATTAGACTGATTTGTATTAAGATGATTTCAAAGGCAAAGATAAAAAAAATGCTCTCATTTGGACAATAAAAAAGAGAACTGATATAAAAATATTGCTAAATTACATGTTTAGAAATATGTAATTATAAATTCTAGTGGGGAGCCATGGACAACAAGGCATATCATATATAAGCTGCAAAAGGTCAGTTTTAGAAACCAGTGGATTTATAGATCTCACAAAGATTTCAAATAGAATATTAATGTTTTTCAAAGACTAGGAAAACAATTATCATTAGTTTTTAGGGTTTTTTTTTTTTTAACTCAAAGTATGGTTACCATTTTTAACTTCGGTATTTTAACTTTTTTTTTTTTTTGAAAGGGAGGTGGGAGGGGCAGAGGGAGAGGGAGAGAGAGAATCTTAAGCAGGCTCTACACCCAGTCTGGAGCCTGATGCAGTGCTCGATCTCACAGCCCTGAGATCAGAACCCTGAGATCATGACCTGAGCTGAAATCGAGTCAGACGCTTAACTGACTGAGCCACCCAGGTGCCCCTTAACTTCTTATTTAATCATCATCACTCCAGTCATCCTCCCCATCCTCCCAATGACCTGTAAGTTATTATTATCCTATTTTATAGATGAGCAAACAGGTTCGGTGGAAACAAAAATCATCTTCCTAGAGTTTTGTTGGTGTTTATTCGCAAGGACAAGGCAGGTATGCAAATACAGATATCTAAGTATCTACAAGATACTTAATAGATCTGAAAGAAAGTTCTTAACCCATGCAAAGAAACCTGTTCTTGGTGCTAAGCAAATAAAGGCAGTTTCAACAGAGTGGTAGAAAACGGAAATTGGTTTCAAAATCAGGAATCAGCGAATTCTTCATTGCTTTTGATACACAGGAAAAAAAAAGTAGCTCTATGAATCATTTACAACTGAGTCCTCTAAATTCTGCTTTGGGAAGAAAGAGTAGTTGTTATATGCTTGAATCTTAAACCCTAGTAAAAATTAAGGTCATTTGGAAACCAGGAGAAATGATGGTGGTGAGTCCCTGGGGCTCCTTAGGCCATATGGCAACACATCATTGAAAGAAGGAAAGAACAGGAAGCATAAAAACTTTTAAAAGGCACAGAACTAATAAATGGATTTTTAAAAATAGTCATCATGAAAGCATATACAGATGGAGGGAGAAATTAGAAGCTCTTTGCTGATGACCACTGTTTTGTTACTTACTCCGAATGTGAAGAAAAATTAATAGGCTTCTTTATTTAAAAACCCAGTAAGTGGATAACTCATCCTTCTAAGAGGTTTAACTTCTGAGTCAGCTTGGCTAAGTAAGGAAGGTAGCCATGCACAAGCAAAAGATCTGGCAGATGCGCTCTCGTGCCATTTTGTAAGGATCCTGTGAGGAGCAGAAGGGCTATTTGATGATTGTCCTTCAGTCTTCAGCTGGGCCTCACCAACCACAATTGAATCATTCGATCTTATCCATTGAGCAGTGCCTGTATTGATATAGTCTCTGAATTATTACTTAATTTCCAGCCGCTTAGAAAGGCCTTGAGGTTGCTTTTGTGGGCTTTTTTAAGAAGCTTAATTATACCTTGACATTCATTCACTCATTTATCCCACAGGTATTTATCAAGCACTTCCTTTATGAACCACCCTCTGTGACAGGCACTGAAAATAGAATGGTGGACAAAAAAAAAAAAAAAAAAATAGATGCAAGTGCTGCCCTTGTGGTGCTTATAGACTGGTAAAAGGACAGTTGGGGTAAGTGCCCTAAGGAGAAACTAGGGAGTTTTGAGAGAATATGTTAAGAGGGAATTGACCTGATCAAAAAGGTCAGTATCAATTAACATTAGATCTGAAGCAAGAAGATGTTGCATTAGAGAGGTGAAGGACAGGGCACAAGGGAAGAAGTCAGAGACGTATGTGCAAAGGTCCTGTGACAGGAGAAAGCATGTAGAGTTATGGAAATGGAATGGTTGTGTGGATGGAGGGGAGAAAGAAGTTGGACAATAGAGCAACATGACTCTGGAGGCTCCCACCCAGCTCATCTGGTACCTTGAAGGCACCAGAAAAGCATTTTGATATTTAGCCTGAAAGCAGTGGAAAGCCATTGAATTATGTCAAGCTATAGAGTGACAGATCAAATCCGTCCTTCTCAGGGATGATTCTGACTCCAGTATGGAGAGTAGATTGGCGGAGGGCCAAAGTGAATGCTCAGGAACTAATTAGGGTATATATACTTTAAAAAATTCAATCCTTATACTTTATTTCTTAAGGTCCATTATCTACCTACTATATCTTATCATAACTTTTCTGTGCTGCTGAAATGAATAGAAGGTTTACTTTTTAAAAACTTTTCATTGATAATATAATGCAGCACCATGAAAAAAAAATTGGGCACCCCCCAAAAGAGCCGTATTCTCATTATCTCAGTACAATTAGTTTTATGTTCAGATGTTTTTTTCCTGTTTCTGTATGGTCTTCATATTGATGTTGTAATGTCTTTGTCATATTCCATTGAGATGTATTAAAATGTAGTTACCTGTTGCTCCACACTTAGGACATTAAGGTAAGAAGTTTTAACCAGGGATGACAGGATCAGTGCAGTGCTGTCCAAATATATTCTTTTTCATCTTTCGGCAATAGAAACTAAGTTGGGAGAGCGTATTCTGCCACTTTCAACCCCAATTATGTGGAAATCCCCCTTTATGGAGAATGTAAAGTCTCCTAAGTATTTGTATTGAGAGTAATGCATGTTGCTTAGGCTGTTAAAGAAATATTGATTTCTGACCCTTAACTGGAATACTTAGCTTTCATTTTTCTTCTTTTTACATAAATTGTGTATATTGTGTTCCCCTCAGGGAGAACTTAAAAGCATTTTGTGTTATGGAGGCTCCATTCTAGGATCTTATTGCTTTTGAGATGAATAAATGGAAGTCTTGCTATCACTGGAACAGACCTATTTTTTTTCTGTGTAACAAGCCATACAAGTAATACAGGGCTGAATCTGGCCCCAGAACTTCTAAAGTTCCAAGCCAGTTTCTTATGGCCAAATTTAGCTTCCAGCTTTCAGCTGATGAGGAGCTTTGGCATATAAGCAATCTAATTTTTGTTCGGCAAAATCTCCTTGGATGTTTTAAAAATAATTTTAAAATTTGTATTACCAGGTGATGCTCAAGCATTTCTTAGGGATTGACTGCAAATACTTGCTCAGAAAACCATGTACCTTAAAGGTACTTTATACCAGCCTTTGAGGTATTTGAATGAAATGGGTTGGCACCAAAACATTTCAATATGCTATAGGAAATGAAATATGGCCAAAGAGGTTTTTATGTTCTGACTATTTCTTTTTTCCATTACTAGCCGGAGGCAAGTAAATCGACTTTACATCCCCTCCCTGTTTTATTTTTATCAACTTCTTAGGAAGTTTCAGGGTTTTGTTTGTTTGTTTATTTGTTTGCTATTTTGCCTATCTTTGAACACATAAAATGGGAAATTTAAATTTTTAAATGTCTCTTATCTATTTATCTGCTCTTGTCTATTTCTCTTATCGGTTGATGAGATGTTGCTTTAAACACATTTAATATTACTAATTAATTTAATTACACATACTGTGGCGGCGTTAACACATTTTCTATTATCTGCTCCGATGTGATACAGTGCCCCTCCTACAGCCACCTTAACTCAAAGCTTTAATTGCTTTCCCCAAGCCTCAGCTCATGTTTGATTTATCTGATTTCTTTGTATAAAGATTCTCTAGTTTACGATGTGTACACAAGTCATTAAATTGGTGTTGATGTTTATGCAGTGAACTTGCCAACTGGTTACAGCAGACATCCCTTTACGAATTTATGACGGGGCAATAAAGACAAGTGTCAGAAGCCCCTTGTCTGGGCAAGGAATCACTTTCCTTGCACTATGTTGGGGACAGTAATGCAGACGCTTCCACTAATTTGAGTAGCAAAGGGCATGTTGAAATCCATATTTGTTACATTGTGGGCATCTCTAATTTACTGCAGTGAGAATGTGTGTGTGTGCGTGCGGGGGTGCGCATGCGTGTGTGTGACAGACACACACACACGTGTTTGCTCTTTGAAACGAAGCTATTATTATATTCAAGGATTTTAAGCAGGTGCTCATTCTTTGTCAAACTTGACTGGGTATATATGTAGATTATTATTATAGTCTGTGTCAATAATCTTAAATTCATCAGCTCTGACAAGTAAAAGAAATACGTGAAGAGGGCCGTGTATCATTTTTTTTTATCTATACTTTTCTTTTTTGCAAAAATAGGCCAAATTAACAAATGTTCCCAAGTATTATGTTGTAAGAAGCTGGTTTCATTATGATAAGATCTTCAAAGATTATAGGTGTGAGTTTAATTTACTAATTTTTTTATGCAGATACAAGTCTTCCTGATGGAGAGCCCAAACATACTTAAAAATAGTTACATATGTGTTATGTTAGCTCTTCTTCATGTACTGGGATGTACCAACTTGACTGTCTTTGCCCTTTTAACTTCTCATTAATATTTGGAATTAAAAGACAGAAAAGTTGATTTTGATATATACTGCAGAGGATTTATCTCCAAGTATTATTTATTTCAAACTCTCCTGTGTATGTGTAAGTTTGTCTTCCCATAGATGATACCAAAGTAGCCAAAGAATTAAGATAAAATTAAAGAGCTCAGAAGCACAAGAAGAGCAAGCCAAATAAGGAAAGAAACACTTTCGTATTGGAAGAAAAGGATGGACGATCAGGGAGGTGGAGAGAAGGAAGGGAGGAAGGTATTCCAGATGGTTCTGAAATTTGTGCAGTAGAGGAGAAGATTCTCAAATGTCATGTGGTTTTCTGAAGAGACAAAAACAGGACTTTAATGTTGATGACAGAGAAGATAAACTGGAAGTGAGATAGTGAAATTCATTTTTATCTACATTTCCTCCCAATTCTCACCCTTTGTGGAAGCCCTTTCTCTTCATGCTGACAAAATTCAGATCATTAAATGCAGCTAAGAGTGCAGATTAAGAGAATAAATGTAGCAGTGTCTAATTAGCAAGGTTGTGCTGATGAGGACTTAAAATATTTGCTACCACTTACAAACTAAAATGACTGAAATAGCATAGAATATTCTGAAAATGTCTCTAGCGGAAAAGTGAAATAGAAGAGTAAGTTATACATTTTGGTATGAGAAAACAAAATGAAGGGGACTGGTTTTGATCTGTACCAGTCATCTGTTCACTTGGTCCATTTTTACTGGGGCCCTCCACTATAGACTTCTGGGTTAAGCACATGCAGAATGAAGAGATGTGTGAAATATGGTTCCGTCTGTTGAGAATCTTACTCTCTTATTGGGGAGTCAGGGCCCCCCAGCATCTATATCCAAGGTGGTATATGATCTCTCCTCCTTGCTTCATTAATAAGTGAAGTGTGACCCAGATTTCAGCTGATTCCTTTGACCACTCAAGCGACTGTTTTAACCCTACACCATCTTGATGCAAAATTCAGTCACTTCATCAGCTTCTGGAAGAAATTGAACCGCATGAGGAGTTTTTGAATTTTCTAGTTTTACTAAAGACTTGCCATGACATGGGGAACTGTCACATCACATAGCACACATGTCACTTGGAAAATTCCCTTTAAACCCATCTCATCTGCAAGTATCCCCTCTTAACCTTACTCATCTCTCCATCTCTTCTCCTAGGCAGCTCTCAACACAGCTTGTCAGCCCTTTATTAGGCTGAGTTCCGGGTCACTAGAACCCTGGTCTGCAGGATTCATTTCAGTCTCCATTTCCTAACTATCCCGAGTTTATCAAAGATCTTTTTCAGTAGAGTTAGTTCTTCCTACAAAGCAATTATTTACCAGCATCTAAAAAAACAATAAAAATTTTTCCATATGATTTTTTTTTTTTTTTTTTAAATTTTTTTATTTATTTATTTGACAGAGAGATAGAGAACACAAGTAGGCAGAGAGAGAGGGAGAAGCAGGCTCCCCGCAGAGCAGGGAGCCCGATGCGGGACTCGATCCCAGGACTCTGGGATCATGACCTGAGCCGAAGGCAGCCGCTCAACCGACTGAGCCACCCAGGCGCCCCGATCCATATGATTTTTTAAGAGAGGAAGAATCACTTCAAAGTAGTGATCAAAGAAGATCTTGAATAATGGTATATCAGTCAGAATAGGCTATGTTATGCTGCTTCAACAAATAGTACCAGAATCTCAGTGGCTTAACATAAGAATTTGTTTCTTGGGCACACAAAGTCCATGAGGAGTTCGTGCTACTCTCTGAGGCAGCTATCCTGCATATGCAAGCTCAGCATGTAAAGGTCCTTCCATTTTGTGGCATCTCATCTCAATAAGTACCCCCATCTGCAGCAAGAGAAAGGACCTGGGGAATTTACATCAGCAAGCGAATTCTTTAGCCCCCAAAGAGCCTATGTCCCCTCAATCACATTCATTTGTCTTGAACTAGGAGCATGGCCCTGCCCAATTCATGGGGAAGAGAGGTACAGAGGGGCTGAGAAACATAGACCTCCATGTATATAAAAATCAGAAGAGAGCCTGAAATAAGGGAGAGCATTTGAACTATCTGCAAGATGGCAAATATTTTGATGGCAATAGTATAGGAATAAAATGGACAGAGAAGCCAGTATGGTTCAGTTAGGATTTTACATATGTGTTCAAGAGTAGAGGGATGTAAGATTGGGAAGATAGGTTGGGCCCAGAATGTAAAAGACCTTCAAAGCCAGCTCAGGAATTTGTTTGTTTGTTTGTTTGTTTTGAGGGTTTTTTTAAGGGAGGAGAGAAGGAGGAGGGGAGAGGGAATCTTAAGCAGGCTCCACGCCCAGCATGGAGTCAACACGGGGCCCAATCTCACAACCCTGAGACCAGGAACTGAGCCAAAATCAAGAGTCAGATGCTTAACCGACTGAGCCAGCCAGGCACCCCAAGAATCTGGTTTTTGATTAAATGGAGCCATGCAAGTTTTGGGAAAGGTAGGAATGATTCATGCAGTTATCTCATGTGGGTGCTGCTGGTAATTGCTGGGGCTTGATTGTAGTCAGATTTAGAGACATGAAGACCAGTGAAAGATTTCCTTCCAAAACAGCTAAGTAGGAAGTGACACCCAAATTCTGGTGTTCCTGGGGAAAACAAAAAGGATACTGTATTACTTCATCTCCTTACTTAATATGTCCCATTATTTTTTGTGTACCTCTGCTCACCTTAACCAAAATGCCTTTGAAAGAACCCACCACTTTTAAGACCCATTAATGGACAAAGAAGATGCTGAAAAATCACACATCACAGAAAACGTTTGTATTTAGAAACACTGGTGATACTCATGAGCGTTTAAACTGTGTGAAGGTATTAGTTAGGAATCAGCTATGTTAGGATGAGAGGATTAATGGAGAAAACTCCCAACCACGTAGCAGAGCAATGGAAACAAAAGATTCTGACTTGTGACTCTATTTATGAATAATATGAATAAATAGCTATTATGTTATGTCCTTAATTATGTGCCAGATGCTAGGTTAGTACTTGAGTCCATTAAGATGACCCTTAAGACCTGAGGTGTTCTGGCACCGGCTGCTTCTCTGGCCCTATTCTTCCACACAGCTCCCCTCACCTGCTTTAGGACTCTGGTCTCCTGGCTTTCCAGCCTCCTGGCTAGCTCGGACTTCACTCAAGTCTCTGCTCAAATGTTACCTTCTCAAAATGCTCTCCCTGACTACCCTACAGAAAAGATCAGCATCCCTAGTCACTTTCTATCTCAGTTCAGAAATGACCTTAATCAAGTTTTTATTTATAAAACTTAGCCCCAGGCAGATTGTGTGTGTGGTTGTTGTTGTTGTTTATTGCCTATATCTCTTATCAGAATATAAATTCCATGAGGTCAGGGATTTGTCTCGTCTGCTTACTACTGTATTCTCAGGGCCAGTAACAGTTTCTGGCACTCAATAATTGTTTGTTCAATTAACAAATGACTTATTTAAACCTCATAAGACCCCTATGAGGTAGGCGCCATTAATTTTCCTATTTTATGAGCGAAGAACCTGAATCCTAGAGTGATTCAGTGGCCTCTTCAAAGTTTCACAGTTTGGAGCCAAGATTAAAAGCCAGGACTGTCTGATTCCAGAGCCCATACATTTTGCCACACTACTCCTCTGACGACCCTATACTCAGATCGTAGTACTTTAAAGTTGGTATAAAAATTGTTCTTTAAGAACCCAAACATTCAATGTATATGCCTGAACAATTTCTCTGACTTCAATATATATTTATTGAAAACATGATAAATATTTCTATATGTATGAGAAAGTAAATGGACCCCCGCCCCCCCACCCCCCCCCCCCAAAAAAAAAAAAAAAAAAAGGTATCTTGTGGAGCTAATAAAAGGTGATCTTGAAGAGCAAATTTGCTCACATGGGCCAAATGCTTCCTCCTGCAGAGTGGGCTGCTTCCCAAAGAATTAGCCTCTCTCAAAATGAATTATTAACCCCAGCATCCTGGCCAAATTCCCACTTGGATAGTCTAGGAACTGTTCAAAACTTGGAATCTATTGAAATTAGCCTGGCTTGATTGCAGTCTCTGCATTAATTGTGATATAATAGAGTTTCTCCAGAGATTTGTGCATATATTATTCTAATTTGTATAGGCTGGCTTTGTCTTTTAAATTTTTTTAGTTTCTTCTTCCCCTTGTGAGATATGTCCTGAATTTCTGTATAAGTTTGTTTGTTTTTGTTTTTTTAAATTTTGGTGGGTGAATAATTGTAAGCTTCTTTTCCCTTGGACTTGCCAAACCTTTTTCTCATTTGAGTGGCTAGTTAGTCTTTTGGTCATTCTAGAAGCATGTCGCAGACTTTAGCCACCAGAAGCTTCCAGATTCCCAACTCTCTTGCACAGGTGCAGGGATAAGCCTGGGTAGGGACAAGATTCATTCAGTTGAAGTTTTCTAGTTGTCTTTTTCAAATGTATGTTCCAGTGGGAGGCACATATGTATTTTAAAGTTTAAAATAACTGATCTAATGAAAGAACTATTTAGGACTGTCATACTCATCCTAAAATTACAGCTATTAATTTCTTCAGACAATTTTTTTAAATGATATGGGCCACTTGTTTGTCTCAGCCAAGAGCAGGCACTGTAATATCACTTACGTTCTGGAGAGATTGGGAGGTATGAGTTTAGTTAAAACTACCGAATCACTTTGTTTAGGTCAAACTAAAACAAAGACCGTAGAAATCCATTGTGTCACGTGATTTTGATGGTAGCTGTAGACCTCATATAATTCATCAAGTCTTGCTAACATCACGTGATTCTATGAGTTGGCCTTTCTTGCCTTGAATTGGCATAATCAAATCTCCAATGCAAAGGATTATAATAGGTAACTCTAACCATGTTTTCATATTCTATGCTTTCTCCCTAATTGATGTGAAGAATAGGAGTGAAGATGCTATTAAAAGGTAAAAAGTTATTCCTAGGAAAAAGTTGGCCTCATAGATTTTCAGCACAGAGAAGGAAATTGAGAACTTGTGGCTTATGTCTTTGCATTTATTTCTACCCGGATCACAAACAAGTGTTAAGTCACTTATGCTTTCTGCGTTCACTTCTTTATCTTTACCAAGTAAGAGGAGACAATGGATGTAAGCCATGTGTACTTACAACTTCAGCGGCTAATATTAGAAAAATGCTTTGAAAATGACAGATGGGAAGAGCTATAAATGCAATTGCTAATGGATTTATGTGCTCTCTCTCCCTCCTTCCAACCTATTTCTACCAGTACTTTCCAAAAAATTTCCCAGGGCTCCACCTGAAGTATGACCCGATGGCACCAAAGCACATGTGTTTCCTGAGTCAGTTGAGTGTTTCCAAAATGTATCTACACTTTAAATTTAAATGTTTATCCACTAGGGTATTAAATCATGGAAAGTGTTACTGCCTTGGTATAACAGTCATATACTTCTACCTAGACTATTGTTATAAGTTCTGTGGGGCTTTTTACGGGTTTTTTCCCCCTATATCTTAGTCAATATGGGCCTAGAAATACCTAATTCCTTGTGGAAAAAAAACAATTTTGATTTTCAATAGTGTAAACAAATTGATAGGAGGATGCTTTTAAATCTGTAACATGCAGAAACTTCCCATCCCCTTGCCATTAGCCTCCTCCCAACTGAGTGGTTCTACCTACTAATGTGAGAAAGTAAAAGCCTAAACACTGATATTTGTCCACCTTCCCTTGTGCGCTTGAAATGAGACACTCCATGCTTCAGTTTCAGGTCAAGCCTTGAAAGTGCTCATTCATTTATTCATTTCCCAGTTATTTATTGAGCTTATACTACTCTCCCAAGTACTTTCCTACCAGCTAGGCATACAGCAGTGAACAAAACAAGTGCAAATCCAAGTGCTTATTAATAAATTCATCAGAAGGTTTCACCCGGCATTTCTTGTAAACATCTAAATTTGTTAATAAAAAGAGGAGCATTACTCCACTGGTGGTATTAATTGCTTTGCAAGAACATTATTTATCTTATGAAAGAACTTTAGCAAAAAGCAAACTCCCTTAGCAATTCAACTTACAGTATTTATACTTGCTATAAATTGTATTCCCAAATGTCCAAGGAGTTAAAAAAAAGTAATGTCTCCAGGGAGTGGTCTAGGTTCTGTAACATTGTTGGGACGTCAGTCACTTTAAATGAAAAGGGAGAATGTATTCAGGAGCTCAAGGAAAAGAAAAGAGAACATAACCAGTGAAATGTCAAAATACCAATCTCAGTCTCTGTTTCTCCATTGCTCTAGATACCTGACTTCTTAGATATCTAATCCAGAACCTGACAGCTATCCATTATTGTTTATAGAATGGTACAAAGATCACTCTGATCAAATTGCACATAGGTTTATACATTCTTTATAACAGTATTATCAGGCCATTTCAAAATTGACTGGGTAGGTTAGAAAAAAGATGAAGACCTTATAAAGTAGTGGTTTATATATTTTTTCCTTGAATTTCTTTCTTGTAGTGTACACTCTGAAAATTTTAAATGTCCAGATGGCTGAATTGAAAAGTCTTTAGTTTCTGCCAGGTCAGATGTGATGCTAAATGGATACTGATTATCAGCTGGGACTGTTCAAAGGAGGAGAGTTCTTTAGTCTCGATTTCTCCAATATCCAGGCCAAATCCAAGTCATGATCTTACATGGGGATGCAGAGTTGTGAGTTGGATGGTGATTTCTAGGCATACTTTTGCCCTCTTTGAGATAATTTTTGGTTCCTCCTGTTTACCTCTTGCCTTCTCTTCTCTCTTTTCTTAAGAAAATATTCTTATTTAGATAAAGTGTAATCAACAGTTTCATGGTATATATGTAAGAATAATAACCTTGGATTTTCTTAATGATTTTCTGCTAGAATCTAAAGGCCATTTGTGGCTTATTTCTTGCCATGTGGCAATCCTTAAGTGTTTTAACTTCTTAGAAAACTAAACCCACTCAGCTTATGTTGCTATGAGGGTATATTTCCAATTACTCAAATAGGAGTATTTAAATTTTTTAGATATTTAAATAATGCATATGATTTCGTCTGGAACACACGAGTAGTGAAGGTACCTTCAGACTTTACCTCAAACTACCCTGTTTCAAATGAAAGCCTATGGTCAACTCACCTTGTGATAAAATAGTTATGCTCTTAAAAAAATAAAATAAAAAATAAAATAAAATATTTATGCTCTATGTATTATAGTGGAATATGGGTCAAACTTAAGTTCATCTGCCAAAGATACAACGTACCAAGCAGGTATCAGAAGTGTTAGAGGGCTCTGTCCATCATGTAGAAAAGTCAGGGGCGATATCCAAACTATTGACCAGTCAACAATCAGAAAGAATGCTCAACCAATTAGAACAGATGCTGGCCATACTGGTTCATACTACTCGAATTCAGCTACATTAAAGGGTTGTCCTTTTAAAGTCCAGTTTTTGTGGAGACAACCATTTTCAGGGCTTCTTAAATCCTTGTAAGAAATATTTTCATGCAAAAACCAGAATTATTTGTTTCTAAGAATGTAAAGATTTCTAATATACAAATCAGGAGGAATAAGAGGTAGCTATCACTTTCTATAAAATCTTATCACTTAATAGATTAGAAAGTATATAGCCAATTTGGTAATTTCACATATTCATATTTTTACTATGTTCCTCATTATTCCTCTCTTTTATCCAAGTTGATAAGCAGATGAAACATGGTAGAAAGGTAATTAGAAAAACACTTTCTGCTGAGGTCAGCTTGGCTACCTAAGCCAAGAGTAACCTTTTCTCAATATTTTCTGATTTGCTGTCCAAGTTAGGAAGAAAGTAGCCACATATAATATTTAAGTAAGCTATAAATATATATTAGCATATATTCTTATTCTTTTGTCATGAAACCTTTCTATTTTTGTGTCTATATTTTCTTTTAGTCCACAAGTTTCTAATTCATTTGGATTTACTCAGCATAGCATTTAATTATGGTGGTAAAGGTGAAATACTATTGAATGATTTGATATTTCAGTATTTAATCACTTTTATCTTGAATGAGTAAATGTTTAGTCAATAAATATCCAGAGTCATGAAGACATGTATTTTTATATACATGTATATTTTCTCATTTTGTTTGGTTAGGACATAGATTAGATAGTTGACGATCTTCTATAATTACCAGAAGAAACATATTCATAAGTATGTTGAAAGACATTTTAAAGGTATGCTAGTTACTGATGAATTGATTTGCTCCAAACAGAAATTGGAAACTCACAACGTGATTGTTTTCATCTGCTTAGAAACACTTTATATGTAAAGTATTTGTGTGTTTGAAAGTTTAGGTGAAATAGTAATGGGCAGTGTATGCACAGAGATCAATGTTGCGACAGCACCTTGTTCTGTCTCCATCTTGATTCAGTTAACTTTCACTAAACAGGCTGCTTCAAAAAAGGGAAGGAAAAACAACTTGATGAGATAAAACTATGGGGAATTCCAAAATAAATACTGGTAACTGACCTTTTTTGATGGCCCATTAATAGTTTTCTTACTATGGTATGTGTTGGTTGCTTTATTTACTAGTATAGTGGATAACTACGGTAAACACTTGGGTAATATCTTTGACCTTTTCATATTCTCTGGACTGATCTTTCTCCCATGTCTTTTAAAATCATATAAATTCTAAAGCATTTTAAAGAACATGGAATCATAATTAAACAGGGAAAAAGGTCAGGTGGTTTTTGTTTTTTGGGTTTTTTTTTTAGCCCACTTGCCCCTCCCCCCCATTTTTAGAGTATATGTCTAAGTATATAGTTGTATCCAGTGCTTATTTATATGCAAAAAGCAGCTCTGTATAACAGAAAAACAAGCCAGCTTGGAACCTCTGAACCAAGTTTCTAATGCCAGTGTTCTACACATTAGTGTTTTTATCTTGGTGCACTGTAAAAATGAAAGAATTAACTCTTATTCAGGAGGTCTGATTCCTCATTGCCACCCTGACTGAAACCTTCTCCATAATCTGGTGCAAGAAATGGCCATTCACTACTAAGGTTCTCTTTTTTAACCACTACTGCCCATCATAAGAAGTCATTCCTTTACAGCTACTTTCTTTTTATTTTTATGACTTTTTAACTTATCATTAACCCCATTCTCTTATCCTGTACTCTGAGATGAACAAGAAGATAATATCCACAACATTTCCATTACTTACTCTAGAGATAATAACCTTTTTTGAAAAAAAGATAACCCTCTGTTTCTTTAAACAACAACTTCCTCTTTAAATCTATGGTAGCTTTCTCTTGTCACATTGGACTTTCAGTACATTCTTAAGGTAAATCCAACAAAATTATTTATAGCATAGTCCATGCAAAGAAAATTAGACTAAACATACTGGAATTGTTTTTTATAGTTTGTAAACTTGCTTAATAATTCTTTAATATGTATCTCACTTCTTTATCCATTTTTTTTCATGTTATTAAAGAAATGCAATGGACTAATCACTAATCCTCATTTCCTTCTAACTCAGTCTCATACCCACTGTGTCTGGACTTGTTAAGTAGGATTGTTGTCCTAAGATTAGATACAAGTATCTCTGTTGTCTAGACATTATATAACTCTCTACCACGTACTTCAGATCCTTGTATTAAAGGAACCCCTTAGACTCTTTAACAAGAAGAGATATTAAATGCTAATGAAAAGTCCCATGCACGTATTTCTTTTCTACAGCTTCTCAGTGTCACCATCTGAATTTGCCAATTTCTACCCTGTTCTCTACATATATAAAATTTTACTCTTGTTTTATTTATTTATTTATTTTTAAAAAGATTTTATTTATTTATTGGACACAGAGAGAGCGAGAGAGGGAACACAAGCAGGGGGAGTGGGAAAGGTAGAAGCAGGCTTCCCGCCGAGCAGGGAACCCGATGCGGGGCTCAATCCCAGGACCCTAAGATCATGACCTGAACCGAAGGCAGTCGCTCAACCAACTGAGCCACCCAGGCGCCCCTTTACTGTTGTTTTAAATAAGAGCTGGTTTTCGCTGTTTCATGTGTGATGCCATAAAACGTTGGTATTATTTGCCTCTTTGCACGTCTCCTTCCTTAAATCTCCCTTCTCATTTGCTATCCACCTCTCGTCTCCACCGACTTCTCTCTCAGTTCAAAATAGTATTTTTAGGTTGCAAAGAATTTATTTGTTTGCATTCTCAAACTTGATTAATTCAACATGTAGTTATTGATGCCTCTTGCATGCTGGGCTCTGAACTAGATTCTGGAAGTCAAATGTGCATAGCTGGTCTCTGCTCTCAAGGGGCGTAGAGTCTAATAAGAGAGGTAGACAAGTAAGCAAGTATTTGCAATGCAGTGGCGTGGCGTAAGGGGGACATGTAGGGTGACATAAGAACATGTAGAAATGGGTGTTAAGTAATTTACAGGATAAAATCTTGCTATTGGTATCCACAATTCCTAGGTAGACATAAGATGTTCCATACGAAATGTTCTTTGAGATTATGTAAGCATGAAATTTCTTCTTGCTGGGGAAACCAGGGACATCTTAAAAAAGGGAGGAGGCCAGGCCAACAAGGTTTAGGCAAGTCCCTTTCTCCTCAGTTGACCTCAGTTTTGTTAGATACAAAATAAGAAAGTTTGAATGAGATGACTCTAATGTCCTTTCTAGTTCTAAAACTCTCAGTCTGTAAGTTTTTCTTTTTCAGTTCACTGAAAAATCTAAATAGCCCAAACCTGTTTTGAAATCTATTTCAACAAATGATCCATAAAATAAATAAGCAAAAATTCAATTTTTTGGAAAAGTGGTCTGGCTATAGAACTGAGTAGTCTCATAAAATATTGATTTGGTCATAGTGTGGAAATGTGAAATGATTGTTAAATGAGTCAAGGCCTTATTTGTGGCCTTTGGCTCATTTGGTAAGATTACCCATTAGCCATGTAAGCAGCGTAACACGCATGACCAAGCAGCTCATGGGAGCGTCCTAACAAATGTTAAATAAAAATTATCTTTCTCTAGCCTTAGGAATATATTTCTGTTATTTTCAAAATAAGACTGAGCTCAGCTTTAAAGTCTCAGTCAATAGGAAAATAATTATATCCATTGTGCTTAAAATTCTGACTCCTATCTGTAAATGTTTTATAATATGTTTTCCTAATACTTTTTATATCTTTTTGGAAATTTAGAAATTTAATGGGGGTAAGGAGGTGGAACCTAGCTGACTGAGTCGGGAGAACAAGGCAACTCTTCATTTGGGGGTTTTAAGTTCAAGCCCCAGGTTGGGTGTAGAGATAATGTAAAAATAAAAATCTTTAAAAATAAAAAAATTTAAAAAATTAAAAAGAAGTAGAATGGGTATTGGTGGTATCTAACCACTTAATTTCATCACTCCTGCCCATACAAACTCCCTCTATACCATTAGAATATGTATATGTAACATTTCCTCTTGAAGATGCAAAAAGTGTTACTTCTTGTTCCAAGACACTTGCTTTTTATTCTTTCGGTCATTAACTTTGGTTTCATAAGAAATTCCTTCTTCATTTTTTTATTTTATCTATATCTTGATAATAATAAATTTAATAACTGTTCTTAAAATCTCTGGATGATAATCCATCAGGCTCATTCAGTATTCCTTTAGCTTATCTACCGGAGAGAGAGCGCTTTTCTTTTTGCTCTTTTTTAATGAGGCCTTCCTACCATGGCTCTAAATATCAGCCAAACATGGTAATCTCTTAGGATCTGGCTATTATTAAAAAATCTCTCAAACCTTTTCTGAATTTTAAAACGTTGACTATTATAATTCAATCTATTTACTTCAATGTGAACTCAAATGGAAGTGAATCTCCTGAAATAGCCACATTTTCTTCATCCCAAATATACATGTAGCATAAAAAAACAAAACAAACCCCAACTAATTAATCTAAATCTGAAATCTGGGTTTCCATGACACCAAACATCTGGATGAAAAGTGAAAAATTTAGTAGATGTTTTCAAATATCCAAATATTGTGTCGGTAAAACAGTTAAATGAATCTTTCCATTTTTATCTGAGTATTTATGCTTCATATACGTAGCACAGACAAAGATGTATTGAGCACCTATTATGTGGGATACACTGTTGCTAAGTGCTTTTAATCTTGACCTCTGTCCTCAAATGATTTGCAGTGCAGTGAAGGGTATAACACAAGTACACAGATATACATTAAAAAACAGTGTGGATCAAATAAAAACGCAAGAGAGAAGGAGAGAAAGTGCTGTGAAATTTTTAGGGAGAGTGACTACTGCTGGAGAGGATTTTCCACTGGATCCAGTGTTTGGACTGGCCATGATGGACATGCCAGAATCATGGAAATGGAAGGGAATGGTGTAAAATGCACTCTCCTTCGGCAGCTGGGAATTTTACTGAAATAAAATAACCCCAAATCAGCTGGAAGATTGCAAAAGTTGTGTCATTTTGCATTATCACAGCCTTTGGTTTCTGTAAGGTTTTTGAGTCTTAGGTATTTTGATTAGTAAATTTCTATCATTTCCCTTAAGAGTTTCAACTTGACACAAGAAACATACTGAAACTTACTCTCTGTTTGGTCATTTTAAGAAACACCATAAGAATTCTACCTTATACTTTGCTTTTCTAATTTAGATTTTAAAAAATTCTGGGTTTTATATACATTGCATGCTTAAACCTCTATCTTCCAAGTTAGGTCATTTTTTAATTTATTGCGATCACAACTCTGATAAACTTTTTTAAAAAATCCCAATCCTCAAGGTTTTTGTTATGTTTGATCAGAGTCTGCAGGGGTAGATGGAAGCAAAATGGTTCATTTCTTTCCTCTTCTTCCTCCTCCTTCCTTCTATTCTTTTTGTTTTGTTTTGTTTTTAACAACAAATAATCATTTTTAGCTGGAGGGGGTAAAGGAATAAGCTGAGAAGATTCCAGGTAATATAAGTCGTGTCATGTGTATGAGTCAGGACTAATTATTGGCTCAAGTAACTGAAAGGTAAAAAGAGCTGGTTTTAGGTAAAGCTGTATCCAAGTGCAGAAATAACGTCAGGAATCTATTCTTCATTGGCTCTGCTTTTGTCTGCATGGGCTTCATCCTCAGTCAGGCTTTTCCATTTTGGTGGCAACAATGGCACCAGCAACTCCAGGCACATATTCTACTGACTGAGTAACCCCCGTGAAGAGAGAAGGCCTTTGACTGACAGTCCTTCTGACTCCCATTACCCTAACTTGGGTTTCATTCTCAATGCAGCCGGAATGGCTAACTATGTCGATTGACTAAGCCTGGCCAGTTGGCCACCCCTGAACACATTCCTAAAGTAAAATCAGGGTACTATTACCAAAAGAAAAGGGAAAGATACTTCAGTGAGAAACATTAATGTTAATGGGGAAAACCTCCACTAAATGTCAAGAGAGCAGGTGGTTATCTCATCTCTTACCACTGCCTGTTTCTATGACTGGGCGTATGTTACTCAAGCCTGTGAGTCTTGGTTTTGTCATCTACATAAGTTGGGTTCCAGACCATAGTTCTAGCTAAAGACCTTTTTCTTCTACTCTTTTGTGGTTCTGATCTCAAGAACTCGGGACAGAGATAAGGGGACACACAGAAAATGCAGACATTTACAAGTAGTAACACAAAGTGAGAGATACATCATGTTTCCTGTAGAAGTGCTTAAGGTAGAAACAGGAAGTGAGTTTGGCAGTGGAAGAGTGAAGGGTTTGTACTGCATCCTGAGGTAGTGATTAGAAGCTCAAGACAATTTGAGAGAGAGAGAGTGTGTGTGTGTGTGTGAGAGAGAGAGAGAGAATCACTACGATTCACAATTAACCATCACAGACTTTATTATAATCTCTATAGATACTCCACAACCCATATAGAGCTTTGTTAACCTCTTCATTTTACCTTACAGAGACTGGATTCCAGGCACAGTCTTGTTCAAGGTGACAGAACAGCTTGACTGAGAACTTGTCTAGTTTTTTAGTGTGTTTGGGTTGTTTTTTTTTTTCCATTTTTCCTACAAATATTTAGAGATACTCAGATGGAGTTGGGGAGAATTACAAAAGTTTAAAAAACCTAGGGCTTTACCCTCAGAAAGTTATACTTAATGAAAACAAAATATATAAATGACAATGAAAGGCTAAAATTATAAATACCAAGTAAATTGCAATATGAATTTAGTGGAAAGAAGATTACCTTCAACTGTGAGGATGTGATGGGTTTTAAATATCTTGTTTCTTGTTTTATGTGAAAATGTTATTTGTTGCACACGTTCTAGTCATAGCATAGGAATTTTTGTTTACATGAGAAAAAGGTGTTGAATTAATGGCCACTGAATAACTTTGACATTCCAGAAAATGCATTTATTTATTCAGGGGTTAAGTCTTTAGCACCTTTGCATGTACCCCAGTTCAGTAAGCATAGTCCTAGAGTAATAAGGGATATTTACCCAACGCAGTTTTTAATTTAATTTTTTTTAAGATTTTGTTTATTTATTTTGAGAGAGAGAGCACACAAGCAGGGGGGAGGGGCAGAGGCAGAGAGAGAAGCAGACTCCCTGCTGAGCAGGGAGCCCGATGTGGGGCTCGATCCCAGCACTCTGGGATCATGACCTTAGTTGAAGGCAGATGCTTAACCAACTGAGCCACCCAGGCGCCCTACCCAATGCAGTTTTATTGTCCACCTCAGGAAAATTGCTTAGAGGGTTCCATATATGAGTGGCATCATCAAAATCTCAGTCACCTGGATGAACTCTACAGAGCAAATAGTGTCTTGGAGGGGATTGAGGAAAGGGAAGCAGTCACCATAGTGATCAGTTTCCAAGTGTTTGCTCAAACTAAAACCCTGCCCAACAAATTACTACATTGTTTGTCTTAATGGTTACATTACATCATCACAGAAGTCATTTGACAAATTGGTCATTGTTCTTCAAGAGCTCGTCTAGTAAGCTTCATAGGCTGGTAAGTGAGTCAAACTCATTGGGTAGGGAAATAACTTAAGAGGCAGGACTGGCCCTAGAGATGTCCTGCTTTTAAAAATTATCCAGTCAGAGCGTTACCATAACAAAAGAATATCTAACTTTATAAAAATGTTAAATTACTATGGCATTTTAAAAATATGATGTGTATGAATTAATTACAATTACAATAAATTAGTTATAATTTAAAAATTAATAGCCTTTAAAACCATTGTTTGAAGTCGTACACACAGAGACAGCATAGGTATCTATAAACAAATAGTAAAAGCCTCTACCCCATGCCCTACATAAATAACATAAACCATTATCAGTGTGTGTTTTTCCAGATGTTTTCTTGCAGTACAGGGACAGATATATACATATATAATTAATCTATCTATTTTACAAAAATTCACAAGACATGTTCTACAATTTGCTTTTTTTCACTGAACAACATCTGGGAAAAACTTTTTCATGAGAGCCTCACATTTTATTAACTATGATTCAGTTGATAGATCAGTTATTTATAATTTTTCACCCTTCCAAATCCTACCGTTTTCATTTATCCTGTATTTCTCATTCATGAGATGATTAGAAATATCACTTGAAGTATTCTTAGACATCAGTGCAAATCCTTTCGACATGGAATAAAATTCATGATAAATCATTTCCAATTTGGACATTATTGGAGAGGGATTAATCACAAAAGATTATTATTAAGTGGTTTCATCCAAAAACTGTTTCACTGATGTATTCCAAGGATACTGTAGATCCATTTCCATGTACTTGATAAACCAGGTTAACCTCCAAAGGAGAGAGGGGGAGAAAGTCTAAGGTTAGTATCTTGAAGAAAGATAATATCTTACTTTCAAATGAGTCTTTAGGAAAAAACAAAGGCAATTAAAAATATTTTCTATCTACACTGGGTTGTGAGCCATACATGTCTTATTAACTTTTTGAAGAGTTGTCAGTTGACATTCAAAGTAAGGAGATCCTTGTGATTCACTTCTGTTCAACAGTGGCTTTAGAACTATTTTGGGATGTGAAAAACTTTGACCTATGCTGGTTCTTTCTTGATGAAGGGAATCATCATCGTCGCTATTATGTTACGGTGTGCGTTCTTAAAAGTAAATTGAGCCACCTCTGGGCCACTGGACCAGAGTGGGTTGGCCCCCAACAGTGAACAGACTAAACTCTAGCTTTAGTCCAAGAATATGGAAACTGACAACAAATTATTACTTGTGGTCCACTTCCAGTTTTCAAGTGCAAACATACCAAAGTTTATTTTAAATTTGAGCCAGTCAGACATTTAGTAATATACATCAAAGAAGAAGTGAAGGCTTCCCATGTTTATTATTTCAATATGATGTCTGTTCTAATAAAGTAGAAGAATGTGTATGATAGACCATGTAGTAGGAATTCTCTGGTTCTACAGTTAGGCCTTAAATATATACATGTATTTGTAAATTAATCTAAAACACATTGCCATGGTTCCAGTTCCTCTGAAAGCTGATTGTTTTCTATCCCTTTTTAAATTTTAGAAATACAGTGGCTGACTGCCAGAACACTTTCAGATAAACAGTCCACTCCATGTATAAAAGGGGCATAGAATCACGAATGTTCAAAAACCACAGAACGTTATTTAAATAAGTTAAAGTTATTATGGTCTTCCCTATTAATTAAAAAAAAAAAAGCCATCTGTGCAAGGTGAATTTTGGTAAGGTCCCAATTTTTTTAATGATTGAGGATGGAATTTGCAACTGCTTCTCATAGTGGAATGAAAGTACGGCTCAGGGATTCCCAAGATAAAATGTACTGTTTATGTAATTTTGTGGTCATTTGACTAAATTTCTAATAAAACACTGGAAAGAATGCTTGTTATTTGATCAGAATTTACAGTCCTACTTCAAGGAATTGGCTCTCCACTCACATCAGCTTTCTACGCTTCTACTTCCTTAACAACCTAAACCTTGATTTCATCTAAACCTTCCGTGTGTGTGTGTGCGTCTGCCTCTGTCCCTCTTTTCACACACGCACACACACACCCCCACAACACCCATGTGTTGTTAGACCTGCCTTGAGCAAATGCATCCAACAGTGAGCAAGACTGAACACACCAAACAGAAAACACTGCGTAAAGAAACACACTGGATGACGTTACCGGTGCATATCAATGCGCTCTTGCAATAGGTCCTCGTTTTCCTTTTTGTTATTTGCACATTTCCGATCAATCTTCCATCACTTCCATATAGGGACAATAACCTAATAAACCTAAGCTTTCAAAGTCTTAAGAGGGACAAAAAGTCAAAAGGTGCTCCTCCCTTGAATTTGGCAAGAAAATACTATGACCAGAAGGATCTGCGGATTGTTTTTGGTCATTTCCGCCGAACCACTGTTTTCAGTCAATTAAAATTTGTACCCTAGGCCTTTTCCAGTTTGAAGCCACCCGGGCATCTGTGATGAGCAATCCTTCTTGTTTGGGCAGTCATTCATTATCTCCATTACCAAAAGGAGAATAGAGGACAATTACGTTGTTTGGACGAATCAGAGTGTTAGGAGGAGTATTTGTCGTGGCAGCAGAGTGCCGTACCTGACAGGCAAGGATTGATGGCCAGGAATGAGTGTGAGTGGCCAAAGCAGCCTCATAGGATGCAAATTACTGACTGTGGATTCCAATTTATCCTGTTCATTTTTCTTGCCTGTGCTGAAGACCATTAGTGGTTTTTGAAGCAGTGAAGGGGTCATTACTAATGTGGGTAGGCTCAAAGCAGGAGGGGGAAGGAGGGGAAAAGCCTTCTGTAATTACACAGCTTTCAGGAACAGTCTGGAGGCCCTAGCCAAAAAAGTGTCAACACCTCGCAATCAGAAAAATTTATTTTCATTTTATGCTTAACCCATATTAACTCAACATTATCATCTTTCTTTGTTAACATTTGCAGAATATTAAAAGCCTGGCTTCTATATTAATACAAATCTGGTTAACCCCTTTTGCTGTACAGGGGATTTTGTTTAACCTAATGGCATTTGGGTTTGCTAATGAGTAATTGTGCACGTTTTGGATAATGCACACTATTATAGAAGGTGAAATACCTGAAGAATAAAATTTTAGATGATTGAAAAACATGCATTCTCTCCAACTCTGGGATGATTAGAATGCTCTGAATGGAATACTCTGTTGTTCCTAACATCACCACTTAATAATGTTGATGGGAAATCATATTAAAGGCTTCCTAGTTTATGAATGACTTTGACATGCTGGATAAAAGTTTACTTTTTTCTGTTTAAGAAAACCAGTGAATTTAGAGCACGGACCTCTCTAGAGATGTGTTTTTTAATTATGTACGTGCAACTACAGTGTCTCTGAAATGAGTGTGTGATTCTAAAATAGCAATCTTTGAATTCAGAATGATAGAGGAAAGTGGTCAATGATGGGAGGGTGGTTCAGTACAAATGGTGAGCTGTGATGGGAAGTAAAGAATGAAAAAGCATTGAAACCCATGGCTTCATTTGCTGATTTCCATACCATAAGGTCAAATGTAAAATTTCTATATGAAGCCTTGCACGTGATTGACTCCTTTTGATGTGTGGTCATCGTGTGTGACCCATTGTGTTAACGCAGAGCAGTAACCAATAAAAATGAGTGCATCTCCCACTGTCCTTTAAAGGAGTCAACATAAATACAGTCAGTAAACTCTGTTACAATTGGATCAGTTGCTGTGGCTTCTAAGAATAGTAGTGATGACCTACTATCTCGCTTTCCAAACTTCTGTCAATAATCTCAGATTAACTAGGAAATAATGATTATATTGGCCATCTCACAAAGATGACATAGGATAAGGGCTTCACGTAGGTTTTCGAGGCAGTAGAGTAAAATGGCCCTGAAACTAGTTCTCTTAGTGTAACTGAAGTGATTGCAGATAACCAAAAATCTGATACCATCACAAAAGTGCTTTGACCGGCTGAAGAAATTGAATAACTGAAACACTTTGCTTTTTGCTGCCAGCCCTCCAAAGTGTGGCAGGAACTCGAGGGGGCGGCTAATGCAGGTTTCTGGATTCTTGTCCCTGCCTATATTTTTCTACACATGATTAAAAGAAAAAAAAAAAGCCTCGATTAGGAAAATCAAACCATAGACTAAAGAAATCACAAACGGTGGTTTCATTCTTAGAAGTAAGTGACTCTTTCTTAACTTCTGATACATCTTTTAAAACATTTGTTTTTTCATTAGCATCCGTACCCTTCCGAAGAGCAGAAGAAACAGTTAGCGCAAGACACAGGACTTACAATTCTTCAAGTAAACAACTGGTGAGTGACCCGAAAATCAATGTCTTTCTCCCATGGCTAAAATAAGATTTCTAAATAATTGTTTTCTCTTTTGCTTCTGAAACAAATGAAATTGAGGAGGATAACGTCTGTCTTTCTACCCTGAGGTGTGAAAGTAGTGTGTAGGGGATGAAAAGGTAAATGGTGGTTTTAAGATGTATTCCTCTTTCTCTCTCTCTCTCTTCCTCTCCACCTCACTTTTCCCATCTCTGATGCTTTAGAATTCTCCAATCGAACCACAAATTCTGTTCAGGTCATTCCTATTGAAAACAGTTACTGTGGGGTTTTTTTGTGTAGTCCTCCTATGGAGTTATCAGCTCTGGGAAGGTTTCTTTTGTCTAGGCTTTGAGGGGTGATATAGATGCAGGCTTTTTAGCATTTCCTAATAGAAATTTATTTACCCTATTTTTTTTTTTTTAACACAGGGGAAAAAAAGATTTTCCCATTTTGAGCTTTGCGATTTGACAGATTACTCCTGTGTGGGTGCATGGACCATCACCCTTTGTATGTGGCTTAGAGGGTAACTGAGGAAAAGGAGGGGCAGAGGATTAAATAAAATGATCACAGTGGCCAAGAAATGATATAGGAATTACTTATCAAAATACTGGCCCAGGTTTTATCAGCAGCTTAATTTTGTTCAGTACATTCTTGGGGTGATGTTCAGATTAATTGAACTGACAGTTCCCTTTCAAAATTCAGGGAAAGTATTTGCACGGATTTCAGGCCTTATACAAACTTAATTACATGGAACTCCATTTTATCATTCTAATTCCATGTAGCAGAGGTTGTATTTACAAATGAGAAGTCTCTGCCTTTATTCACAGCTTTCCTTAATATATTTATCAAAGCAGGTTCATTTACAAAGTGCTCTATCTGTGGGATACAGGCAGGCAGACATTAACAAAGCTTTTAGGTTTATCAGGCTCGCTGCCTGATGAGCTACCCGAGGGTCAATTGATTTTGTGGTTCTGTGATTCATTTTTTTCTCATTTTTCTAGGATCACAATGAGAGACATGCTTGGAGAATTAGCCAGTTTGTCTGCCTTATCTGTCAGGCAATTTTTTTTTTTCCCAGGGAAGTCAAGCTACTTAAATTGGCCACAGGAACTGCCGTTATCTGACTTTAATGCACCCTATAGTGTGGATAGCATTTCAATTACACCGGTAACCAAAGCTTAGCTGCAGCCCTTTTCATGCCTAGTGCTGTACAGAAAGTGATGTGCCTACCTACAGAAGCAGAAAATTGAGTTGCCTTGCTTCTGTCAGGGTGATTAATGCAGAAATAAACTGCTAACCTGAAAAGAAAGGCAGAAAGAAAGGATAGACAATACAGACTTGAATTCACTTTAATTTTCTTCTAAAGATTGGAACTATGTACATTTAAAGATACCCTTTAGACCAAAAACTTGGGATAAAGGCTATAAGCTCCTCACAGGGATGTGTATGTGATTATATGTTGATACGAGCCTCATAGTGTAAATACATAGAATATACGTCCACATCTATATTCTGTTTTATGTTCCCCGCACAAGCTATCGGTGGTCTAAAATCGGAAAAATAAATATGTTCTGTGTTAACTGCGGGAAACTTATTCGCCCTGCACGTTATTTGATAACGCGCGGATGACCAAACGGAGCCGCTCCATAGTCAGTGGTCCTTAATGCAGTTCATATTGCTTTAGAATTGTAATTTTTGTACACAGGGGGCAAGTTGAGGAAGGTGGTGATGGGAGTGTTTGAGAGAAATGAAGTCTTTCTGCACGGAGATTTGGCATTGACATTTGATCTTGCTCTTTTTGAACATACTGTTCCCTATCATCCCTTACCTGTACTTTTTGATGTAGTCCTTATACTTCAAGAGTGAAGAAGCTCTGTATCTAAAGAGGAGTCCTGTATCTAAAGAGGAGCGTTTCTCACAATCAGACACCTGGTGGGAACCTGGAAAGAGCACCCTTATTTTCTGAATTCCATTGAGCCCGAAGGCACGTACGAGGAGTTCTGTCGGTGTGATAGTTTAGGTGTCTCGTTTCTCTATTATCTGAGCCGTATTTGCTGCAGAACGCCCAGGGTTAGGATGTGACAGTCTATCACTCAGTAGACTTTCTGTAATATGGCATAAACATTGACACTTCTGTCTCTACAAAATAATTCCATCTTCCTAATTTTCACACTTCCTTCTGAAAAACCCTAGAATCCTGCCCCGAGGTCCAATTCTTAGTTAACGGATACTGTAACTTTGATAATAAGGTGTGACTCATGAAGATAGTACGGCAAATAGCTCGAAAAGACTACCAAGAATTTCATATAGGGATCGGATTTCTGGGGATTTCACAAAGACCTTTAAAAGAGAACACCGGCAACTTTAGTACATTTCGAAACTGTCCAATGCCTTGGTGAAGTCAGCTTCGAAACAGAGAAAGCTAACCAGCTTCATTTCAAAGGCCTTCATAATCACTGTCCTTAAGTGCTAAGTGATGCCTAAGAGACGTGGTAACAGTGGACTATGAGCTATTTCTCCAGGCCCTGAGAGCTCTCAGCAAAGAAGCATGGAGATCAGAGAGCAGTTCCCAAACCTCATTCAGTCAGCTCTCCTTGGAAATAATACCCACTTCTCTGATTAAGGCCAGGACTTTAGGCTTGTGTGCTGTGAGGCTTGTACCCAAAGAGTTAGAATAGTCCAGAAAGCACACAAATCACAAAATCATGGATGACTTGCTGTTCTAGTTCTGCTTCTCATGTACCTCTTGAAGTACAAGGGCCAAGCAAGGTCAGGGTAGTTAAGAAGCGCTGTAACATAACATCTACATCTAGAGTAATAAGCAATAGAGCATGGCTCCACGCACCTGACAAGAGCAAGAAGCAATAAAAACAGACCTGTTAAGATCAGTTGGCAATTTTAGAACAAATAAGCAAAAAGGAAGTTTAGGAGATAATTAAGGGAATTAAAGATTGTTTTATCTTAGCAGCCAATGTTAGAAATAATCGTAATGGGCTTTTCCAGTGTATTTACACTAGGGACTATGCAAACAGTGATGATACAACCAAATCAAATGTGATTGCAGGAAAAGAGTGGAGTTTATGACACCGAGTCATTTTTTCTTATAGTTAGCCCTCAGAAGCATCTAAATAATCAGTCATCGAATTAAGACCTTTTTTTTTTTTTTAAACCAAGATAACCAGCTCTTCAATGTATATGCTTCACTGCTAAAGCTATTCACAAGTGGCAAGACTGGTTTCCTCTGCTGGTTAGAACAACCAGTGTACATGCATTAGGAGAGAAAAACCGCAAAGAAATGCATATCCTCAAGCTGAATAACCTCCTCACAAAGGAGAAGCAAATGTGGTGTAATCTGACTGGATATTGAGTCAAGCTCGAATGGTAAAATGGCATGGTAGGTAAGCGCTCAGGCTCTGGAACCAGACTCTGTGGGGTTAAAATCCTGTTCCATCATCGATCAGGTGTTTGACCTGCAGCAGATTACTTAACCCCTTTATGCTTTAGTTTCCTCATCTGTAAAATGGGGGCAGTGGTGTCGTGAGAATTCACAAAATGCTACATGCTGAGCGCTTGGCGTAGTGCTGGCACATGCAGTAGATGCCATCTATTATTAAAATAGTTCAAAATAAATCGTAAAAATGAGAAATAGGATTCCATACAATGGTATCAATAAAGAAGTCTTTAAATGGCTTACAAACCAGAATAGAGATTTCTTTCAAGGTGAAGAAGACATTTTCAAGGGGAGAGAAAATTTTAGAGCAGAAAACTTTCTGTGCATAGCTTCTTTTTTTCCACATTCTATAAGTAACATCTGTTTATTGAGAATGTATATGGGCTAGAAGTTGGTGATTTTATAGATGGAGGAGACATAATTCTTGCCCTCATGGAGCTCACCAGCATATTACATCTAATTTATTTTGTTATCACTTATTTACTATTCACTATATACCAACCTATGCTAAGCCCTTTTAAAACATTTTCTTTTTTCCTTTTTCCCCCAATTTTACTGAGAAATAATTGGAATACGTCACTGTATAAGTTTAAGGCATACAACATGATGGTTCCACTTACATATACTGTGAAATGATCAGCACGGTAGGTTCAGCTAACATCTATCTTCTCGTATATGTGCATCGCTTTTGTATTAAGCAAAGATTTTGTAGCTTCTTAGATGATCTTTTTGTGTGTGGGGGGGGGTTTTTTTTTTTTTTCTTGTAGTTCTTTGATGCCAGGGAGGTAAGATTAGGGAACCCTAGGAGGTAAGTGGCTTCAAATAGCTGTGAAGGTCTTGAAGGGAAGTTTTGGGTATTAACTCTCTGGTATTTCCTCAGGAGGCATGCTTACAACATCACTGACAAAAGATTTTTTTTTAATTATTTTTTAATGAGGAAGTCTTTTTTTTCTTTAATGAGGAAGTTCTTGGTTTGAATAATTTGTTGGGGTGCAGTCATACATCTTTGACAATAATAATCATTGAAATATGACAGTCTTAACTTTGACAATTAAAATCCGTTAAGCTAAAAATACAATGACAAAAGTCATGACATTTCCATGTTCTCATATAACTTTCCTCGGTGCTATATCTGAATTACAATATTAATTTTGAAGTTCCTATTTCCAGGTTTATTTCATTTTATTTTCTAAAGATTTTATTTATTTTGAGAGAGAGAGAGAGAGAATGCATGTGTGCACATGGGGTGGGGGCAGAGGGAGAGAGAGAGAATCTCAAGCAGCTTCCCTGCTGAGAGTGGAGTCTGACTCAGGGCTCAGTCTCAACCCTGACATCATGACCTGAGCCACAGTCAAGAGTCAGACGCTTAACCAACTGAGCCACCCAGGCGCCCCTCCAGGTTAATTTTAAAAGGAAGAAGTACTGTGCTTGTAAAAGCTCATGTCACTGCAGTAATTATATCTTCTCTCTATACCAACAAGCAAAATCCACAGGGTGACTTACTAACAGAGTACAGGTAAACTAGACATAAAGGACTTATTTCTCGATAGAAGGCTGTCTCTAAGGCCCCAAATAAAAATGCACAAAACTTAAATTTCAAAGAACTTTCCAGTTGAAGGTAGTTCAGAGAGTTCCTTTGTGTAATAGATTAAATGTCCTGGTACAGCCTCTCAAATGGAAGATATTAAGTATCTGCACCCTGTTTACCCCACCTTTCCATGAAGGGTCTTAACAACACTCTTTCTTGGTCCAACAGCTTTTAATAATTGGACCTCTGCTTTGTAGAACCTCTGAGAAAGTTCCTGTTTTGTTGTACCTATTTCAGTGTGGCCACACTGATGAATGTTTCCAGCATACATAGGAACCTGTTCAGTTAGGACTCAAGAATGGTGCTGGGAGAGTTCTCTTGGGAATCAGTTTCTCTTTCTAGCTTTCTTCCCTTACCCCTGTGGAAGGCTTGCTAACGACCCAGGTGACTTGGTTTTCTTCTGTGTGAAATGGAAGGCTGTGGAGACAAAGAATTTGTGTGTGAAGACATGATGTAGGTCAAAAGTGCTCTGAAAAGAAAAGGTACTATTGTTAGGAGAACTTCCCAGCCCTGATGGAAATATGAACAGGAACAGAGTGGTAGCCTGAGGAAAGCAATCCTCCTCCTCCAGAATCCTCCAGTCTAGATAGATTTGGGTGCCCAGATGCTTTTCTTTGCCACATACACATGAAGGGCAATCCTAGTGTTCGAGGTGGGTTTCAAGACCAGGGGGTCAGTTTCAAGCCCTGAGTCAGTGAAGCCCCGAGCCCAGTTTGAAGCCTAATTAGTAGGAGGCTGGGTAAGGGGTAAAAGAGGTACACTTCTTTACAGCAAAGAAAAGTCACTTTCAGAGGTGTCTATGTTGTCATTCCACAGCGAGGGGAGCAGACACAGGGAAATACATCGTGATATTAGGACATCACGCGTAAGCTGGGAATGGAGTAAATTATTTGGTAGTAAACATATGGAGTAATTGGCCAGTGGTGCAGGAAATCTAAATGAGGTACAGAGACAGCTGGACACTTTTATCTCAAGAGAAAAAGGATTGAAGGAGGGAGTGATAAACCGGGAAGGTGGAGTTGAGATAAACCTGAAGGAAACAAGGCCTCCGGACGAAACATCCTCTCTCTGCTCAGCGATTTCCACCGCGGCCATTTGTTAAACACATAGCTGCCGTCTTCGGTGATTATTTCCCAGTAACATCTATGTTTCTGAATAAAAATCCATTTGAATCTCAAGTCAGATTTGCCAGGTGCTAGATTCATTGTCAGCATTTAATGTGCTGGAACTGCCGATGCTGAGGAAGTGAATACAGAAAAAGCCCGCTTTTGAACTCCACTTTGGTGAACTTGAGGTGAAAGGCTTCTCTTTCCGATGGCCTCCTCTGCCAGGGGAAAAAAAAAAAAAATCAGTGACCGCAGAAGGAGGCCGAGATGCCAAGGGGGTGCGGTGCCAACCAGCCCTGTGAGGTCTTTGGCTCAAACCAGAGCGTTTTCTTACCGACGGTCGTTGACGGGGTGAAAGAACTAAGTTTGTCTCAGCGGTAGGGTCTCCAGTCTCTCCCTCTCTACCCGGGTTCCAATCACGGTCTCCAGGGTCATAGTATCTTTTTCTTGGGGACCTGCAATTCTTTCCGAGAGGAAAACCCAAAGGAGGTAGGAGGAGAGATTTAAACCGTGAAAAGGAAAACACACACATGATTAATGTTTAACCAGAGGGATAGCCCTGAATGGGCCTGAAACCCTAACTGGGTTTTATTTTGCTCTGTCAACAGCACATGTTAACTGGGGTGGTGGGGGGAGCGACCAGGGCATCGACACAGGACGCAACAGTTTTGAGCAAGAAGGACGACTGCCCTATTTTCCCATTTCACTTCCGGCAGCAGATTCGTGAAATTCCCACGCTGATCTGAAGCACAGAGGATATTTATTGGACCTACGCAGCCGTGCCTCCAGTCTCCTGCCATGTCAGACCAGCATTTCTAGACACCTTCTGTCCTGGAGGGATGGCAGTACCATTTCCAGAAATTGAGATTCAGTCCAAATTTGGGCAAGCAGCTCAGACTCAGCAAGAGCCTTTTAAAAGTGGTAAACAAAAGGAGTAGAGGGGGAAATAAAGGAAGGGAATGCCAGGAGGGGACTCAAAGGGGAGGTTTGCTGCAATCCTTTACATTCAATTATACCAGCTCCTTTGTGCTTTTCCCTTTAGCTCTGCAAAGAAAGAATGAAATATAGTTTTCATAGCAAACTAGCAGCATTATCTCAGGATGCATATTTCTTTGCTGGGTTGGAATGCCAATAAGGGGGAAAAAAAAGTTCCTCGTTTAGAGGAAAGTACAGTGCTACAGAGAAAACACAAAACAACAAAAAAGGAATGCAACAAGTTTCTGAAACAGTTCCAAACCTTGCCCCTTAAAGAAAATATTTAAATGAGAACTTTTTTGAAGATAAAATTTCTCATGCTGAAAGTTACCAATTTTCAAAAGCCTCTAAATAGGGAAAAAAATTTGGCCAAAAATGTAGACTGTTTTTGATATTTGAAGATTTTTTAGAATTAGCCCCTGTCTTTCAGTGATGAGGACAATGAACTCCACAGACCAGTCCTGTGTGAGGCACAAGGCGCTACCTACTTCTGCACTTCATTATACCAGTATTTGGAAGAGAGACAAGGTTTACTCAAATAAGTCCTTTATCCATCTCAATTGGCATCATCTACATGGTTTCTCAAAGTAACAGAGAAAAAAAAGTTGATATTTCAGTGGTTGCATGATTTTAAAGTCGGATGATATTGGCTTGCTATTTACTTATTTTAAAATAGAAAAAAAAAATGAAGAGGAGCTATTGAAAATATTACAAAATTATCTTATAGCAACAGATTCAGCAAGTATTCCTAACCCCAGCCACAGATCGACAATGCTGTATCTTAAACAAAACTCAACGAAAAGGACTTTTCAGGTTGCGCTCCAACTTATTTCCAGAATGCAGAAAATCGAAAGGTGCTTATAAATGTAAACAGAGCCCTTATACTAGAAGCTCTTCAAAGGAAGGTGAAAAGATAGATCAGAATATACAAATGCTGTATTGTTTACTTTCTCTACATTTTTTACCCTTAAAAATAAGAGTCTGGGTGGCTACTGCTTGATTCTAAATTCTCAGTCCTTTTTACCCCATTGCTGCTTTTTCCAGTAAATCTTTTTTCCTCATTTCTTCCATTTCCCCCGGTATAGAGTGTTTTTAAAATGTATTCCAAAGATTCGCTCTCAGAGAAATAAGTACTTTATGAATAGTCTTTAGACCAGATCCTCATTCACTTCACTCATTCATTTCACGCATTCATTCATTGGAGAGCAGTCTTCCAAAAATTACTTAATTGAGAATCTGCTCTGTTAATGAGTAAATGTAGGTCCTATTAACCTCCTGATCTTAAGGACTTGTTTTGTTGTTGCTGCAGTTGTTTTCATTGTGTTGGGTTTTTCAAGTATTAGAGAGTGAGCCTCAGCTAGGTGGCATCTCCCAGGGCTTACCACAGAAATTCTGTCCAATTCATGATACAACTATTTCCTCTATTCCCTAGAAACAAGGAAAATCATTTTTTTATCTGCCAAATTATTAGAAAACAGGATAGAAAAATATAGACAGACTTCTTGGGTTTTTAAAATTTTCTCATCATTTTTTCCTGCTTCATTGTTTTATTGTAATCCTAGTAGAAAACCATGTTTCTGTTTTTGCTTGTTTGTGTTTTGTGCATGAATCAGAATCATCATTGCTGACTGAACACTCAGTATAGATTTGCAGCTAACTCCCCGCCCTTGTGCAGAATCGTTAATTCCACGCTGGGGTTGAAACACATGCAAGGTTCTTTCTCTTTTTCCCTTGCAAGGTAAACATAGAGAGAGAAGAGATTTCCCATCTGTCTCTAGATACAGCTTATCTTTTAGATAAGTCCCTGCAGGCTGTTTAATGTTGACCTCTTGAGTTCCAAACTTCCTTAATGCCTTTAGATAAGCAAAAACTTTAGCAGTAATTACTAAAGGAGCGGTGGGATAGTGGGTTAGTCCCCAAAGACCTGGATTCAACTCTACCTCAAAGCCCACAGGTGAATAATCTCCTTAATGCTCTGGGCTTAATGGTTTCAACTCAATTCTTAAGGAAGGACCTGGCCATTCTTGACTAAAGGTATATCATGAGAATAAGTGCCAGAGAATTCCTTTTGTGTTATTGATTGATAGATCTTCTTCATAGAGATGGTCACAGATATCTGCATACTTTCACCTGTCTGATATTGACATTTAGGTAATTTCAAGGTTAAACTGTCTTCTATTTTAAACCTAGATTTTGGATATCATTTCACTTAAAAATGATGAAACACATGGGCAGCTTTCTTTGTCTCTACACACACTGTTTTCTAAAATTCAGAACGTACCCTCTTCAAAAGAGGGGATTATGATTCCAGTAGTCTGGAGGATGAGAATATTCAACCTAATGTATGAAACGAAATGCATAAGGATTTCATTGGGCCAAGTGGTCCTTTTTTTTTTTTTTTTTCCCAATTGTGGATCTGAATCTTATTGTTTTATTTGCCAGTGCAGTTGAAAGGATGCACGGGTATTTTTGAATGCCCATGAGCAAATTTCCTCTTTATAAAGGTGTGTAGAAAGTAGCACAATAGAATTTGGTCACAGCTGGCTTATTTCCTGTGTTACCTGCAGCCAAGTTCAATAGGGTAAATTCCAAATACCTTCTTAGCTGGAGTTACTAAATCTTAATAGTCTTGAAACTGGGTGACTCAGTGTGGCTCTTTGCTTTGCTACATATGCAGGCTTCCTGTTATCCTGCGATGTTCCCATGGATTCAGTGTTTCTATGTCTGTGTTTGGTGGAATGGGCTGGTGTAGAAGAAAAATGTTAAAGCGAAAAGTAGAAATTCCCAGTGGAATGGAATAGTAAAAGTCCGACGGATTACCCTTTCTTGTAATTTTTTCATAATGAAACTACTAAAGCAATGTCAGTAAACAGGAAACAAGTGTAAAATAATTAGCACCAAAGGGAACATAATAGGTTACTTATTAAAATCCATAGAAGGATTATGTGACCTCATCGGGTCCAGGGACCAGAGATCACATGACTCAGTGTGCCTTTTCTGAGGTGAGCACCCCAGTGCACTTTGTCAGCGTACTGGCTTCTGACATTAAATAAGCTTCAGGTATGAGTTATTGAGTAGCCTTTTGACAGGAGCAAGAACTGAAATCTTCTAGGCCTTGCTGAGCCTTAGCTCTATTTTCATTACTTTCTCCAAGTATTACATTTAGTCAACCGAGTTATGTGTAGTTCTGGGAGAATCTCTCCTGCTCCCAGAAGTCATTGTTCCACTCATAATAAAATTATGCTATCAATTTGCCACAAGAGAAACACTGAAGTTCACTAAATTATTGCCATGTGTTTTGCACTAAAGACAAAGTGATACCAATTAAAAAAACAACCACCCCTGGATTCTATTTTTTAATGGTGTGCGGGGAGGAGCGAGGCTGGCTCACAAGGGAGGTCATGTCTCTCTTCTACACATTACAAATTTCATTTTCCTTAATTAGAAAATGACGCTTATGGAGAATGAGCAGGGGGTTTAAGTGGGGAAAGAAGAAAGAATGAAACCTGAGCTGTGCCCTAAATAATTTGTCAGAAAATGACAACTTGCCTCCCACAAGACTATTTCATTTGAAAGATTTGCTAGGTTACATTAGGCTCAGATAGATTTTTCTGGAAATGGGGCCGTAACCCACAGACTGAAAAAGTCCTGGTTCCAAAGCTCTGCCGATACGTCAGATCCATACTTTGGTTCCATCATAGTATCTAGGACCCTGTAGCTCTCATTAAGGATAACATTTTCAGGATGCTGGGTCCCTAGGGAGTTGAGCATTAGTTATGATGTAAGAGTGTCATGTTTTTAGAGTATCAGCAGGAATTAATATCCTGCGGTCTCATTTCATCTTCTACTAGATTAATTAAAGAATTGCCAATAATTTGGTCTCAGAAGGAAGGCTCTCCTGTCCCACACCCTAAATAAATAGTGCCAATGTACCATCAAGTTGGTGATGAAGCAAATTCAGAATTTTAGATACAATGAATAAGTCAAATTCCATTACCACAGAAAATCTCTATACAATAAAATTATTTCCAGCCCCAAGCAGTACTAATTTTAAATAACACTTCTAATGACACAATTTTGTGAAGCAGTTGTGGGCAGCCCTTTGTAGTGTATTACAATGAATTATATTTGTTCTGAGGACAACAGGTAAAACTTCTTGAGAAAACTGGCAGTTTATGAAGATGATAGGATTTTCCCAGTAACACCAGTAATCATTAACAACAACAATAATAATAATGAGGACTTCATTGCTAGACCTTCCGAGAAACTGTCCCATAGCCTAAGAGCAACACTCGCGAATACACCAAACTGGATTCAAAGAGAGGCATCACAACAGAACAAAATTAGGTTGTATTTTTATGACTGAGAGTTCGGATCTTTGGTTGGGTTTCCAAACTAGTGGAGGGTTTGATATAATCTCTGGATTGGCTTGGGGTTTTTTTTCTGCCTTTTAAGTAACAAGGGGGTTATTCACTTCGTTTAGCTCTTAGTAGGTGCTCCTAATTTCTTGTTGACTTGAATTCGAAGAAGCTAGAGAGAAGGCTGAGGAAGAAAATAGGCATGATACCTGGGTACGGAGGTGAGAAGGCCACCACTAGCGTGCCATTTCTTGGAGATTAGATTGGAAGTTAGTTCTGAATCAGAGGAAGGAAGTTTTTAGTGGTTGGATAGAAATAGTACAAGAGACCATGAAAGTGGGGAAATTGAGTAAAGGAGGAGGCTGGGAGGAAGCCAACTCTCCCTGACTAGAGAAAAAGGAATTTGCAAGTGTGTGAGGCACTGTGAGATAGACAGACAGCCCGGTCCACGGGGTCCTGGGGCAGCCTGCATAGAGGGGGCTTCAGCGCTCACACAAAGAATGATGCAGTGTGGTAGGTTTAAAGGGAATTGACTGGGACATCGGCAGCTTGGGTCTAATTCCAGCTCAGACAATTTGTATGATCTTGGACAATTTAGCCTTTCTCAGTATCTATTCCCTCATCCATAAAAGAATGGGGGACTGGGTGATTTTTAAGGTCCTTTCTATCTTTAAAATTCCATTATTTTATGATTCTAAGCCTGTGAACTGAAAAAAAAAAATCTAGTCAAAGCAAGTGAGATGAAAACGATTTTAACCATTGTGTTTTGAATTGATTAGAAGAGAGGGAGAGAGAGACCAGTCACAGTAGACTATAGGTGCCTTAAACAAAACCTGAATCAGAGATTTAGCTATTAAAATGGAAAAGGAACCGATTTTATCTCTATTGTTAAAAAACATGGCAGGATTTGGTGACTAATTCAGCATGGGGTGCGAACAGCAAAAGGAGCTACAACAACTCTGGGCTCTGTGCCTTGGGGAACAAGGGTTTGGGGATTCTTTCCACAATGACAGCAGATTTGAGTGGGGCCTGCTGGTATCTCTGGGAAGACGATCTTGTTTTCACAATAGATAGCACAAAATAGAGATGAGCCCTGAAGGGGAAGAGGTCAGAATAACAGGAAACACTGTGGGACCGCACAAGGGGAAGGAAAGGTAGGTCTGAGGGTACAGATGTTATTCAAGGCCCTGGGAGCAGATGAGCTTGTCCAGAAAGAGAGAGGAGGCCTTGGTGTTAGAGAGCCCTGGGAGGAGCTTAGGGAAGGAGGGGCAATTTCACACTGACTGCTGTAATTTAGAGGGTACCCTGACAGGAACGACTCCCAATGTGGTCATATAAGAGCTTCCTGAGGCAGAACACTATAGAGAACAAGATTTCAATCCACAGTTTACAATTTCCAGTTGGAAAGACCAACTAGAGTTAAAAAAAAAAAAAAAAAAAAAAGTTTTGCATCTATTTAAAGCACAGATTTCTTCATAAAAATGGAAGAGCAAACAAGGTAATGAAGTACATCATTGTTCTTCCAAGTTTAGATAGAATGATAAAGGGGTAAACTTTCATGCCATAAAAGTTTGACTTCAGTTGACATCCCCCATTTTTGCATAGTTGTGAAGGTTAAAAATGTTGTAAGAGTGTGGAGTCACATCATGAATATTTCCACTTTGTGAAATTCCTTGGCATCCTGCTCCCTGACAGGTTGGCTTCAAAACAAAAACAATCTTCCTAATAGTGTGTTGTTGATCTGGCGGTGAAGAGCAAGGACCTTTGGTATGGGTGAGCACTGCTCTAAAGTGATTTACTTCAACGGGGACCATTTATACGCTTTGGCTTGTCACTTTCATGGCGATTTATAAATTTTTAAGAGGCAGCACTAGAGAAAAATGAAACACCATCTTATGAAAAGTGTATCTTATTTAGCTTTTGTGTAGAGGCTATGCACAATGCCTTATTTTGATCATTTTGATAAGCTGTTTCTTAAAGGAGTGTTGTAGGCAGACGCCCCTATTCAGAAGGGTGAAAGAACTCAAACACCAAGTCAAAGTCATGGTGTAGCGTTTCATCAAAAGCCATTGAATTTGGAGTTATCGAGATGGTCAGATCAGATGATTTCCCCACCTAAGCAACTACCTTCATTTGTCAAGTTTGTCTAAACTGACTTGAGATACTGAGATTTGGGGGCTGGTTATCTACTTTTTCAATTCCACACTACATAGCAAGAGAGGAATAAAGTTGGAATCCATGGGTAGCTATAGCTATGCTATTTAAATATTTAAATCAGTGGAACATTTGTGTTATAACCCCACCGTCACATCTGACCTCAGAACAGTTTACTCTCCTTCCGGTGCCTGCCATGCTCCCTCCAGAAGTTATACTCTGCTTCCAAAGCTCTTTAGACTCCAAAGTCAGTTTCATCACCTTGAAGAACCTTCTGGATTTCCTAAGGCTCTCTTTCCTGGGTGTACCATTTATATTGACATGTTGCTACACCAGAGTTCATGTCTATCATGATTTCTTTCTAAAATAAGCATATTCCTTGCCAAGTCTTCTCACTGGGGACCATGAAGACAGATGAACCCTAGAATTCAAAAAAAAAAAAAAAATCTACTTTCAATGAGTTTGAAAATTTTCCGAAACCATGATCTTTTCCCCTGGAATGCAGTGAATGAATCATCCTTGTTATCCACCCAGTCCTGACTGTATTTGGAGTAATACATGAAAATTTTACAATTTCTTTAGACAACTGGGCATTTGTAATAAAAAGGAGTAATATGACAGATTGAGTCGTTTTATGAGAATATGTTATTTTGTGACCCTTAAATCTTTATTTAAAGGGGAGCATTAAATACACTATCACACACAGTCAATGAAATCATAATTACAGTAGAGCTAAATTTTATAATAAATCTCTCACATGCCTCCCAGGATTCAAGTGCACTTACTCCTTGATTAGCCTGTGCTCAGGAAAGGAGGCATTGTTGTTTATCATGAACTTTATAGAAACTATAAAAGTAACTGAAGAAAAGTTTGCTCCATTCAAAAGAAAGGACCTCCTCCTTCTTTTTTTTTTTTTTAATCTCCTTTGACGTCTTTATTTTTTTTTTTTTAAGATTTTATTTATTTATTTGAGAGAGAGAATGAGAGAGAGCATGAGAGGGGGAGGGTCAGAGGGAGAAGCAGACCCCCCGCCGAGCAGGGAGCCCGATGCGGGACTTGATCCCGGGACTCCAGGATCATGACCTGAGCCGAAGGCAGTCGCTTAACCAACTGAGCCACCCAGGCACCCCCTCCTTCTTCTTGAGGGCAGAAAGTATGGTCTGTTTGCTCTCCCAAGGTCTGGGTGCCTGCTGCAGTGCCTGGTCACCGAAGTTACTCACCCGATAGTTACTGAAAAATGCATGCGTAATGAGTGGATATTTAGTACCAAAAGATGCTCACAAAGGGTTTTATCTGAGTAGTAAAAACTGTTTTAGGGGTAATAATATTTTATTTAGAGGTAACAGAGAATGAAAAATGTAAAATAATCTTCTTGTCAATTCTAGACAGTTGCTAATCAAGTGATACATTTAGCTAAGTATTGGCTAATTCAAATGAAATAAGCTATGAACGGAAAAAGCCCTGTAAATAATCTAACCCCAAAATTTGAAGTCCAGAGACACCCTGAATAGGGGCGTCTGCCTTCCCAGAGCCACCCAAGTTAGAGGTAAAGAGCAAAGTTGAACAAACCAATTCGTTGATCCAGAACCATTTCTCATAAACCACAACCTGCTTGCAAAATCCTTTCGTTTCAGTGATTTAGTTATCTCAAAAAGAAAAAAAATAACCCTAAAAGGAAGTATCTTGATCATGTAGTTTCTTTTCTTTCCTATGTAATTTCATAGTGCCATTATGACCTTGATTTTAAGAAAAATTAAAACACTCTCTCTTCCTGATTATTATTATATTACTATGTTTATGAATGTTCTGGAAAACAAATTAGTAAGACACTAATAATTGGGATTCTTACATGTTTTAAATAAAGTTTCTTAAATGAAGCATTTTAAGTCCACCCAAATGATTATATGTAATCTGAGGGAAAAAAAAGGAATCTCAAAAAGTCTTCCAAAAAATCCACTTTGGATTGGCTTTGGGCTGAATTTGTTGTTGGTGGCTTTTGAAATCTACTATATGCAGAGGTGATGGGGGAACGTTGAGTCAAACTATCAGAGGGCACTCACCGGAATTATTTAATAAAAGAAGATTTTCTGGATCTGAAAAAGAGGATACTGAAACAAAGCTACCATTAAAGACTTAACAAGAGTGGGAGCTAAGAGTGGGAGCCACTACCATATTGGATCTGTGACCTTGGACTCTAACCAATTATGAAGACCAGGGCAGCCAGTGAACAAAGCAATTACAATGGGAGTCAAACCATTAAGGAGCCAAGAGTTCAGTAGCTTTATGTCCCTGCCAAGGTATCCCTAGAACACTGTGTAATAGGAATTGAATAATATTAACATTCCCACATGGTAGTTTAGAGCAACTTACAGTATATTCTAATCCAAGCAGATTTTTCATTTTGATGACTGTGGGAGTGGTTATTTTATTTTTATATGTACTTTTACAAACATTGAAATAACCAGTAGCATAAAATTGCCAGTGATTTAGCTGGCTATGAACTTGTAACCAAATATACTTCGAAGATTTTTTTTTTCTCCCTGTAGCTCTCAGGTAAATTTCACTGCATGACAGCATTTCATGCTAGGCAAAGCCCATACAGGAGATGAAAAAGCATGAAGCATAACAAACATCACAAAGCCAGTACAATTTCTTGTTTATAAAGAAAAACAAGGAATGTAAGCTAAGTGGAAAGGTGCCGGTTGAAAGATATTTTAAATGCCTTCAAGTTAAAACCATCAGAGATCAGAAAGCAGAAGGCAAATTCTAGAGGCTAGTACACCAAGGGAAGAGGCTGATGAATTGCCTTGTGCACATTTTAATTAAACTATCATCTTGAGATTTTTTTGTGTATTGATTTGCACAGTACTTAAAAAAGCTTCTTTCCCCCCTACCTCCCTCCTTTGAATGTTAAAGCTTTGTGCCTTCAGCTTGACTCTATGAAAAGAAATTACTCATCTTTGGGATTATTATGGAAGAAAAAAAAAAACAAAACAAATGGGTGGACATGTTCTCTTCTCCTTTTCAATATGTTTAAATTTCAACTGTTCATATAATTATGCTGGCATGTATTTCTTCCTGGCTCTAGTCATGCAGAAAAATTTTAAACATGAGAAATTGGACAACTCTAATGTGGTGTAAAATCTACTTACGCATTGTATTTCTTTCAATATTCTTTACCAATAGTATGCACATTGTTAAAATTAAAAGAAAATGTTAGCTTTTATACCCTAATGCATTTATGTAATATCCATAGCTGCCAAATATTTTATTAACATTGAAAAGAAGTTTAAAAAATAAAAGAAATGTTAGAGATAGGGTTGACTTTAGGCAGGGGTGACAGTAACAACCATTTAATAATAATCACTGCTTTTATGGCACCAACTATAAGAGTATTTACCAACAATAATTAGTTTCCTAACATCCCTGTGAGTCAGTTATTCTTTGTTTTTCTTACAGAGGAGTAAACTGAGGCACACATTGGAGTGATTTTCCCAGGGGTTTTTGGAAAGTTGTGTGAATAGAGTCAGACAAATGTATTCAATACTCAATTCCCACATCAAAATGTAAAACTTCATAGGTAGTCGATTTCCCTGTCGATCTCTTCTGAGTAAATTAAAGATCAGTATCTGTGAATTTCTTCACTCCTCTCTACCTCTAACCACTCCCACCTGCTCCCCACACGGTTGCCAAACAAATGGGAAAAGGAGTACCTGGCACTAGAAGTCTGAGGTTCATTAGAAGAATGAGCTCTTTCTGAGGTATCGGTTGCTAAAACTGGTCTCTAAACCAGGCAGGTCATTTGAGAATAGCAAGATGCCCTAATGCAAGAATAAAGATGAATTCCATGATGAAGACATAGATGTCCTTCTTCCTCAGTGACTGGTTCAAGTCTCATGGAACTATACACACACACACACACACACACACACACGAGCCTGTTCTTGTCAGTAGTGGTCTTGGGAAGTCCATCTACTTTTCAGAGTTTTTTTCTAGATCACAAGACCCTAGGGAAGATTAAGTTTTTCTGATGCTGAAATAGTGTTCCTATCTGTTCAAGAGTGAGCTCAAGCCAACCACTTAATTTTTATAAGTAGCCCAGATTGGAAATGGTACCCAGCAGGACCACAACTCTAAGACTCACTCCACAATAGAGCAGTCTGTCTTGACTCTCAGATCAGCATCCTGAAGTCTCTTCTGGGAATAGCCCATTGTTAGTGGTGATGGAGAAAGGGCCCCAGGGATAAATAGCTTGCTGTTTCATGTCAAACTAATGCTCTGCATGTGAGAGATATCAGAGTTTTAATTTATTTAGGAAATTTGTTCCTTGATCAAAGTTTAATCTTTGAAAGAGACAAATTTTTCCGAATTTCAAACAATCTCTCCCTAGTCATAGACTGAATTCCTTCCTCCTCCACTTTTGGCTACTAAGCCGCTCTGTACCTCATTCAGCAATGGACTGTGATATATTAGTTCTAAACCTCTGTTGGGTCATGGACTTCTTTGAGTATGTGATGAAACCCATGAGCACCCAGAAGAATATGTACAAGTACACACCCACACACACATACCACACACTATTGCCTACAATCTCAGGGCCCTTCCATGGACCATCTAACAACACCAAAAACAAGTGAACAAAAGCAAACAAAAACAAGAGACTTTCTACTCTAATAAGTTGGCTGGAAATATATTAACTAGTCTAAGGAAAAACCATAATCACGATTTATCCTTTTATTGGGGGTTGGATTTTAAAGTCAATGAGTTTTTTAAGTGGTAAAAGATGGCTCACGTTTTATTAGATGTTACATTTTTAAAAATTATGAACCATACCTTTCGGTTTGTCCTGTGTGGTGCTGCTGGGGCCACCCCATAGAACTGGGCGTTCTGTACCCTGCACAGCTCGAGGGGTGGATGCACACCATGCAGGCGTGTACTGTGATTTGTGCCCTCCGAGTCAGGCAGTGCCCCTGATCAATGTCTAGCACGTTTTGGATATTGAATGGGTTAATAAACTGAAATGGCACCACCCCACAGCACATCAATTTTAGCAAAATGCTATTTCAGTCATTAGCCATTAAGTCTACTTTGACTATAATTATTCTGTTTCTTCTTAATGTTTGGCGACTTTCTTCTTAATGTTTATCTTGGTGTGTTAAAAAATATATAGTACACGTCTAAATAGCCATTAGACCTTAAAGAATATCACTATTCAACAGAAACTTTTTTTCATTGGTGCGCTTTATGCTAATAAGTATCTCGTACACTGCCTTCAGTGATTTGTGACCACCTTAGAGCCCTGCTTTGTGAAATGTCTGATTATCTGCATATCTGCCTATTAATGTGTTTATCTGTCCACCTATCTATAGAAATTTTAAACGGTGTAATAACTTTTAGAACAGTGACACTAATGTAGTATTAGATTAAAAGAATGTTACTTTATATGGGTGTAAATGTAATTTAGAGGCACTTAAAGGAAGCTCTATACTTAGCATGATTCTTGGCCAGTGAAGACAGGTTGATCCCACTCATTTTGGGATTGCTAATTTGCCGTTAATTAGGAAGATTGATTCTGTTCTGTGATGCATAGGCCCAACCCCAAATGCATTTTTCTGGTTTCTGGAGCACTTTCCTAGTTGTCATTGTCATTGCAAATGTGTAGCTGAATGTCACAGGGCCTCGAGAAATAGAAGTGCTTTCTGGCTTCTTGAAAGCAAGTATCGACATTTTACTGATTTTGTTTTGTTTTGTAAAGCTCATGCTGGTATTATTTTAAATAAACTTCTGCTTTATTCCAGGTGATAGTTTTAAAATTACAACATGAAAGCTGTGCTCAGATTTGAATTTCTTGTAAAAGAAATGCTTTTGTAGCAAAAAATCCTTATTTTCTTGACGCTCAGATTCAATGCTCCCATTGAAGTTGTGTTATTCTGTACAAAACAGCATTTACTTTTCAATATGTTAACTGTTTGTTTGTCTTCCCTATGATATATTGAGTTCGCAGCTCTAAGCCTTTTTTCCTACTCTCTTCTCTTGGCTGATGACAAATCTTAATCATTTGACTGTCCTTCATGACAATTACTTTAACTAAGATGAGTTATATTCCCTTTATTGGAATTGAGTCAGGGAATCTATCAAAACTAGTGAAAGGAAAATTCCTAGAAATGTTTTTAAACATAGTCATTAAGAATGGGCTGAACCAATACAGAAAAGAATGTGGGTACTCGACGGTGCAATTTTGATGCCCACCATTGGCAGTAACATAACAGGCAACTTTGAACCACGTAATTTATTTCATAGTGGTGGAAACTGGATAGTACAAACAATATCAAACCCACAAGGAGGGATCTAATGTCATTTACGTAATTCACATGCTATGTAATGTTACTAATAAGCATGCTGATAGACAAGTATGCATACAGGGGTGCCTGGGTGGCTCAGTTGGTTAAGCATCCCACTCTTGATTTCAGCTCAGGTCATGATCTCAGGGTCGTGGGATTGAGCCCTGCGTCAGGCTCTGTGCTGGGCATGGAGCCTGCTTAAGATTCTCTCTTTCTCAGGCGCCTGGGTGGCTCAGTTGGTTAAGCGACTGCCTTCGGCTCAGGTCATGATCCTGGAGTCCCTGGATCGAGTCCCGCATCGGGCTCCCTGCTCGGCGGGGAGTCTGCTTCTCCCTCTGACCCTCCTCCCTCTCATGTGCTTTCTCTCTCATTCTCTCTCTCTCAAATAAAGAAATAAAAAAAAAAAAATCTTAAAAAACAAAAAAAAAAAAAGATTTTCTCTTTTTCTCTCTTCCCCCCCCCCCCCCGCCAAAAAAAGCATGCATATATATATGATGAATATACATGAATAGTGTGTATTTACATTCAAAGTCAGTGATCTAATTCATGATTACTGTCACATCTTAACATCCTCAATATTTTGGAAAATCTTTCATGATTTCCTTTTCTTGTGACTCCATAACAAGTTGAAAATCATTTTGATGGCTACTTTTAAATGTGCTAAATATAACCTCAAAACCAAAACAGAACAAAATAAATAAAAAACCTAGTCACTGAGGGCATGAGAAGGGAAACAAGTGGTAATACATAAAACACGGGTCTTTAAACGTGCATGTTGTATCTGTCAGCCTAACATGCAGCCTTACGTACTTAAAAGAAAAACCTTTGGTTGTGCCTTTTGTCATGACTTAGGGATCCTTGCCAGCCTCTGTGACATCTCCCGGAGTCACTGGCAGTTCTTTGGTAGTTCCTTTTTATTTCTGGATATCACTAAATGTTTTCTATAATAATTCCTCTTGCAATCAACTAACTCTACTTATCTCTGTGTGAATGTTAACCTTCAGCCGGCTCCCGCCTGCCAGCCAGTAGTCTGCTGAGCTGTCACCTCGTTCATCAATATGTGTATGTTTAGTAAATCCAAATTTACTCAATCCTAATACTGGCAGAAAATATAATTGGAGAATTAGATTTGCTGCCTCCTTTAAAACCACACATTCAGTCACTGACAATTGTTTATTGAGCACTTACTATTTTATTGCCCAGGTACCCATCGTGGTGTCAGTCATCGTGCCAGGCAAAATGTATTCGGGGGTGAGACAGTATAGACCACCCTGCCCTCATGAAGCTTACAGTTCAGAATCAAATGTAAATGACAAAAGTACAAAACCATTACCTACATTGTTTAGAACCTGGACTATATTGTCCCTAAAGTTCATTGTTCTAGGTATGCACAGAGTCCAAACCATACCCACAAAAGCCTACACATTATTCCTTCTGAATTTCATCTCAGAATGTTGGAAATGTTATCTCCCACGCCGTCCCCCCCCCCACCGCCACGTAGCTAAGGGAGAAAATAAGATGAAAATGCGAAGAACATTGCCTGTACTAGAAAGCTCATACTCCTTCTCCCACAGGTCAGAGCAGACTGACCAGAGCCAGCGCTAGGATTTCTTGCCCTTTGGAAGAGGACTCTACCCTTATTCTTTTCTGGTTCTTCCATTTCCTCTCCCATCCCACTGATTCACCACAGTAAAATTCAGCTATGGAAAAGAGTAAGACCTGTATACGTGAAATGTCTTTAGGTTGAAAGATTGCTGTACCTGTTTTCTTACCTTGGTACCATATTTGATTGGGCCATTTGTCAGGTAATATTTTAGTGCTAAAGAGATACTGGCAAACCAGAGACATGACCCCTGCCCTCATGGAACTTCTAGGCTATGGAGGAAGACACACAGATATAAGTGTATAATTATTATTTGTTTTTATTATTAATAATGCTTATAATGGAATCGTCACTGACCAATTGATCATGAGCTGTAAATTATTTTCTTTTTGATTTCCCTTTGTAAGCAGGGCTACCTGTTTTTCCAAGAGCTCACCAGCATTAATGGTGTAGTCCCTGGCCATGTAGAATGGAGAAGTTGGCCCACAACGGAAGATAAAAGATGTTGTTTATAATTAGTTCTCATTAAGCCAAGCGTGACAGTGTTGACTGTGTTTAAATCACAACTTTATTTTTTTTTAAAGATTTTATTTATTTATTTGACAGACAGAGACACAGCGAGAGAGGGAACACAAGTGGGGGGTTGGGGAAGGGAGAAGCAGGCTTCCCGCGGAGCAGGGAGCCCGATGCGGAGCTCGATCCCAGGACCCCGGGATCATGACCTGAGCCGAAGGCAGACGCTTAACTACTGAGCCACCCAGGCGCCCCCATAACTTTCTTTAAAACATATCTAAATACTTCATGTATATTATCTAAATGCCTCTCAGAAGAGTTTTCTCGCATAAGGACTATATTGTGTTTAATCTCCATTTATGTAAAAGGTTAAGTAACCAAGGTACATAACCTACTTGGCATTTCCTAGGAGAATCCATGTTATTACACTGGTTTGTAGCCAACACAGGTAGTAATTCATACGTATTTCATAAGTTACTTCATATGGAGGAACAGCAAGATACACTAGAAAGGACGGATTTTGAAACAGGAAGAATCTGAGTTTGCATCTGGTCTCACCATTAACTATCTGAACCTGAATTTGGGGGCTCAGTTTTCCCATCTGTCAAACTGAAATAATGCCCTTGGTTCAGACTATTGTTGTGGATACTATAACACTTAGTAAGAGTTCCAAAAACTAGCTCTTATCACTATTGTTTTCACTGTTGTTATATCACATTTTCTATTTTCTTTCTATTCTTGGAAAAGCCTGGTATATTTTTCTGCATATGCTGAGAGATTAATAATAAATATCATGAATTAACAGGTAGCATAGGAACTGAATGTCAGGAATGTCCAACTTCCTTTCTGCAAATAGTTCTTGACGCCATTATGTATGATTTTTATTTTTCACGAGGTTTTTAATCCTTTTGATGAGGGCATGTTTTATAGAGGCGTCCACAAAATAAAGACAGTCTCTGGTATTTGAGTACTTAGTGGCTTCTGAGTCCCATGTCTGAGGGGAAATGGCAAAATGGTCATGAAAACCAGAAATCCTGGCCAAGTCTAAAGATATATTTTCAGCAGTAAGTTTTTTTTTTTTTAATTTCTCTAAAGCCTTTGTTTGTAATATTTATCAAAATTCCACATTAAATACCTGAGTTTTATAATGTATACCATTGAGATACAAACAGCTGACAGGATTTATTGCTGGCTTCTCAATATAGAGAAAATGACTTATGACAGGCATACTAACACACTTCAAGAAGAGAACAGGTATTCTTTTCCGAGATTTAAGTTAGCATTACACCCCTGAGAGAGTCTCTTGGTCACTTCCTCTATAGCCCATTGTTTCTCCTATGAAAATACGTCAGGCATGTTTCTTCATCCATCTCACTCTTCTATTTCTTAAGGATATTACAGAAAGAAAAAAGGGGATGTTAACATCAGATGCTGTGGGAGAAGCTACACATCTAATGAACTCATACTGGGCTCTTGAAATGGTAGATGACATTTCCTTTCTATGATGAATAGGGTCCGAAGATTAGAATAAACAATGTATGGATAATATTTATTGATCATCTCATTTTTGGGTATCATTTCTTTTTTTTTTTTTTAATTTCACCTTATTTTCCCCCCAGAGCCTTCGTCTTCCGTCTGTCCATTCTTGCCTTTCCTCCAGGTTCTCTCCTGGCTCCCTCCAAGCCGCTGTGTTGAATCAGTTCACCTTGCTCCTCATGCTGCTTCCATCTGTGTCCCTGGATTATCTCCTCCCCTGGCAGGACCCCCTCAAACAGCATCAGGCCCTCTCTTATCTTCAGGGGGGTCAGCCTCTCGGCAGGAGTGACAAGCCTTGCAAATCTTTTGGCTTCTGTAATAAAATCTCAGTTACTGAGATTTATGAGGTCAGATGCATGTGGAAGAGAAAACACCTACAGTTCATGAAATTGTAAAGAATGCCAGGAGTATAGACAGGAGGAAAATCTACCCAAATTCTTGATGGTTCATCTTTTTGCCAACATGGTCTGGGTTTTCTTTATCATCCAGGCATTGCAGGTATTCAGATGGCCAATTCGGATATTTTTTTGGAGCTCTTGAGATATCAGTTTACGTAATTAATAGAAATATACCAGCAGGTGACTGCAATGTGATTATAAAGTACAGTCCTGGCTGTTGGGTGTATTGAATACTTTTAAATGAAATATGTGGAGTGTGTGTATGCATGCAATGTGTTTAAATGAATGCAGCCTTTCCAATCAGCCAGAAAGAGAGAAAGGATGTAAATTGCTAGCATGTGTTGTTCAAAATGCAAAAGTAGGAAAGCAATATTGATCTGTGCTTTGGATGTTTATTTACATCAGTTGCACAGTGTTAAGATGTCTGGCCATAATTATCAAGACCTGCCCACCTGTCAAACCGCAATTGGGTTATTTCCCCATTGTCTTGCAGCAGTAAATCTTCAGGTCTGGATGGGCATTAGACAAATGGAAAAAGGCTACTTTCCCAGAACATGTAATTCATTATGGAAAACAGGTGCCTGCTGAAGATTTTTGCTTTAATGCAGACATATTTTATTATTCATAAAATATTAATGTGAGTAGTCCCGACCAGAGTTGTGTGGGTTGTTTTCATGTAAAATTTTCAGTTTTAATAGGAGACAAGAAAGGGTAAGGATTCTCACAAGCCTTGCTTTTTGCAAAGGTAAAACCATTCCATAAATAGTTTCATTCCCTTGCTCTCCCAAAATAGGTTCAAACGACCCTGGCTCCCACTTACGTAATGTGCGAAAATAAGTCTGCTTTAATGTTGTATGCGGTGGATGTTCCGTCCAGGCACAACCTTGCAGTGGGGACAGAGTGACCTTTCAAGAAAAAAAAAAAAAAAAAAGAAATGAAATATACTTTCATTTTCCAGAAATATGCATGCAAGTAAAAATTTGACAGCCTGGAAGAACATAAGCAAATATATCTTTTTATTTGAAGATAAAAAGAAGCAGGGCTGGATAGGAAAGAGAAAAAAACCTGTGAAAAAACGGATGATGCAGTTTTTACGAATAAGCAGCTTAATGTATCTTGGCACCCACAGTAAGCCTTGTAGGAGCTCAAAGTGCCTCAGGCAATCTGTGAGCAGAATAGCAATTTTATTACTTTGTCATTAAACCAATTTCACAGCAGTATTGTTTGTTAATGAGCAGCGGCAAACGAGCGAAGATGTCACACACTGGAATAGCAGAGAGATTTGTGACCCAAGCTCACAGCACTAAGATGGAAAGACCACGGCTATAAAAAAGGAAATACTTTGGGATGAAATGCAAAGTCTATACAGCAGAGCTTGTGTTTATGAGCTACCATTTTGCTAAGAGCTGTGAGAGAAATAAAGGTCTGGAAATATGCCGTTAAAACAGGGCCTATAAAATTAAAACCAAATTAAAGTATAGCAGAGGATTACTGCACCGAGTGTGCTCGACAAAATATATTTTAAGTGATGAGGTGAAATCTCAATCAGTTTTGTTTGAATTTGGTTGGTATTTATGAAATTCAATAAAAAATGAAAAAAAAATATCCAAACAAAGCAGCTGCCTCACCCTTCTGTGGTCTCTGAGCTATAAACATGCATCACGTTGAGGAAATTCAACTTGCCAATCCTTAAATAATTAGCAACTCTTGATTCACACGGTGCACCCTCTATCTCCATGAAAGCCTTCTCTGTTACTTTATCTATTTGTAAGGATATTGCACATGTATAATAAACACTCAGGCAGAGCCTGATCTGCCTGAAGCCCATGAATCAAGTGCACCTAGCAGAGGCTGGGATTGAGCTCATCGTTTGTTGAGATGCTCTCTCTCTCTCTCTCTCTCTTTTTTTCCTCCTTTTTTGCTTCCTTTTCATTTTGTCTGGAATTTTCTCTTCCCTTCTCTCTTTACTTTTTTCTTTTCCTTTTCATTTTCTTAACCTTACTTTTTCTTTTTTCTTTTTTTTTTTTTTTTTTTTTGAGCCAGGCTGGTCTTTACAAAGAAAGAACTTGGAGACAGCCTTGAGGGATGCAAGAAACAGCGCCAGACAGGCGCATTACTGCATCCCTGCAAGGCATCCCGGGGTGAGTGCCCGAGCTGTCTCGCTGTGTCCACGCAGGGAAAAGTGGTTTATGCCGCCAGTCGTGAGATCAGACTCGCCCTCTTCAGACAGAGAGCGGAGCAAAGACAGGAGCCTGGGCGGGAATTGAGGGAGGTGATCAATCCGTAACTGTGTCTCCATTCACGAAGGGGATTTTTGAAATAGTCTGGTTGTTGGAGATGCTCCTGAGCACCCCCATGTCTTTGTCAGGGAGGCTCCCCCTTTTGAGGGTGACCTGATCCAATTCGTTGGGCTTGTTGCTGCCATGTCCGGAACCAAGAAAGTGCTTGCTTCTTCCATAGGAAGGTCCCGATGGCTCCGCACCCCCAGGCCCACAGCTAGTCACAGTCGAGTTTGGTACACCGGATGGAGTAAGGTTTATGGCAAGTATATGCAGTTAACTGCACGAACTTCTGGGACCACACCCCAGTTCTCACTGACCCCCTCTATAGTTTGGGTTGGCTGAAGTTGTATATTTTCATGTTTTCCCTCTCCTAACCCCAGCTTGGATTTTTCAGGCATTTATTAATTTTTCAACTGGGTTGGGTTCTGTGTTTTTTTCTTCGCATTCTTTTCAGCCAGTTTTTTAGAGTGAGTTTTGGACAGATTCAGTGAAAGGGGACTCTGCAGGCAATGCTCAGGGCCATGATGGAGGCAATGCGCACAGTGGTGGGAGTTCAGCTTTAAGACTGTTTTCTGCCTGACAGGGCAGGACCCCCAGACAAATCACTGGCTGGCTCCGTGGTAGTTGGCAGCCATTCAAGACTGGTCTTGTGCCAGGAGTATTACTAGATAGCCAGACAGATCAATTCACTTTTACATTCCCGCCATTATTTATAGCCCCACTGTATATCTACTCTTGCTTATGAAGTAATGATTAGCAAATACAGTACACATAAAACATGGGCATTTGTTCTGGAAAGGGCTTTCTCCTGCTGATATTGCAGATAGTTTCACAGGTCACAGAACCTTCAAAAGGATTTAAAGGGCATGTCTTGTGTAGCATTTGTTCTTTTGAAAATGATGCTTCTTTCCCATTTTTGAGTAATTGAAGAGAATAGAAAGGTTTTCGCATCGCTTAGGTCTCACTGAATTCTCTGCAGCCCCTTTTCCCACAGATGTTTCAGCCAAGCCTGTTCAGAGGGAGGTTACGTGGCCTGGCTTGCTATTTTTGCCATTCAAAATGACTGTTTTATATTTTCCTTCTGAGTGGGTCAAGGTGAACAAAACTAGTGCTTCCAGCATTTATGGCAGGGAATTGCGGGTAGGATTTTTTCATATGCCGGAGGAAGCTCACGGGAGGACTCAGTGAAGAAAGACTTCGGGTCCCAATTTTGTGTGTGTTTTCTTCTCTTTGCTCTTCATGTGCTCTCTCTTTATCACTTACTTTCCCAAGCACGTGGTCCATATCAAGATGGGGCTCGGTCATCTCAGTTAGTTGGTGGTCTACCAGTTTCGGGAAGGATTAGTACTGTATTAGTGCATTTTAAGAGGTGTTAATTCAGTTTGGAGTTCAGGCTTTGGAGTGAGGGAGCTTGACTTTTCCTGAAGGATGTACGGTGGCCATACACTAGCCAGTTGGAAGCCTGCTTTGTATAAGCCTGTTACCAAATCTACACATTGACTGAGTCATGTCTTCCTATCAGAATGATCATATATGTCCAAAGAACATTAGACTAGGATGATACCATCAGAAAGAATAAGGAAAAGTGGGCCAGAATCTGAAAACATGAAGCTTGTTGGCAAACTTTGATTCTTTGATTGCTTCATACTTGATTTATTGTATATGGGCCTTAATTCAGCTGACCTTACAAGTACCTTTTTTACCTTCCAACAACTGAACACCTTCTGTACACGTATATGCAGCATCTTTTCCACCTATTGCTGCAGATACAATTGTGACATATTATTGGTAAGGAGACTCAACAACTCCGAAGAATACTTACTAAGATTTCTTGTTGTTCATTTCTGGAGGACTTTAATAATTTCAGATTTTATTCAGGAAGGGCATATATTTCAGGAGACTTTCTTCTAAATACTATAAAACGTTACCTGGAAAGTTACACTTTATTCATTACAAAGATGAGCAAAATCGAGGTTCCCAAAGAGAGTTGACACAATTCGATACAGAATATTAATGAGAGAAAAGAAAACAAAAGTAAACTCTGTTCCTTTAGGTTTAGCGTTTGTTTCTGCCCTTTTAAATGAACTCCCGTAAAACTTGACATTCAAAAAAAAGAAGGGATAACAGGAGTTATGATGTACACAGAGGTTAAAAAAGAAAAAAAGCTTTGGATTCCTTAATGAAATACCTCTTTGCCACACCACCTTCTATTTTATAGCCCTTTACAGTTTTCAAGACACTTTTGTCTGTGCCATTTGACTCTCACATCAGCCCCGTGAAGTCAACAAGGTTTAAGTTATTATTGCCTTTTTACAAATGAGGCAATGCAGGCTCTTCGAGGTTTGGTGGCTTGTTCACCGTTGCAGAACTCTTAAGTGTCAGCCTAGGGCCAGACCTTCAAGAGGTGACTCTGAACCCAAGGGTCTCTCTTTTACCCCTTGATTCCCTTCCATATGCTCTATTATCCTGTGGCAAGAGCTCCAGTAATTCTTGAAGATAATGGAGGCAGCTCTGCCCAAAGAAAAGGCTATTCCTCAGCCAAAAATGTTCATTTCCATTTTAGTCCACATCAGTGACCATGGGGCCTCTTTGGATATTCTGAGAATATCTCTCACTTCCTGACCTTTGAGGGTGGGATTTCCCACAACTGTGCCCTTACTCTTCAGGACAAACTAAGTCCACTTTTAATTTCCATTTTGCTTTCTTTGGTTTCTCTGTATCGCTGCTTTACCCTCTGCTCTCCCATCAGTACTGGAGTCTTTGTTCCTTACTGTTTTAGTGCTGTATTCTGCTTGGCAGGACCATTCAAATTTCATTTTTTTTCAGCCATGCTAGGAGGTCACTGGTCTATTAGTCTTCACATGGTTTTAAGGTTGGAGTTGTTGCTAAGTGGTGCTGAAATATGATCCATAGGAGCAACCTAAAATGTGGGGACATGCTTTGGGTGAACCAAATTCTTTCCCACTGTGGGTCAAGAGTAGAAAGACAAAGACAGGGGCGCCTGGGTGGCTCAGTTGGTTAAGTGACTGCCTTCGGCTCAGGTCATGATCCTGGAGTCCCGGGATCGAGTCCCACGTCGGGCTCCCTGCTCAGCAGGGGGTCTGCTTCTCCCTCTGACCCTCTTCCCTCTCGTGCTCTCTGTCTCTCATTCTCTCTCTCAAATAAATAAATAAAATCTTTAAAAAAAAAAAAAAAAGAAAAAAGAAAGACAATGACAGTGAGGCCAAAGCAACTTTGAACTCCATAAGTTAAGGAGCTAAGAGTTTTGTTGTTGTTGTTGTTTTTCCCTTTGAAAGTGATGTGAAGATCAAGTCCTTGAAATGATCTAAACCACAGAAAATAGTCTACAGTATCAGGACAACTAAACCCCTATCTGGGGTTTAGTTAATGACTTCTAAAGAAAGCCGAGTGACTATCTCTTGAACAGAATGTATGTTTACACTTCATGTTCTGTTGGAACTGATCATTTCTCTTTTCATTTTCCATGCTCCTTCTTTTGGCCCCGTGACTGAGAGAATTCATGGAGCTACATAGAGTTCTTTGAGTCAATCCTCCATATTTCACAGGCATCGCAGGACATCTTTTCTTGGTGATACCTTGGTGATACCAGGGCAAACATCTCATTAAAAATCCATTCTGCAGGGGCTGCATCTTAGAGAACTTTATAGACCATTTTTGATTAATGAATAGAAAATTTACTAGATTTATTTGGCTCTTCTGGGTTGGAACTGAACAACAGGAGTTTTTTTCCTGACTTTTCTAAACCTTTGAAGCATGCTTTTACCAATAGAAGACAGGATCCTGTGCTACACTCCAGCCCTGAGTGTAGGTTAATTCTGAGTATAGGTTATTTTGAACTTCGATTGTTTTTGTCAGATCGGTCAGTTCCATTGTAGGTAAAAGATGGAGAACACCATGATTCCAAGTGACTTCTGCAGAACTTTCTCTTTTTTTAAATGAAGGACTTGATTAGCATGTAATTTATTAAGTATTTTACCAGCAGAACCCAGGAGTTTCTGAGAATGTATCCCTTATCAATTAGGTCAAGATTGTATTCCTACTTTGTTCATGTGGTGAAAATGAGGAATAAGAGAGCTTCATCTGCCAAAAGTCAGCATGGAGGTCTTTTTACCACATTTCTGCTGCATATCTAGAACCACCATCCCACACATACTCCAGGTAATGGAGCTTCAGCAGATCTGCTTTAGTCAACAAAGCGGGTTCTGCATCATCCTCGCCCTCACCTTCTAAGACTTCTGAGAATTGAAAGAAGTGCCTGTTGAAGAAAGGTATAGATGGCTTAGTGTTTCTGGGACTTTAATCTCCAGCCCCCACTTCTTCTTATTTCAGCATCAATACCCATGCTCTGAACGCTAGATATTTTGGCTTCCATTGTCCTTGACTTCAAGGAACTGTGAATAGAATAAGTATGTTTTTCTTATATGCCTAAATATTTAAAAGAATAGTTTGTCAACTCTGAACAAAGGTCCACCTATTGCATTTATGTTTATCCATGCCAATGTAGGGAGACAAATAAAATGCCCTGAAAGATAAAACCTAACAAAATAACTGAAAATTCAAGTTAACTCTCTTATCATTTACTTTGGTCCACTGACGTTTCCAGTGGTGGTTTATTCTACATAAAACAGTGACTAAGTGCAAGTTAATAACGCAAACATTAAAGCTCATCCTCCAGTGTTTCAGTGATACTAGAAATAGGTGGTATGATTGGGCCGCTGTACACATAACCTAGAAAATAATTAGACTTCTGGTAATATTGGAAATTTTTCTAATTACTCTAAGATTTAAAAAATATCGGGGTGCCTGGCTGGCTCAGTCAGAAGAGCATGCAACACTTGATCTTGGGGTCATGAGTTCAAGCCACACGTTGGGTGTAGAGATTACTACAAAAATAAACTTAAAAAAAAAGATTAAAAACATTAAAAATTTGTTGTATTTCAAAGATGTCAGCTATGTGGTTAATACTTAATATTTACAATAAATTTATGAGGTATGTGTTATTTCCATTCTACAAATGAGAAACAGTGAATCAGAGAGGTCAAATAGCTAACCCATTGCAAACTAGGATTTAAATTTATCTCCAACTTCAATCTAGCATCTTTTATACTAAACTTATTAGCTAGAAGTACTTGTGGTCTCTGTGTATTTGCTTAGTAGTTACCTCTACCTGGTATGTTCTGCCTCCTTCTATCCTTCCCATTTCCACTTATCAGAATCCTTGAAGGAGAAGCCCAAAGCCTCCTGTCCTTCTTCCATTCTCACCCCAATTATATCCATCCTCTCTGTATACCTGTGAGCATTCTCCTCCCATTGAGACTCCTTCATCTTGGAGCATGGCCATCTCTTTGCTGCTAAACCTCAAGCTTTCTGAGAGCAAGACTGAATCTTCTTCATCTGGGTATGCCTTGCGGTGTTTGGAGGATTGCAAACATTGGAAATTTATTTTAGAATGATTTCAATATTTTCCCTTTTAATTCTCAGATGCCTTTCCAATATAAATTGGCCTTAACATTTCATCCTCAGGGCAACTCTTTGAAGTAGGTCATACAATTTATTCTCATTTATAGTTGAAGATAAGACACAGAAAGGTTAAAGAACTTGTCCAAAACCACACAGAAGGCGATACAGCTAGGGTTTAAACCCAAGTCTCTAAAGCCCACGCTCATTCCTTTAAATTGTGCTGTTTCTATCATCACATAAAACCTAACCAATTGATGGATAGGTGTAGGTCTTATTTCTCCAATTAAATTAGGAGATCCATAGGGCATGAAATTAATCTCAAATTGAGTGCCTTGTTCACTTGGCAAATGTGGCCTCTCCTACAAGTTCTTCTTTTGTATGCTTCCTCCTAAAGGCCCTCAGTACAATGCCAGTAGGCAGCAGCCTTTGGGTAAATATTTGTTCAAGGGGATTAACAGTTGTATCTTCTAGAATTTCTGCAAATAATCAAAGACTATTACTAAAAGAAAGGAGGTAAAATAGGAGCTCCAGGAGACTGTTTGAAGGGAAAATGCACCATGTACATAATGGGAACGGGATTCATTACAGGTGGTGTAGAGATGAGACAGGCAAGGAGAAGCTCCTGCAGGAAATCCTAGTTATGTCTATGGCACAGACTTCTCACCATTGTGTTAGTTTTCTTCAAGTGTTCTCTTGCTTTCCTCTTTCACTGACCCAAAACTTTTTAAGTTATATTCAGTATGATGATGAGTTGGTCGCTAACATTTTACCCAGGTGTTTCCTTAGCGTATGGTTAAAGATAAAGATCTGTTGAGGATTTTCTTTGTGGGAAAATTGGAGAAGCCTGGATTTTTAGGACAGAGTTATGCTCTGAATTTGGGGATCCTGATAGGCTGAATAAACAAAGAGAATTCAGATTTTGAAAGCATAACTCTCAAATAACTCTGCAGAACTGATGAATGAGAAAATTAGTTTGGACCTGTTGAATCCGTTTCAGAGTGATGGCTTATTTTATTTTGTCTTCGCCAGTTGGACTACGTTCCCACACTCATTTCCCTAGATTTTAAAGATTTTGAAAATGCTAACCCCTATAAAATTATATGCACCTTCTCTATTTTTCCTTTGTTCTTCCTTAGAACCTATTAGTGAATGAATGAATCTAGTAAGTGACAAGTCCTGGTCTAGAAATCAAGTAATTTCCAAGGCTCCATTTTATGTGTTGGGTCCACAACCTGGCTCCATTTTCCTGCCTGACGGGGAGATACCAGATAAAGAATCTGTCAGTACTAAGCGAGCTTGGGATCAGGTTGTTCTGAAGATGTTCCCTGGTTCCCAGGACATTTTCAACTGCAGGCCCCTCCTGAGAAGACAGTTAAAGCAATCCCAGCTATTCCTAATTTCCTAGCCCCAAATTGCGTGTGTGTGTGTGTGTGTGTGTGTGGCTTGTGCTCAGGCAGATCCTCTAGGTAACTCCCGAACTCTCTCTACCCACTTCGCCAGTCCTCTGCCTTTTCCCTTCTCTGACTGAATAGTACTGCCTTTCTCACCTAAAACGGCTTTCTTCTCATAACTCTGTTCCCTTTGCCTTAGCCATCCCATTTGCCATTCTACAACTTTCCCTTGCTGTTTTAACAGAGAATAAGGGCTAGTCATAGTGTGTATGCGAGGTGGACAGGAGCCAGCACCACCAACGGTAGGGTGTCTCCAGTGATTATGGAGAAGAAGTGGCCATCTTGCCAAATCAGAAGTTTGGTTTCTGCTTTTCTTCCACATGAGTCTGCTAGGGCTGCCCTAACTAAATACCACAGACTGGGTGACTGAAACAGCAGAAATCTGTTTTCTAACAGCTTTGGGGCCTGGCAGTCCAAGATCAAGGTGTCGGCAGGTTTGGTTTCTTCAGAAGCCTCCTCGGTTTGCCCCTGGCTGCCTTCTCTGTGTGTCCTCACATGGTTTTTCCTCTGTGTGCCTGCCTCCCTGGTGGCTCTTCCTCTTCTTAGAGAGACGCCGGTCATATTGGACTAGGGACCCACCCTGATGGCTTCATTTTAACTTACCTCTTTAAAGACGTTGTCTCCAAGTGTGGTTATATTCTAAGGTACTGGTAATTGGAAATTCAACATATAAATTTGGGGGGGGGGGGACACGGTTCAGCCTCTAACTCCTTTTTTTCACTGCCAGCATATACACGCTGGAAAGGGAACATAACCTATCCCTGTACAACACATCAAGTCAGAAAGCCCTGGACCTGGGTCCCACCTGTGCTGCTTACTAACGTTGTGACTGGAGGCATATGGTTGGACTTTGCTAAATCTCAGTTTCTCCAACCATAAAATGGGAATCTTGATAATATTACTTGCTCCTTAAGGTTTTTGTGAGAATTAAATAAGAGGGTACATGTATGCACTGCTTAGCGCCTAGCTCAGTAAATGTTCTTTACAGTAATGTGAATGAAGTTGCATTGTGAAGCCCTCTTAGGAAAGGAGATTTGGGTTATAGGGGAAATTAACTGACGCCTGAAGTTTTTCACCTAAAATATGAATTTGCTAGGAGTCTTCTAGAGTTTTCGCTACGAGTTTCACTCTTTCTCCAAGTCAGAATTTGATGACTGTGTAGCCTAGAAGAGCAGGAATCCAAGAGAGCTGTGATGACTGTCTCTGCCAGATTTTCTGCAGCACTAACTTCAGATGCATTTGTATTGCCCCCCTAGGCATACTCCTATTTAGAACATTCGTCCCGATCTTGGGGTTAGCCGTGGTCATCATAATAAGTATAGCACCGTCTACCACTTAATTCAGTGCATTGCATTTAGGTAAGAGATGAAATCCAATCCAAAGATTCATGGACTGTTTGCTTCACTTAAATGAATCAGTGATTCACAGTTACTGATCAACCTACTAATACTAATAATCCCATAAATGGGAATGGGCCAACCCCTGCTGGTATAATTATCAGAGAGAGGAGGAGTGGGATGGGCATTGAACAGCTGATGGCTCTTCTCACTTCTGGAGGGGGGCCCTTGATATGACAGCATTTAGGTGGGCAGCGCAGGGCAACTGTGACACCTCCCTGGGGTCCCTTCGGTGCTGGGAATTTACTGAGCCTCAGCTGTCAAAGAACAATAAATTTTCCTTCAAAATATAAAACATAAATCACTGTTTCCCAAACACTGAAAGGCAAGAAGAAACTAAATCCCCATAATAATGAAAAGAATCCTGTTAATTAAATCAGCAAGGTAGAGAGACTCCCTCCTAGCACACGACCTGGCTGAACAGTAGAATACCTTGGAGACTGAAGCTGAAATCCAAGCCTTTTCTAGGTTACACGCCAGCATCCTGAGGGAACATTTAGAAGAAAAAAATCTGTAAGCACAGGACAAGTAAACACTTTTTTTTTTTTTTTTTAGAAGTTGTACTTGGATTATGTTTATCTGGGAAGGGAAGTTGCAAAACAAATTGTAAACCAGGCTCAGCATATTTGTGCCAACCCTTATCAGATTTGCCACTAGTCAAGGGTAAACTGAAGGACAGGTCTCTGTGAACTACAACGTAAAAGCCAATCTATGGGATGCTTGCAGGAAGAGAGAGAAAAATGTCATTTCTTCCGATTTTTTCAAATTAATTTTTTCAACCATAACCTGTTTCAACTTATTTGGCTCCTGAACATCCTGGATCACAGAGTTTACAATGATTAAGTGTTTACTTCACACATCTTTCTTTTTGTCTTGCAAAGCCATTGATATAGATTTGCGGGTTTTTAAATGCTTGGTTAATTGGCTGGGCTACTAAGAGAGGATCTGTTGCTGTGGTTGAGGGAAGCTGCAAAAAAAAAAAAAAATAGAGGTTAAGGTTTCTGATGAATCCATCACTTTTGGGAATTGAGGGCCCTATAATATTACTACCCTCAAGCCACTGATGGCCATTTTTGTTCCCATCAGTGGGAGCCTCACTGAGAGGGTGAGAGAGTCACACCCTCTCAGCCCCAGCCAGCTTTTTGGTTTTACTCTCCAAACCAACTCACTTCCACCCATAATCTACTGACATTTAAATCGGTTTTGACTGCCAGAAGAGTGCTTTTCAAATGAACTGAAGCCCATTCACAGAATCTTGAGTTTTCCCTTCGGAACTTGCCCATATTCCAAAGTACAAAAACTACCCAACTCTCTTTGAGACCTCAACATTTAACTAATCTCTCACATAAAGATCAATTACATACTAGTCATTGTATCAATGTCTTTGAAAAGTACGTTATGCACATCATAGGATATATTTGCAGTACATCGAAGTTCACTCAGACTTCTATTTGCCTGCAGCAAGGATGTGTTTTTACTCTACCATCATCTGCATTTTCCTGGTATCACCCTTTATCTTTTATCACACATGTACACACTTGGAAATATCATTTTCAATATTAAAGGTGGCAAATGCTGCTGGGAGGCCAAGTAATGGGGTGTAGTTTTATTTTATTTTATTTTTTTAAAGATTTTATTTATTTATTTGACAGAGAGAGACACAGCGAGAGAGGGAACACAAGCAGGGGGAGTGGGAGAGGGAGAAGCAGGCTTCCTGCTGAGCAGGGAGCCCAATGTGGGGCTTGATCCCAGAACCCTGAGATCATGACCTGAGCTGAAGGCAGACGCTTAACGACTGAGCCACTCAGGTGCCCCTTATTTTTTTTATTTTAATTTTTTTAGTGGGGTATAGTTTTAGATTGATAAGTAGAATTGGGCCACAATCCCTCAGCTCCCACCACACCACCAAGTGCTTTGGCCCTGGAGGTGAGAATAGCTAGAAGAAAGGAAGTAGCCAACAAAATACAGCTCAACCCTAGCTCTCCAGGGCTAAGAAGAGCGTTAAGAAGCAGCCAGTGGCCACAGTGCAATGTCCAGTTCATTTGATTCCTGGGGCGAAGCAAAACAATATGGTGGATCCCAACTCAGGCCCAACTCTGACGATCCCACCCACAGCCTGTCCTCAGGTGCGTTATGGGTCATGGTCTGATTTCCTCTGAGTATGGTATATTTGTTTTCTTCCTTCCGACCCTTCCTGTGTGCTTGCAAAAAGAAAAAAAATCTCCTTAAGGTTTTTTCGTTTTTTGTTTTTTGTTTTTAAACTGAGTGTCAAGTCAAGAGAGATTTAAAGTCCCAGGGTACCCTTAATGAAAAATGAGTCTGTGTGTGTGCATTCAGTGTATGTGCGTGCAGGCATATTGCAAGAGACAAATTTCGAGGTTTTTAAAATTATTATACATTTGCTTTGTCTTTATAATCTTTCCCTGCAGGACTTTAAGGAAATAGTTGCTTTAACATTTTGCTCTTTGGAAATGGCTAATAGGTGGTATTAAAACTGTGTTTCACTGGCATTGTTAATGAATATCTTCAGTCACAGATACACGAGTGGCCATTATTTGATGAGGAATAACTCTTCAAGATGGTAACCACCTCCTGAAGGCTGAAACCTATGCTTGTTTAATGGAGAATCTTGAACAAAATATAGGTTTTATGCAGATCCAAAGTATATGTTCACTTTTAATTTCTTAAAATACAAGCTCCTCAACCACACCTATGGATTAACTTGGAAAAATAACCTAGCTAACGTTTTTATTGAGCATCTGCTCTGACCAGGCTATCGAGCTAGGTGTGAGGAACAAAGTCAGTCAGTCAGAGCTTGATGTAGACAGTTCATTTCAAAGGGATTCCAAAATTAAATATTAGAAATAACATTAAATTTTACCTTCAGGTTAAAACATACAGTGTGTCTTATTTTGTGTATCCCTCTGTAACATAAACCACAAAGTAGCTTTTTCCCTTCTGTGTTTGGGTTTTTGAGGTGTGGACAGTGGAAACAAACATCATAAAAACTAGCAAGGCCCTCCCTGCGGCCTGGGGGCCATTTTCTGTTTACACTGACATCATTTTGACACTTTAGCACCTTTTTTCCCCCCAGGAGTAGAGGGTGGGGGTCAGTCTTCTCGGTAGGAATTTTCAAAGACAAAGTTGTAAAAGGAAAAAAAAACTAAAGTTTGTGTTCCTTTATCTATGTGGATATGACAGATTAAAAGCAAGGCAGGTAGGCAGAGCTTGTTTAATCCCTCACCAAGGTGGCAATCTCAGAGGCTTTGATGTTGTCTGGTCGCAAGGCCCCTGAGACTTTGAGGAACCAAATTCAGTTGACTTTATGTGGCTTGCCTATCCCTTCTGGTGTTCAAAAACGAAAGGAAAAGGTCCCTGCACCTTTTTGTCTCCTTCCTTTATTGTACAGTTTGCTTTGTTTGTTTGATTTTAAAACTGCCATTATGTGAAAGTGTTGCAAGTATAAATAATTGAGAAGATAACTCTGTAGGGAAACCACTTTTGCTGCCTTTGTGCAAAGGCAGCTCATTATGGCTCTGAGCTGCAGTATTCCATAAGCGCAATTATGCAACATCAGGATGTCATGGATATTAACCAAGGGGAGTAGATAAGAGACGGGGAAAATAATTTTGTAACTTACTTAATTAAATTTATTTGGTTTTTCAAATAGTTCCTCGAGTGTATAATTTTCCCGACCCCTCCATCGTTGCCGTGGTCTTTGTAGGAGTGTTGTTCACCGTTTGTTTTTTGGCATTCTTCCTCAGTTCTGTATGGACCTAAAATGTATTTATATTGGGGTTTAATTTCCACCCAAGGAGAGGTTACCCATGAAAATGGAAGCATAATTTGGTCATGAGGCTGTTATCCCCCCTGGGGCTTATATCGCCAGTTAATATATGTTAATACAGCGAAGTGAACAAAAGGTTAAATAAGTGGGTCAGGCTCCGAACAAGTCCTCTGCTGCTTCCTTCTGCTTAAACGGAAGGAAAAGCCCATAATGGCGCTCGCCTGACGTTCACCCCCATCATTTTAAGAATTGCTTTGCCAATCCTTCACAGCAAATAGTAATTTTAAGTGGACCAAAACAGAGCTCTCAGGGTGTTTGCACTCCATGGTAATGATAGAGTAGCTGTGCTCCCTGGAGTCAATAAAGCCCAACAATTGAGTCATTTTTGCCTCCTGTGAGTGAATCATTGCTGTTAGCCTGAATGACAGGATTGCTTCTGGAACTGGAGCCCTTCGCCGGGCTGACCTCATCCCAGGACAGCAAGGTTCAGGGGGCAGGCAGGTGATGTTTAACACAGTTCTAAGTAAAAGCTGATTTTGTACTTGTACGACGCTCTGTAAACAAGAGCATAGCGTCGGTGGAGGGAGGGGAGGGAGGGGCATTTGATGTCTGTCCATGTACTTTAACCAAAGCAGCGCTTCCCCTTTCCCTGTCGCCTTCTCCTTTCTTCCCGCCCCCCACCACCTCCTCCAGTCTCTGTTTCTCTCCGCCCCATCTCCCACCCTTCATACACGTAAATATCCCACACTTGTAGCTGGCATGCTAACGTCAGGTGGCCACAGACCAGTCCCCCTTCTGATTAATGAAAGATGCAGATGGGATTGCCGAAAGGAAAATGATCTTAGGCTTGAGAGTCATCTTCAGTGTCTAAGAATCATTCTGAAGCAGAAATTTTAGCCATCTATAGCCAAATACTAAATAATAGCTGTTGTTTTTGTAATAGGTCATTGAGAAAATATGAGGAAAATAGGAAACGGGAAAGGTTAGAGAAAACAGCCCAGCCTAAAATTGTCTAATGATTAAATTGTCTTTGAGATAGAAAAGTTCTAAAGAACGTTTTCCAGCCCCATTTCTGAACCCCATTTTCAACATTCTGGGGGCCAAAGTCCTATGGAGTAGTCAGACTTCGTAATTTTGGAGGTGGGATTGTGAACAGTTAAGATACAAAAGAAGAACCCAAGAAATGGTTCTCCGTCTCTAGAGTCTGACTTGAGAAAATATGACCATGGAAGTCCTTTAATAGGATAATTGACAAATCCTATTTAATAGATTGTTTGATAAATTGTTGATGAATTGTTTCAAAATACAACTTTGGTTAAAAACCAGAATCTTGCTTCATTTTTTCAAATCCTTGGAACCCTAGTGCCCCTAAAATCTTAACAAAGTAAGAAATTGATTTGTATCATCGCTCCTTCTTACAGACTTAGAATATATTTAAGCCTATTAAAGTCTGTGGCATAACCATAGCAGCAACACCAAGCATGCATTTTGTTCCCCTTAGTGTTGTCCCCTACATTTATTTGCCCTACCACCCCTATTTTGGAGAAACACTTACTGATGCTAATATCCCTCAGAGCACAATTTGGGGAAAACTTCCTTAGAAAAATATAATGAAAAAGAATCTATTTTAAGAAAGTTTTCTATTCTCCTTTACTTTCTGAATCTCACAAATCTTTCTCCTTCATTTCCTACTCACTATTCCTGTCCGAACACATACACACACACCCCATAGAAGTTCATTGACCTCAGTTCCCATTACTCTTAGCCTAGTCTCTCTTCTCAAGTCAAGCAGACTTATCATGCTCCAATATAACTATATCATCTGTTCCCCAGCCTAGAAAAGTCTGATACTCACTTTCTGCCAAATCAAGTCCTTCTCTTCCTTTACCCTCCATGGAAGATATGACTGGCCTCTCTAGTGCCCAGATGGATTCACACCTTTAAACTAATGCCTCTAGTCTGTATCTTTAGTTGTTTCTGAATGCAAAGATAACCAGATCAGAGCCAGGAAGCCAGAGTTCTTTCCCATCCTAGCTCCTCAGGGATTCAGCTATCTATGCCCCTTGCAAAATGAGGATAAGAAAATTCCTACAAGCTCTTACATTCTCAATTCTGCATTATTTCCAAGGTGGAGGAACCCTATTTTCATACACTCAGTTATTTGTTCACCAAACATTTTATTGAGGATGTACTATATTCTTGACTCAATAATATAGAATTGAGATGTGGTCCCTGCTCTCTGAGGCTATCTGGTGGGAAGCTGGACAAGTAAGTTTGTGATTATGGTATTGAATAAATGCTATGATGTGCATATTAGATAGGTGCTACCGACTGAGGAAGTGCTTCTTACTCAGACTGGAATCAGGGAAGTTACCTCAAAGAGATGTTCTCTGAAGAGAATTTTGGAGTGTGTGTTGACCAGATGGCCATGGGAGAAATGCCAGTCCAGACAGAAGGGGTAGTGTGTTCCTGGTTAGTTGGCATATTAACTTTATGCTTATGCTTATTTTTTAAAGTTTATTTATTTATCTTAAGTAATCTCTACACTTGACATGGGGCTCAAATTCACGACTCCAAGATCAAGAGTCCCGTGCTCTTCGGACTGAGCCAGCCAGACACCCCACTTTATACTTATTACTTGCCTTTTTGTTTATTTGTACATTACCTGACTCCAAAGTCAGAATCTGTGGCACTTAAACCAATTTCTAAATTAAATTATTTTTGGATAGACAATGATGTTACTTTATCTTTATTGTGAAAATGGAGATCATTCAAATGCCATCATTTTCATTTCTAATAGTTAAATTAAACCACTTTAGGGGAAATTCTGATAGATGTGAAATATGAATATGCTCTAAAATTCTTTCAGATTGCAGTACAATGTGTTTGTGTCTTTGTCTATTGGAGATTATAGCTCTATGTGGAATGTCAGAATCAAAGGTTGATGTCTTTATTTCTCTGCAAATCAGGGCAGGGGGAAATCCACTAACTAACCCTCTAAAGCTAAAATATTTAAGGACTAAAGCGGATGTGGCATAACTGCTGGTTTGCTGAGTCTCTTGTGGTTTATAAAGATATATTTTATGTCTTTTATGATTACGGGATGATGCTAAAAATTTTGTGGGTAATAATACCGTCACATTGGAAAGACTGCATACAACATCTCTGGAGAAGATAGAGAATGCTACCTGGCTGTCAAGTCAAGGTGTTTAATTGGTTATTAAGAAAAGCAGCTAGGAAATTTTATTTGGAATTTGGTCTTTGATGTTTGAACATCATAAACATGAGAACATTAAGTCGTATGTTCATAAATACATATTTTTTTTGCTTCTTGATACAATGGGATATGTTTTATTAATTTTTAAACATTATTGTTAAATATATAGCTGTTAGAATTATAGCTTATTTTAAATGACTTTAAATTTGTTCAGATTTTTGATTTTTTTATTCCTTTGGCACCTGTACTAGATGCCGACATAAACTGGTTAAATAGCATTTGGTTTAAACAGAAAGACTGAAACATATATGCATATTTATGATATTTTGTTTGTTGGATCTCTCTTAATATTACTTGACTTTCTGTGTTTTAATCTCATTTTTTCGTATTTTGGGTTGAAGCCACTCCAAAGCTTAACACCTAGGAGATTTCTCACTTATGGTTCCCTTTAAAAGTGCTAAAATCTCAGCCTCTCAAACAAGAGACCAAGCTACAATTTAAAGAAAGCAGTGGTATTGATAAAGGGCCCTAAGAATGTTGCCACCTTCTGCATGTGTCTTCTTCTGCCACATCCTTTCTTTTAAACCAGCAGGAGAACTGAAAGAAGGATAAGAGCCTGGCCCATCCAAACACTTCTGGCATGACAAGCTGGTCTTCTGAAGTTTCCCCTGCTGCTTTAGAAAAAGGAGCCCTACAGACAAATGAAAGAGCCACGGGCACATTCACATGCATAGCACCTTCCCTCCAAACACCAAGTGGCTTTAGATTGCTGGCGTTGGGGTGGTTTGGCCTCAGATGAAGAATAGGGACTTGAGAACCATTTGTTTCCACACCATTTTGGGTGAAGTGCTGTATTTTTCACCTTAAAAGACCATTTAAAAAGAAAAATATGGTTTGAGAGGAGGACACAATTTGGAAGCCATCACACTTAATGGAGTCCCTTTTAAATGTAACACTTTGTCCCATCAATTCTCTTCTAAATTAGTTGTCACTACCTAGAGGAAACCTACCCTTGATTGTCTTACGCTATTGCTTAAAAACATACAGTGTCCTATGTGTATTTTCTTATATCCGGTTTTCAAAATGCTCTCGTAAATTCTATCACTTAAACTTACCCTTGTTAAGTATAGAGTGGAACACAACTTGTGCCCACAGGGTGGCCAGTGTGTTATTACCATTGGCCTCTACATCTGCTCACACAGATTATCTCAGGAGTACAAGAAAAAGCAAACTAGACCCCATAGAAAGAAGGCCCCGGCCACAGCGGTTCTTACTGACAATTGACTTGGCCAGCCATTATTAGATAGACTTTGTAAAATCTGGAGGATATATGAAAAGGAAGTAGTTTTTGGAGGCAGCCAGGCCATTTATTATACTTGTTGACACAGCTCTGGAATACTCATATAGTTTTGGAGTTTTGAAGAAACGAGAGGGTTTTGAAGTAAAATTGTTTCTTTCCGGGGCGCCTGGGTGGCTCAGTTGTTAAGCGTCTGCCTTCGGCTCAGGTCATGATCCCAGGGTCCTGGGATCGAGCCCCACGTCGGGCTCCCTGCTCCGCGGGAAGCCTGCTTCTCCCTCTCCCACTCCCCCTGCTTGTGTTCCCTCTCTCACTGTGTCTCTCTCTGTCAAATAAATAAATAAAATCTTAAAAAAATTAAAAAATAAAAAAAAAAATAAAAAATAAAATTGTTTCTTTCCAACCCTTCACTCTTCTTTTGTCCTTTGTCTTGAGTGTCCTGCATAGCTTCTCAGCCTGAGAGTCCCACTGTCCACTCAGAGGTAACATTTGGAAGGTTGAGTTTGCCTCTCCTCACCAAAACAAATAGGCATTCCTTCTAAATTTGCAATTTTCATCAACTGCACAGCATACCATACCAAAGATACATTCTCGGGTTTATGCTCTTAATATCTTTCCTACTTGTATTTCTTCTTTGCTGAATTCCTCAGCAGCCCTCCACGCAACCTGTCCTACTTCCTTTTCACCTCTACCACCTTAATCTGCATTCACTTTATCTCCCTCTCCTGCTTGGATTAGACCTTTCTACCTTCTCAGCTTCTACCTTCTCATCAGCATAACTCCTCAAGCACCATATTTTGTGTTATCATTCCACTATTAAGGAATTTCAGGGATTCAGTTGGTCACTCGAGAATGTTCACTAGTGTGGGAGAAATGGGCAGGTGTTGGTCAAAGGGTATGACTTCCAGTTGGAAGATGAATAAGTTCTGGAGAGCTGGTGCACAGCATGGTGGCTATGGTCAGCAGTACTGTACTGTGTACTTGAATGTTGCTGAGAGAGTAGACCTTAAATGTTCTCACCACAAAATAGAAATGGTAATTACGTGACACGATGGAGGTGTTAGCGAATGCCCCAGTGGTCATCCTTTTGTGATATGTATGGTTATCAAACCAACACGTTATACCTGAAACTTACACAGTGATACAGGTCAATTATATCTCAATAAAATTGGGGGCAGGGGGGAGAAAGAACTTCCACCAGCTTGTCTGTTAACTGTAGTCAACTTTTCCAAAACCAGGAGCCAGTGTGGATTCAATCCCCTTGCACAAAATGGGCCCTCATGTGCCTTAGTTTCTAGAAAGTGCATGCCATTTCCTTATTTCCTTCCTCTCCAGTGTTCTCTGCTCTTTTCATCTGGTTCAGCTTTCCTCCTCCACGAATTCAGTGATTAACCTCCATCTGACTTTTAAAATTGACCCTCTCACACTAACTTACCGAGTGTGGACAGTGTTGATTTGCAATTATGAGGTATTATCAAATTGTGCTTTTCAGTTAGTTTCTGTGGGTGTGAAGAGTAAAAATCTTTAAAGGTATGAACTGCATTTTCAAAATTTTAAATATATATAGAGAGAGGGTTACATAATTATATATTTATGTATTACATGTAATTTCTTATTACATACAACCTTGTCATATTTTATCATTAAACTGGTGTTTTGTTAAGTGTAGAATGTAGAAGATTTTTATGTGACACATGTGTACAGATTGCTGTGGACCTTAAAAAAAATTCATTCCAATTTTTATAGGATAGAAAAAGAATGAAAATAGGCCTTACATGATCTCTGCTTCTCTATACCTTGCTTTCCCTTCCTACCCGCTATTGTCCCTGCTTTGGAACCCAGTGTCTTACTGGGATACACACGAACACACACACACACCGAAAGCATCTACTAGTACAATTCTGTCAACATGGAGGAGGTGGGTGCTTAGTAACTTTTGCCTGACCAAAGGGCAACATAGGACAAAGCAAGAAATGAGGTTGAGAAAAATCTCTGTTCCCCCTGGAAAGTGAGAGAGGGGGAGAAGAGAGCAAACACTAGAGTGTGGCACGACCAAAGTAGAAGCAAGGATTTTTTTTTTTAGCAACTGTTCTTTTCTCCTTTGTTTTCAGCATTCCCACCCACAACATTCCTGTCTTTGACCTATGTGACCTATGTGGCTAAATATCCTAGAGTTCATAACTCTTTCTCATATATATATCTTTATCACCCTTTCCTCCAGAGTAGCACAGAAAACCTACCCAGGTGTTAATCTCTGGCAAAGTGTATCGTCACTTGTATGTGTGTATGTGTATGTGAATTATGTGTGCACGCACACACATACGTGTACATCTATACATATGGTTGATGATGTCTCACAGTTTATCTCAAGGCCACATTGTTTCATGTTCCACTTGGTTGGCAGGGCATCTCTGACCTGACAGATTTATCCATTAAGAATAGGATCATATGTATGAAACCAGCTTAATTCTTAGCAAGACAAACGCATATGGCTTATGTAGATTTTGTTGTTGATTTTTTCCCTTATATGTTACTCAGGAAGTCTGTGTCAGTGTAAATCAGTGGTAATGAAATCAACATTATGGAATCTTTGATATTGCATTTGCTAAAAGCTTTCTGGATGTTTAATTCAGCTTTTAATGATTGATATTATTGACAGGGGATAAACATTTTTGATGGATATATTTGCTCACAGATTTTTAAAAAAAAATCTAATCCTTTTTTCCTCTTTGAGTTAAAGAGTGCAATGCTATTAGAGAGGAAACAGTTCAAATGTGGTCATCACAGGTTGGTGGCTCCAAAAATAGAAACTCACTTAGGGTAAAATTTGCTGTCAGGAAAAATGGAGCATTCTTTCTGAACTCAGGAACGTGTGGTTCATGCGAACTTGCTTGTAGATGGTTGCTACAATAAGGCTTCTTTCATACAGGTGTGTTTATGCCCCAGGCTTGCTGGCCACAGTCCATTCCATTTACAGAAGCTGAATTAAACAATAACTACCGCATTGCAAAAAATGGTGGTGGGGGGGGAGCGGAGGGGGAAAGGTGAGCGTCAAAGGAGATGCCTGAGAGCTTTGTTAGGGCCAAGAAAAACCCTGTTGCAGTTGTCAGAGCTTGTTGATGTTGCTGGGAACGGCACTTTTTTTTTTTCTCCTGGATTTTGTGGTTCTGCCTTAGGAAAGAAAGTAAAATAGAACGGAAGAACAAAGTCCTACTCTATAAATCAGCAGCTGCTCCTTGCCAGATCAAAGGAGTGACATTTTTGCTCCTGGACTACTTGTCCACTTGAGGGCTTGACAGGCAGCTAACAGCTGGCCTGCTAGACCGTATGGGAGAATCAGCCTACATCTTCTTCCGAGCAGATGACAAGCTAATCAGAGAGATATCCATAGCAGAGGGCATGTGAGTGTACCTTGATCTCCTCAAACATATCTAATACATAATTGCTAAACAGCTTGGTGCATTTCTGGCAAGTTAATGCTTAGGTAGTTTCCACTGAGAAGTAGGATAAAGATATTAATACTTCAATCAAAGGTGATCATGAAGGCTAAAAAGATCCTAGATTTTTGAGATCTTCTCCTCTTAGAGTGAATTAGTAAATGGTTAGGAACATAATGAGAATTGGCTTAAGTGTATGTAACTGATATGAAGTGACTGGTTGACTTTTCAAAGCCCAGTCAGGCTTTCGTGTTTAGGTAGATGAACAGGTAATGGGTAATTGGTAATTTGAAAATGATGACTCCTGCTTTTTATGCTGATAGAATTGAATGAAGCTGTAGATGTTCTGTGTCTGCAAAAAGTTGTTTTCAGAAGCCTCGTAAGGTGTGTCGCTATACAGATCTGGAATTTTAATGTCAGTAGTAAAATTTCCAAAGTAATTCAGTTTCTTGTTGATTTCCATCTGCCATAAATCATGTACAAGATGAGGTAATATACTACAACTTATGTCTATTGACTTAGTATTTTATCTTTAAGAGGATAGATCCTAGATATGAATAGCTAAGGAAGTGTACGTGTTTTCCCCTCCCTTGCTTTCAAGTAGCTTTGAAGGATCACTTTTATAGTACCTGATAAATAGCCACATATGTATAATCTGATGGCATTCTGTAAGAGTAACAGTCCTTCAAAATCATAACCTGCTGGGATGTTTTGTTGCATGCTATCAGGTCTGATTATACTTACGGAAGAGTGTTTATTGTTGCTTGGTATTATAAAGGAAATACAAGATAATTTCCTATCTTAAAGAAAATTTCCCAAATACTTTTGTTGAACAGTCTTTACTATTGGCCATAGAAACTTTCATCAGATAAGATGCCAAATTCTCCAGATCACCTTAAAAAATTTTTTTAATTATAAAAATAATTATGCTTATTATTAAAACTCAAACAGTAGGGGGACCTGGGTGGCTTAGTCAGTTAAGTGTCCGACTGAGTGTGGCTCCATGTTGGGTGTGGAGCCTGCTTAAGATTCTCTCCCTCCCTCTCTCCCTCTCATGCCAAACCCACACATGCTCGTGCGTGCTCTCTCTAAAACAAACAAAAACAAACCTCAAACACTAAAGAAATAAATGTAAAAAAAGAAAAAAGAAAAGAAGAGGAAAGAAAACTCTACCATCTTCTTACTATCCATCCCTGAAGAACAGTTTCCACAAAAACATGTTATTGGCCAAAATTTTCCTTTAGGAAGTACAGATGGAGTAAAAATGAATTAAATTATTATAAATTTTTTGATCACTTGCCTTGAGCAACAAAGGACTGTTTAGGTCTCAGGTAATTTAAGAGAATAATACATGCATTTTCATAGCTAAGTTTCATGCTTAAAACGATCTTTGCAGGTTTCTGTTCTTCGGAAGAGCACTCGATCATTTCTGTGGTAGAGCCCCACTTCTCAAACTTAAATGTGCATAGATCACCTGGAGATCTTTAAAGTACTGACTCAGATTCAGTAGTGCCAGGCTGGGGACTACTAGATTTCTACAGTTCTAACAAACTCCAGGTGATGTTGATGTGACTGGTCTGTGGAACACACTTAGACCTGCAGGGGTGTCAAGAACCATTTTGGAGAGTGTGATTCCAAAATAGCTTGTCCCACTACCCTGTGCCCTACCAGGTGCCTACTCCAGTGTCTAAAATCCCCCCCCCCCCATGGCATTATACATTTAAATTAGCTGTGGTCTTGGACCCTACCACATGGACACATGCTACTTGTAAGGGTAAAACACATTATCACCCCCTGTTCAAACCAGCATGGATTTGCTTTATAGTCACCCACCTAGTCTTAATTATTACCTTTGAGAGAACAGAGCTCTTTAGGAGAGGACTTTAGATAGGTGCATTTTGAGTGTAAGCTAACATTTAATGAGCTGTTACTATGTGTCAGGTGCTATGCCAAGGATTTTACATATGACATCTCCCTTAATCCTCAAAACAATCTGGGCTCAAAAAAAAAAAAAAAAAAATCTGGGCTCAACCACTGCCCTATTATAGACAGGAAACAAACTGAGGCCTGGAAGTTTAAGTAGACTTGCCCAAGGTCACACAGCAAGTAAAGGGCAGAGAATATGAGCCCATGCTCTCCATCACTTTGTTCTATGGAGAAGTCTGGAATATGGAACAATACTTGTGAAGGGTTTGCCCAAGGTAGGGTATTTTAGTAAAAAACCTATGTAAGCCCTTGTAACTCTAGGGAAGAATTAGATAAAAGAATATTGAAAAAATATAGTAGAAGGTCATTAAATTATTAGCTACTTTATAATTTCATCCAGAGCCTTTCATGTGTCCGGCATGAGCCTTCCACTACTTGGGGCATATTCATAAAGCTACAAAATGTTTGTGATTCCAGATTAGTAGCATGTGTTCATATTACAAATTTACGAGTAATTAGTTCATGTGTTTTTGGAGTTGTAGATAAGTCTAGTATCTCTCAAATTATAAATTAATCTGTAGCTCAGGGAAATTATGAACTGTGAATGTGTTTCTGAGCAGCCCATGAATCTCCTTCATTTACCTTACTTTGCTCACAGTTGTCTGTGAGAAAAGACTCCTTGCGTGGCCATCAATGAAAAACTTAATGTTGGCAACATGACCCCATCATTCACAGGCCTGAGTACATGTTCAAAGACATTAAACCTGCTTAGTTCACCGATTGAACCATTTTTATGTATCTTACTGAGAAAATCCCACTCTTAGCCATAACCGCAGCACAGAGAAAAAAAAACTTGCTTCTTGTGTGTGTGAACTAAGAGAAACAGTGAAGAAGCCTGCGAACTGATTTGTCAGGGTTGAGGCTTCCTTGTTTCCGAGGCCAACCAGTAGCAAGCTTCATGAATGGGCACCCTCACTGAGGAGTCCCATGGCTGGGGAAAGTGGAGAAGCAGAACTTTTTCATTTTTCAACAGGTCCCCAGTCACCAAGCGGCCTCTAACACCTCTTCCAAGTTAATCTGATCCCTCTTCAACAGTTCAACCCCCTTCCTGGACCAGACCAATCCATGGAAAAGCTTCCATGCAGGGATTCCTGGTTCCTCCTCAGAGCGTTCAGGGCTGGCGGCCTTCCAGGTGACTCCACAGAGGCCTGTACTTTCTAACAAAAGGAATGCTGCCTAAAGAAGTTGGTTACCAGGTGTGGCATGAAGTTAGTGAACCAGAAAGAAGGGATTTATCAGTCATTTAAAAAGAAGGTGGGGGGGGGTGGGGAGGGGGAGAAAGAAAAGAAAAGAAATCAACCAACAAGCAGGAATGACACCTAAGCCTACTTCTATCAATCTGAAATATGCTTTGGAGTGAAAAACCTTTCAAAGAAAAACCACGATGGTCAGATTCAGTGGCAGAAAAATATGCTAGGCTGAAAAGTTTGGCTCTTCTGTTGGGGGGCCTGAGGTGGGGTTTGGGGGTGGGGAGGTCTCCAGGAGCTCTCTCTCCAGCAAGACAGCAGGGTGGGATTTCAATGATGTTTTGCTCCCTTGGGTTTATTCTTTTTAATATATTCTTTTTTTCATCTCTAAGTTGACTCGGAAAGGCCTCATGATTCTTGGAAAGTCATTGAATTTATTTCTATAATTGAGTTATTTTTAAGCTAACAGTCAGTATATAATTTTTAAGAATCGCACATACTAATGCATTTTCTATTTTTGTAAAATTTAGTGAGAAAGTAGATAGTCTTAGTAGATACTCTCCAGAGTCTTTGTGTGAGCCTGGATACTAACTTTGTGTTCAATACAAATCAATGGAACTAGTGCACTTTAGGGTACTCATTCCCTAAGGAGTCACTAATGGAGTTATCTGTAGCCCTTAAAAAAAGTCACAATGAGGCTAATGAAAATTTTTGCTAAGTGAAATCTGGATAAGGCACTAAGCTTACTAGCACATTTTATTTATGGCATTTATCATATATGGCACATTTTACACACAAGTTTTACAAATCTCAGGATGTTTTTAAGAGCTATTTAATTTCTAAAAGACTTTATAATTTCAGGTTAAATTGTTTATCCAATAAAGAAGTATATTATATATCCTCAACTTCAAAATCAGTCTGGGGATGACATTAAAACTTAGAAAAATTTTTAATATCAGATACAGATGAAAAACTTAACAGTCTTTGAATTGGAAATAACTTGTGGGGGTTTTCATTAAAGTTGGGTGCAGCTTGCTGCATTTTGGTTAGTTGGATGTCTTCAGCAATTTTTCAAATGTTTTGGGTTTGGCAAAGTCCAAAATGTTTTTGCCAAGACCCTCTTTTCCCCTTATTTTTTAAACCCGTGTGAAATTCAAGGATAACTTAATCCATATGTGTCTGATTCATTTACACTTAACTCATCAAAATGTTATTTTGTAAGACCCATTTAATATCCAAAAAACCTTTTGAGTCTTTTTAAGACAAGTCTTTTGTCTTTGAACCAGTGAGTTGCATTTTTCCATATGAATGGAGCTTGGACCTTGAAAGATGGAAGATCAGTTGATTTTTCAACTTAGACTCTTCAAATTTTAAGTAGAATCAAAACTTGATATTCTGTTTACTGCTTGAGCACTGAATAAGGTCATTTTAAAATATAGATCAGAGGAAGTGGAAAAAATTTCATGTCATGTAATTTGGGGAAAGACTGCATTTGGAAATTTTATCTTAGTAATACTAAAGAAATAAAAGTTACTCCTACTTTGATTTTTTTTTTAATCTATAATTAAATGGCTCCATTTTATGTACATTGATATGTTTTCCAAGAGAGGCCTGTGGATCATCAGTACGGTGGGGTAATCTCATTTTTTTTAGTGTTAACTCACAGTCAACTCATTAATTGTTCATTTTTATAACAACATCTACGGTATTTACAAAAGATATCCCAAGATCAGGGGCATTGACAATTGGCAGGAGTTTGTAAGTTAAGAGATTTCTGAAAAATTGGGGCCCATGTGTTTTAAAAATTCTGTGTGATTTGAAAGAATATGGTAGAATTATGAATCTGGCAAGATATAGCCCTATGGATCAAAAACATTGTTTGAGAACAAAAATTCAGAGACGCTGAATGGAACCCACGTCAAAAGAGCAGCCTCTCCCCGAACCCTTTGTAAAAGGATCTAGTTGAAAACCTTCAGAGGCTTCTATGCATATTTGTTTAGTAGAACTGGGCACGGAAAGGCCATCGCCATAACTGCTAGTGAACATCCAGGCCATGCTATGGTAACTAGTCGAAAATGTAAGACTGGAGTGGCATTTCCAAGTTCAGCGCTTCTATAAAGACCTGCTAGCACACAGAATGCTTTTTTAATGTCCTGCATTGTTGTGTGTCCCCCATTGAACAACCTTTTGAGCGGACCCCTGTTTTTACTAATGTAAACATTCTGACGAGTATCCAAAGAAATGACCTTTGAGTGAACCTCTAACCTTCCCCGTAATTATTTGTTTGAAGACAGTGTGGAGTTCTCCTGCTGAGAACTAAGAACCATGATGCCTTGCAGCTCTGCGAGGAAGGGAGTGTTTGGGGGAACTGGAGAGAAAGACATAAATAAGGGAACAACCTCCAGATGTAAATAATAAAAGAGTAAAAGGGTGAAATTAAAAAGGGAAAAAATAGCAATTCGTTTTACCTAAAGAGTTGGCCTATAGGAAAAAACAAAACCAGGATTAGTAGCACATAAAAAGAGGTGAAACCTCTGCCATGTGTGTCCTCCCTTAGAAACTTCAAGGAGGAGAGAAAAGGTTTCTCCGGGCTCTCCTGAGCCTCCCAGTTGGTCTTAACCTGAGCTGATAAAGAGAGTTCCTGGGGGTGCAAATCACGGGTCAGTCCTCCTTGGTCCCAGTAAAAACAGTGGGGAAAGAGTAGATAATTAAATTCCTTTTCCGATTTAAGAGATGCTTCTGGAACGCCTTGTGATCTGGTCAGATAGTCCTCAGTGATGCTTACGTGCCAGGTGGGAATAAATGTGCAGTTTCCACTCTCCTTTTGTTTTCACCTCTCACTGCCTGTCACTTCCCCCCCCCCTTCGCACCCCCCCAGACCTGAGGGGGTGTAGCATTTTTTGACAACTGAGCTATACTTGCTTAAGTAATAAAGAAGTTCATTGTTCTGCAAACAAACACCATATGCAAAAGACACCTTTGGTTTTTCTTGCAGCTCTTATTCTTTGGCCTAACTGTATTCCCACTAGAGTGCTCCCAGGAGGCCTGACCAAAGTGTGGGCTGCTGTCCTCCTAGGAAGGGACTTCAACTCCTTAGGAACGCAGAGCTGCCAACACACACTAGAATTTTTCTGGCTAATTTCAAAGAATGGGTTTTCAGTTCCTGCCTGTGGCCCCATGCGGACTCATTAATCATGAAGTCCCCCTGCACTTAAGATTTGAGAGTAGAAATACTGGGAAATGTTGTAAGTGGGTATATTTTTATATTTTTAAAGAACCACTAGCTGTCTTCTAGGCGTCCTGCCCTCCCTCTGTGACCCCCCCCCAAAATGCACAGCCAAGTGAATCCTGTACATCAGCTCAAATGTGCGGGCAGTGCGCATCATGAAATGCACAGGGACAAGGGTAACTTGCAAACAGTAGAAAATGGTTTTGTTTTTATTAAATTTGGAGAAATAAAGGAGATTTCTTATCATCTTACTGTTTGTACATGAATATTTGATGGGCATTATTAAACATTAAAGTAACACGAAGTAGGCACTTATTTTTGGATTTCCCACAAAATTAGATCCAGGCTTCTAGACGAAGTAACTGCTGCTCCTTATATTCCTGTGATTCAGCCACCACCTGATTTGAGAACGTTTCTTGGGCTCTAATATCAACCATGTGTACCTGAGGCTCTGTCTTTCTAGTGGGTTGAAAGGTGGCTGGGTTTATGGTTGGCAGTTACCTTATCCCTGCCCTGGGTGTCCCAGCCTAGACTGGAAAGGCCGCCCCCAGCTGGCACTGACCTCTAAATGACCCCTAACTTTACAGGCTTAAACTGCGGGAGTTGCCGAAGAGCAGAAGTCTTTCTGGCCAGCACTTATTACTGCTGTGTTGGTGATAAAACTTCAGACAGCCTAATTGATGGCTTTGCTGACCTAACAATACCTTGTGAAAGCACAGGGCCAGAGCCTGGTCTCCATTTATGACCAGCTGCAAAGGGGAAGCTAGATCTCCCTATGATGGGGAGTTTAGGGAAAGGGGGGGAAAAAAAATCCTCCAGCCTGTGAACTTTAACCAGATTCCAGCTTGTTCAAGAAGCAGAAACACGATGGCAAATTAATAGACGTTTTCTCAGGGAACCCTTTTCTCCCCCCAACTCCCCCCACCTTCCCTGAGTCTTTGTCACAAGTCAACCTCAAGTGGTTTGGGAGGTGATGGAGATGATCCAGTCAACTATTTTTGAACCCTGGAAAGGGAAAACTGCCTTTGGATTTAAGAATTGAGAATTTTCAGGAGATGTTTGACCATGTTGTGTTCTCCTCAGCGTTCGTGCGAAAGTGCTCACGGGGCACCGAAACCGCCTTAGATGATTGGGCTTCTCTGTTCTGTTTCAGGTTTATTAATGCCAGAAGAAGAATAGTACAGCCCATGATTGACCAGTCAAATCGAGCAGGCAAGTTCCAACTAGTATCTCCATTCATGTCCCATAGGCACAAATCCTCATCAAGTTATACTCTAGGAGTTTCACCACCTGGTAAATAAATGCTTCCATCAGGCATCCTGGGAGGATTTTTTTTTTTTTTTTAATGTCCCCAGAATTCCATTCTAGGAAGCAACTTCACTAATTGGTGCTAATTGGAGATTTCCCACCCTGACTCTCCTGAAACTGCTTTTTACTTTCCTTCTGAATTGGTAATTGGGCACGAGTATTAGTGCCACAAGCAGTTTGTTTGACTGTGAGCTCTGGAATTACTCATTGCTTGTCTGCATCGATCATTAGCACACTCTCATTTTCTTGTTACCCACAATTCCTTGGTGTTCGCGTTGCTTTCACTCCTAGAGCATCCCCTGTTAAACTCATTGTATCCATTCATTTGCTCCGACTATTCATAATACTCTATTAGGGCCTGACATGCTGCATCGCCAGCATATTTTTTATTAAAAGATTATTAACTTTGTTTGAAATGCTTCACATCCATCCCACTAAAATACGTGTGGGGTTTTCTCACAGTGTGTCTGAGTTTCTCTGAGGCAGTTATTGTGCGGTACTTTCGAGCCATGCCCATGAACTCTCCTAATCATCCCACTCTGAGATTTCCTTAGTTTACTGAGGCATTTCGCTGTCCTGCAAGAAGGTCTATGGGAAAACACTATTTTCCGTGGGGGTGATGACTGTTGTCAGTAACGAGTGTGTCCAACGTGGAGATTTAAATTGTGGCCTCAGTTTTAAAGAATGTAAGAAAATCCGTTTCCTTCGGCAAAATTTTCCCACTAACACCGAAATGTTGTTCCACTCCTGGAGGCCAGGGGGCCTGTTGGAGAAGAATTTACAACAATTCCAAGAGTCTATTGACCATGTTTACATTTTCCTTGGTTCGAGTAAAAAGGCAAATGTTCCGTGGGGTCTGTTTAACCTTGCAAAACTGTGCTCAAATCCCAAGTGTTTGGGTCTGATGTGAAAATCTGTTTTTAAGCCCCCAGAGAGGGCAGGATCACCAAGTTTTCCAACTAAATCGCACATTGCGGTATTTATATTCTGGCTGGTCCCAAGCTCCCTGTCCTCCTTCCCCCTAACCGAGGCATAAGGAAAGCACCAAAGGCTGCAGAGGATGACCCACCTGTTAACCGGCCGGGGGCAGTCTCTCCTCCAGACCATTTTTAAAGCTACTCGCCCCCTTCCCTCAGTTTCCATAGAACAGCACAGACAGACCCCACCCCCAGTGTGAAGGCGCCACCCCCCAGGTTGTTGCTAGAACATTTCAGTGCTGCAGCGACAACAATTGCTGATTGTTTGGTATATCTTTTCTT
>NW_022589723.1:5911472-5916472 GCF_004348235.1 Phoca vitulina | reverse complement strand
ATATAGCAACAGTTAACTGATAAAACTCGACTTAGAATTTATATTCTTATTGCATTTATCAAAGGAATGTACTGAATACCATTTTGAAAAACAGTTCCACTTTATGACATTTAGTTGCATTAAATATTTAGTTCTGTTGTGTTGCATTATACTGCTGTGCGATGAAATTAAATGCAAACTACAATTTGAATGTCTGCAAACATTGGCAAGAATCTGCAGCTAAATTTAGATATAAGATTTGCAGTGTCTGTTTTTTTTTTTCTTTTCATCTTTGATGGGTAAAGTATAAAAATGTTGAGGAATTTGACCTGCTTTCTTTTTCCCTCTCTCTTTTCAGGTTTGCAGAGCATGCCAGGGGACTACGTTTCTCAGGGTGGTCCTATGGGAATGAGTATGGCACAGCCAAGTTACACTCCTCCCCAGATGACCCCACACCCTACTCAATTAAGACATGGACCCCCAATGCATTCATATTTGCCAAGCCATCCCCACCACCCAGCCATGATGATGCACGGAGGACCCCCTACCCACCCTGGAATGACTATGTCAGCACAGAGTCCCACAATGTTAAATTCTGTAGATCCCAGTGTTGGTGGACAGGTTATGGACATCCATGCCCAATAGTATAAGGGAACTCAAGGGAAAAGGAAACACACGCAAAAACTATTTTAAGACTTTCTGAACTTTGACCAGATGTTGACACTTAATATGAAATTCCAGACAGCTGTGATTATTTTTTACTTTTGTCATTTTTCATCAAGCCACAGAGGACCAATGAGACAAGAACACAAATGTGAAATCATGGGCTCACTGAGACAATTCTGTCCGTGTAAAGATCCTCTGGAAAAAGACTCCGAGAGTTATAACTACTGTAGTATAAACATAGGAACTAAGTTAAACTTGTACATTTCTGTTGATCACTCCGTTATGTTGCCTCAAATAGTTTTAGAAGAGAAAAAAAAAAATATATCCTTGTTTTCCACACTATGTGTGTTGTTCCCAAAAGAATGACTGTTTTGGTTCATCAGTGAAATCACTATCCAGGAGAGACTGTGGTATATTTTAAACCTGTTGGGCCAATGAGAAAAGAACCGCGCTGGAGACCATGGTGAACGTTTGGCTGAACCTCATCCCTTGGACTCCAGCTTCAAGAATGTGTTTTCATGCCCGGCCTTTGTTCCTCCATAAATGTGTCCTTTAGTTTCAAACAGATCTTTATAGTTTGTGCTTCATAAGCCAATTCTTCTTATTTTTGGGGGACTCTTCTTCAAAGAGCTTGCCAGTGAAGATTTAAACACAGAGCAGGAGCTTCTTCCAGGAGTTCTAAGCCTTGGCTGTGGACAAAACAATCTCAAGTTGGGCAGCTTTCCTCAACACAAGAAAGTTATTAATGGTCCTAGCACCACAACTAGGATGTTATCAGAAACTCAAAGCTTGGGGGATAAAAAGGAGCAAGAGAATACTGTAACAAACTTCGTACAGAGTTCGGTCTATTAATTGTTTCATGTTAGATATTCTATGTGTTTACCTCAATTGAAAAAAAAAAAAGAATGTTTTTGCTAGTATCAGATCTGCTGTGGAATTGGTATTGTATGTCCATGAATTCTTTTCTCAGCACGTGTTCCTCACTAGAAGAAAATGCTGTTACCTTTAAGCTTTGTCAAATTTACATTAAAATACTTGTATGAGGACTGTGACGTTATGTTAAAAAAAGGTGTTAAGTCACAAAATGCGGTAATAAATATTTCATTTTTGATTTTTTGTTAGGCTTTTTTTGTGTTTTTCGTAGTTTTAAGGCAAGGTTGCCCAGTGCCTGCTATAAATACGGCGTCACAAGTAGGTGGTGGTTTTGCCCCCAGAAGTTGGCCAGGTTTGAAATTTACCGACAGTTTTTAAGGTAACCTTCTGTAGCGGGTAGTGTGTATTTGGCTTATAAATTCCACCAGCAGAAAACTTCTAAAGGTATGAAATTGTGTGTGTGTGTGTGTGTATATGCGTGAGATGAGCCAGGTTGAAAGATTACCTTCATTCAATATGTCTAACCTCCTTTTTAGAAGCATGATGTTGGAAAAAAATACTTTCAGATAAAGCTTTTCATGTTCATCCTCTGCTAGAATAAAGGGCTTTTTCAGGGTTAATTTTACATCATAAGAAATAACTAACGTCTGTGCTCAAAGATAATTCATCTGCCTGTGTTTTTTCTGTCTTACTTACTAAAATGCTGTTGAATATGTAAATTAAAATTTACATATAGATGTTCATAGATGAGTAAACAACTTCTATGGAGTTTGAAATCCTGAGTTGAAAACATTACTTAATCATTAATATTTAATATAAATTTTATTATGAGGTCTTTTTATTTCAGACACCGCCACGTGCAGACACGCTAGTGTGAGGAGTTGGGTGACTAAACGTAAATTTTTTCCTAAAACAACAGCAAAACAGGCAATATAATGCCATTTTCAGAGTATCACACAGCATTCCTAGAAATCTGGGTTATTGGCTTGCTGGTACTGTCAATGTCTGATAGTGTGCAAAGTGGAAAAAAAAGTGTGAGGTATTTGCATGCCCCCTCAATTTCTAAAATAAATATACTATTCCTGGAATTTTGAAACACCTACATTTTTAATCCTATGTGTAGAAGAGATAGTATCATAAAACTAGTTCTGCGATGTCAGCTTGATAGGGAAATAGTTCACCAGCTCAGAAATCCAAGTTTGTATCTTACTTGGACTTCTGCCATCTTCCCAGTGCAGAAAACATGAAGGAAAGTTGTATATAAAGAAACAAGGAAACAAATTTCTATTGTTTTTGTATTATTTTTAGGTAGATTTTTTTTATAAACACATTTATCAGCTTAATTGATAGGCTGCTTTTTCAATGTAGAAATAACACTTCTGACACAAACTGTTGATTAACGGAGAAATTCTATGCCACTTGGAAAAGAGCTTCCCCCTCACTTTTGTTATCCCCACGCACGTGGAGTCTTTTTGCAAAATCTAAGTATTTGTATATTTTTACTTTAAATGCTTTTAGGTAAAGTTCTGCATTTACAAATTAACTCACATCCGCTGGAAAAAAAAAATGGAAAATTTTTCTTCCTTTCCTCTCAGTAAAGGACATGCTGCAGAGTTTACTTGGTAAGGGTTCATGTTTAGGACGTGTTTAATGAAATTATTACTAAGCTATTTCATCAAAGTTGAGATCTCAAAACTCTCTACCCTTGGTTTTAATGAATAAAATCATCTCAGGCTTAGCTCCTTAAACAAATCCTGTTAACCTTAAACGTCTTCAATATTTGGAGATAATAATTGTAATAATATTTGTTTGTATTTTCTTGCCCCCACCCCATATGCTAAGACCAAGAGGTAGTAGAGTTGTCCAATTTTTATAATGCTTTTTTTATACCACCTCAGAAGGCATTTGCTCCTATCTCGGGTTTACTATTTAGTATAAAGAGTTCCGATTTGGGTATATTTAAGAAAGACTCAGCTGTCAAAAGCAAAGAAACTGGGAATGGTGTTTTGACAACCATATAGTGTTAAAGGAAATACTGTAGTCTGAATAAAATTGCTTATGTTCTCCAAAACAAGAGTAACATAAAAACACTTTTTATTTATATGGAAAAGCAAAAGCAGAAATAAATTCCAAAGGTTTCCCTTTCTTTAAGAAATTCTGAGAGAACTGCAGTCGCCATCTGTTAAGGGTTGGGAATTGAGCAAGAAGCCACATTTAAACGGAAAAAGAAAAGACCAGGAAAGTCTGTGTCTTCCAACCACCTCTTCTCCCTCCCACCACCCAGGTCAGCACTTCCAGGTCCGCGCCACCCCCCCCACCCCCACCCCCAGCTCACCCTAGTTAGATTGGCCAAGAAGAGCAGGACCGTCCTGGCCTCCTCGCCCCTCCTGCCCCCGTGGGCCTGTTAACCCGGAGCAGGTTTGGGTAGGGAAATGTGGCTAATATCTCTAACAGCTGTCAGAGGAAGGCCCTTCCTTCAAAGGGACTAGACTGGGATCCCCACAAGTTCCCCATTAGTCTTGCAGGCCAGCAATTTGATAAGGAGCCTGGGCCTCTGCTGCAAGTTGCCACTGTGTTAGAACGGCCGGTGTCTGGATGTGCCGAGCCCCCTCGCTCCGCAATCGCTGCGGGCCGCCGCCCACCAAGCAGGGTTGGTGCGGACGTGCGCGCGCCCCGAGGCGGGGAGGAGGCTGAGCCCCGGCAAGGGCAGCGGGCGTGGGCAGGCTCTCCGCCTCCGCGCCGGCTGCCCCTGCCCTCACCTGGCCTTCCCTTTGCGTGGTGTTAGAGGTAGCCCAACGTACTTCAAATTGATGGGGGGTGGTGGAAGGGGGCACCTAACAGTCGCAGTAATCAACTCAGGGTGTCGCACGCGTCGTCGAGCTCCCTCCGTTGGGCCGGGGCTGGGAGGAAGCTGCGGTGCGCGGGGAGGGCGAAATGCAGGTCTGATGGGGGAGGCCGGTCAGACTGTGATGAGAATGGAGACCGTCGGGGCAGTGTTTGAAGGGAGGTTTTAATATTAATAGTTTCGGTGTAGAGACAGAAGGGAGATTGCGTCTACGGCTCCTCGGGGCAGACTCTGGGTGACAGCGATGATGGATGATCCAGCAGAGCCCAACAGCTCCTCCCCTCCAGCCCCAACAGTGTCAAAGCTACTTTAGTTGAAGCTTTAGAAATAAAATAAATAAACAGCATCGCCCCCCCTTACTCTTCATACACCTCTACTCCCACCCCCACCCCCGCTTTCCGACATCGATTTATAGATCATTATGAATCAATTACTGCTCTCAATACTTTCCCATTGGCTTAAATAAAACAGTCAAAAGATGAAAACATGGGGTTCGGTTTTTGTTTTTTTTTTTCCCCTGACAGGAACAATCGCAAAATCCATTATCTCATAATCAGAGGCACCGAGTTAGGAGGTGTGGAGAAAGGAAGGGGTCGCCCAGTAAATAACTGGGGGGGGGGGGGGGGCGGGGGGGGGG